>NW_027185352.1:3588729-4188729 GCF_022577435.1 Embiotoca jacksoni | reverse complement strand
CGCACACACACACACACACACACACACATGCACACACACACACACACAGGCACTCACACCAAGACAGAGGAGCGACACAGAGAGCAGTGAAGAGGACCTCGTCCTGTAGCTGGTGAAGTATCATCATGATAGAATTAGAGCCTGCACTGTGTTAAAGTGATTATAGTGTACACATGTGATCACAGATCGTTTGCTGAGAGCGGCTCGTGTGAAAAATAGACATCGGTTCTATTTTATAAATAGACGACATCTCAGCGGGCCGTGTGGCTGCTCAGATCTGTTAGTGTGGACGCCAACATGAAATGACATCGCGCAGCAACAGGTAACGCAGGATGTGTTCCAGGCCTGACACACGCAGTTGGAGGAGATTTATTTTGGAGAGTCGGACTGATACTGGAATTATGAAGCATATAGAAATCAGTCAGCTATATGTCGGCCTATAGATTTTTTGTTGATTTATAAATATAAATGTATTTGCTTAAAAGATGTAGATGAGTTATTTTAAAACTTTACTGTGAAGACCGTGTTTGAGCACAAACATTGCGACCAGCCTCGCTTCACATGCCGATGCTCCTTTTCTCCGACTACCCGAGACGTGAACTCCACCGGACCTCTGAAGGTGCTCTGTGGTCTCTGGCACAAGTCCTGTAAGGTGGGACTTGGAGCTCCTCGCTGCTCCGTCAGGAGGTGGATGGTCACCACCGCTGACTGGGAGCAGCACACCACCATGTTAGAGATGCACTGACCCTGACCAATTTCATGTTGACATACGTCTGTCTTCTTATTGGTTGGGGTCCACCTGTTAGTAGGAAGCAAATAAACATTTAATGAAAACTACAACAAAAACTGTTAATTAATGGATATTTAAATGTCTCCGGTTTTTTATATTATACAGTAATGAAAAAATAGAAACAGCTCAGTAAACATCAACTGACTTTTAGACCTTGATGAATGTTGATGCGGAGCTTTTTTTGTCAAACATAAGACAAAACATTGCTTTTTTGGAGGACAAAATTTGAATGTTGAACTTTGTGGTTTTTGGCTGCAGTTGCCTTCATTTGAAGTTTTATTGGCCTTTGAAGTGACTGCAGGAAACTCCCTCATTAGATCGTCCAGTATTGCAGGGTGCCATCTACTGGTGACTTCTTACAACTGCAGAGATGATATCCAGGTGTTTTTGTATGTTAGATAAGACATGAATTCAGTAATGTGTTGCCTTTTGTTTTCACTGGTAGAAGATTGCAGTTTTGTGCATTCATGTCAGATGAAATGATTTAGTCTACATCTCACTTCCACTTCATTTTCTGCATCTACTCTACTTCCTGTGTTTGTTTGTTTTTTACCCTTTATTAATGTATCTCTTATCATTTGAACTCTTTTCCCAAACCTACCCTAATTTCTGCTCATCTCTCCCCCTATCTTTCCCCTCCCTCCCCAGCACGAGGCCATGGGATCCGCTCAACGACCTGATCCAGTTTGAGAAAGACGGCTGTATCCAGACCAAGGTCCGACACCGCACCCCTATGGTACGTTCTGGCAGTCTTATTAGTCTGAGTAACCAGGGGCCGCGGAGGGACAATTGCAAGTGCCAGGTAGGTCGTCCCGACTCGGAAACCGCAACTACAAATAAAAATTAAAAAAAGCATCTCGCCGCCTCCGCCATCTTCCACGCAGCACCCGGTGCACTGTCCTCTGTCGCTTCTTCTCTTTGTGTCGTCATCGCTGTGCTGCCACCGCCGTCATCGCCTCCACTCCTTTTGTGTCTTTGGATTTATTTTTTTTTGGTCTCTCTTTTTTTTTTTTTTACCCCTCCACCTCTATTTTTTTTTACGTCTCTTGCTCTGGCACTGGCTGTTCCTTCTGTATGGGAGGGAAGGTCGTGTCAAGCTGCATGCTGTAGTAAGTGGATAACAAGGTGTTCTTCCTTTTCTTTGCTCTGTGGAGAGGAAAATGATGAGGCAGCATGAGGGAGCACACGTGCAACATCAGCAGTATTTGGAAACAGTGCAGGCTCCAGACTTTTTCTCAGATTGTGAAATATTCTAAAGTCGAATAATGAAAACAAATCAGTCTGTAGAGTGCAAAGAGTATCCAAACCTTCCCACAAGAACCTCATCATCACTAGTGGATTTTTTTGGATTTTTTTTTTTACCAATAAGGTCAATTAAAGTTAAATCTTTTGCCACAAATGAGTCTAAAATTGATGTTAGTTAGTGTTACGTTGAGAGGTGAAAGGCTGCTGTTCGGCGGTCGGTGTAATGTTTGCCCTCTTCTCGTGTGTACCGTTAAAGTAACCACCTGCCAAAACCAGTGAAGTTTGTCGATGGTGGATAAATCAGGCATTATCAGTACTTTGAGGATTTGGTTTAGCTTTAAGTGCTGCGCCCCACTTAAAGCTTTTAGTCAGTCAGATCAGAGGCTCCTGATTGACTGCTCTTCACACTGCACTAGTTTCTCTGATGAAACAAAATACACCTTTGTCTCTTTGTAAAGTCTTAATCATACCTAAAATCTATTCACAAACGTGTTAAATAGGGGAAAAAACAAGTTTCTTTACAGGACTTCTTTTTTTTTAAAAAAAACAATCACAAAGAATCTTTAACATTTTAACCTTGAGATTTTTGTCAGGCAAACTCTGAACATCTTTTTTTGCCACCATCCCAAAAATCAACCTTAAAACCTGTTTTACCCATCAAGACTCCTGCCACGCCACATTAAATAAAGAGTTAAAAAAAAACGAGATGTAATCCAGTCTGAGTTTAATCCCTTTGAACTGAATCATTTTAATGGCAGGTTTGGTTCATTTTGGATGTTGGTTGTGTGTTAATGTTGAGTGTTTTAAATAGATGTGACTTAACTGATGTACCAGCATGCCTGTGTGTGTGGGAGTGGGGAGGGGGTGGGGGGGCTTGTTGTTGCTTGATGTTCGTTCTTGATGTTTGTTCTAATTTGTGTTTTCCGTCTTGGATGTCAATATGTCTTTTTATACATTTTAAATTTGGTTGCAGCTGGTGTGTGTGGCCCATTTGCTTGACCGGTCCATCTGTGTGTGTGTGTGTGTGTGTGTGTGTGTGTGTGTGTGTGTGTGTGTGTGTGTGCGTGTGTTGGTGCGTGTGTGAACAGGTGACGGTGCCAAAGAGGAAACACAAGAGCGACAAGCCCAAGAGCCCAGAGAGCGGCTGCTCTTCACCTGAACCCGACCGCCAAGACTCGTCTGGCAGTGAACGTAAGCCATGCACACACACACACACACGCACGCACACGCACACACACACACAAATGCACAAAACATACACAGAGATTAACATGAGTAGGTGTGGCCACTACTTAACTGGTAAAAGATAACATTTGGTTAGCAGCATAGTCTAAATATCTCAAACACTGTAACAAACACACAGCAGCAGGTTGAAACACTGGATTCTAATGTTTTCATAGATGTAGAATAGATGTAGAAGTGTTTCTTTGAAAGAACATCTTTCTGTAGATGTTATTGTGAAGCAGATCTTAACTACATGTTGGAATATCATCAACAAATGTAAAACGTTGGCTTCTTTTCTTTGACTTTTTAAAACAAAATGTCAGAATTGATGTCTGAATTTAAAGAGAAGCTGTGCACAGCAGAGGCGACTTCATAAATTATTTCAATCTTCTGATATGTCATTATGACTCTACGTAGCCTCATCAACCTGAACGCTTTCCTGCGCAGCAATCAGTTGAGCTCAGAGCCGTCGTCACGTCTTTATTTTCAGCGAATATAATTTCCTGTGGAGAATGACAGAGTTTCTATTTTGCTGCTCAGATGCAGTAATATCTGCAGTCTTTTCATCCTGCAGGTGTTTATCTAATCACTTCAGGAAATAGGAAATGAGGCAACAGATACTCAGCCTGACAATGAAAACAAAGTTCATTATACTCTGCCTATAAGCTACTCTTGATACTTCAGTTGGTTCAGTGCAAAATATATGTCTGTTTTCATGTACGGCAGGAAGTCAAGAGGGTTTCCTCAAACATAGATCAAATGCAAATAATAATAATGATAATAATAATAATAATAATAATAATAGCAGAGAATGAAACTGGTATCTGCCTGTTTAGATAGTTTAGTTTCATTTGAGATATCCGACTCCGAAATGGCCAGAATACCATGAAAGTGGATGGAATTTAGTTTGTGGTGCAACGTCAAAAACAAACATTGAGAAAATTCACCTGCAGCACTGGTTTCCAGAAACAAGAACCGTTTCCCTCCAAAGAACACGATGTGTTCAGTTTCCACTGGAACTACTTTCTACTGATGAAATAGTTCCCGTCTGAGAGAAAGTAGGACTGATGAGGGAATCCCACATAAACCGGCCTGACACGTGTAGTTTTAATGTGCTGTGAAAAGGTCCCAAGCAGTAGGATTTGAACACACGGCTTCATCGCCGGGTCGCAGGTGCATTTAAATCTAGTCCCTCCAGGAAATCACCATCTTCCCATTGCAAACATTAAAGCAAATTCAAGCGATCTTCCCGCAAAATCCTCTGGATTTTTCCTCAAAACATCCTCAACAGAAGCTCTGCTGAAAGCAGTACCGAATAAAATAGTCTTTTCAGACGAACCTCACTATTCACAAAAATAACTTCTCATTTAGGAGCAGCAGAGTCGCCCGGATGTGACGGGATTCAATAAATAAATAAGAAAAAGATTAGAACAGAGAAAAAAAATTCTGTGATGTGCAGCATGATAATTATCAAGAGACGTCTTTACGTATTTCTCCTTATCAGGTCGTGCTTCGACTGGACTTGTAACTTTTTTCAACTTCTGTCAATTTTCCTGCAAAAAACTGACTTAAAACTACAAACGACATCACGATTTTTACAAAAATCTGCAGCAAAATCAAACATTGTTGATCGCAAAGAACAAAACGTCACGTAATCCTGCAGGGAATGTTTATGTTGAAGGAACGATGAAGAAAACCCTTGTTTGTTTGTTTGTTTGTTTGTTTCAGGACACAAAAGCAAGCATAACAGCCGGCTGAGGAAAAAAGGAGCCGACCTCAGTGAACTTCAAAGTGCCATTGAATCTATAAAGAAGACGCAGGAGGACATTAACAGGTGAGGAGAGCGTTGATGATGTCACACCGTGTGAGTGTGAGGGAGATGATGTCACGCCGTGTGAGATGATGTCACACCTTTTCAGGACTCACGCTTGTCGTGTTTGTTCGTAGGAGCATCACCGTGCTGCGGAGTCGCGCCGCCGGCCGGGTGGAGGGCGGCTCCTTCCTCCAGCAGCGGGACTACGTCATCATCGTTTTCCTCATCCTCCTTCAGGTCCTGATCAACTACGTCTTCAAGTAGCAGCCATAACTTCCCCCCCGGAGAGAGTGATGCCCCTCACACGCTCACAAACACACTCCCAGAACAGTAGGCATCACGATGGGGGGGGGGCTTCGACCTCGCCCCGATACGTGACTCCAACAGTCTCCTCCAACTTTCTTCTTCTCTGTCGTATTTCAACCTAGTTACACGTGTCCAGAGAGGAAAAGACACTTTTAGAAGAACTCGTATTTATTTTGAACCGGTTCATTCCAAATCTCTGGAGAGATTCACAGATTTCAAGGTGAAGAGAAGCGGCGGTGAGGAGGTGAGGAGGTGAGGTGGTGAGGTTCTGGTGCGACCAAGTCTCGACTGCCACTCTGGAGCTTATTGATTTGCCTTGATGTCAGAGGCAAAGACAGCAGCCATTTCCTTTTCTTTTTTTAGCTGATTGTTTTCTGATGGAGTGAAGCTTCTCTGTTGATTCACATTTCACCTCAAAACAACAGGGAACCTTTTAACACAGAAACAAGGAACGCAACTCTGATTGTAACACAGATAAGAGATATACCTGTAATTTTAGTTCCTTTTTTTTTTCTTTTTTCTTTTAGCCTTATGTTTCTTTGCTTGGCGTGTCCTGCGTGAATAGAGGTCTGCTTGGAACAAGAAAAAACCATAAGGGAGAGAAACACAAAGTGGTCCAATATATATGACTTTTATTTTTTTATAATCAGATATCGGCCGGCGATTCCACACGTGGAAACGGACGAAGAAGACAAACAGGAAGGAATAGAAGCTATAATTTCTGTTGTGTAATAAAACTCCACCTTTTGCATACAAAGTCAGTGTTTAAGAAAAAAATAGAAGTTTGACACGTTGTCATTGTATTCTGTAGGTAGCATGTACAGACAGGAGCGTGGTTCAGACATTAGCTCGATGTACAGTATTTTCTTTCAAGGCACAAATGCACTGGAAATGTCGGATGTTTGTGCTGTTTGGACAGTCGTCATCTTTATCAGGTGAACTTGAACTCAAGTCGACGCTCTCGTCAACAGAGGACCCAAACAAACAAAAAAAAAGATTATTTATGTTCCATTTTTCATGAACTTCAGTGACCACTGCCCGAAGTTTCAGGTGAAGAGCTGATGTGTTTTTAATAAGAAGTTGGCTTTAATCGGAGGTTAATGGAGGAGTGCAGCTTTCTTGCCCAAAACCTGATGAGAAGATCAGCCAGCAGTTGTCAGACTTTTTCCTTCACTGTGATTGGACGGCTGGTGACGGTGACGAGCCAAACTCTCGCCGACTCGCTGCCGCCGTTCATTAAAAAACAACTTTAAAAGTACGCTGCGCTCAGGAAAACACGCCTCAGCGGACACGGGTCGTGGGTCGTGGGTCGTGGGTCGTGGGTCGTGTCCGCCATAGCAGAGCGTCGGCCGGCATCGGCGCGAGCTGATTGGTTGAAATTCACCCGAGGTCTGCGGCCAGTAGGACGTCGATAAACGATTCTCTTATTCAGTGAAATTGGGTCGGTTGGCTTCAGGCTATCAGACTGTAACCAGAGGAACAAAAAAAAAACGAGCCTGGCTCTGTTTAAATGAAACAAAATCCACTGACCTGCACCACTAAACCTCACTTATTAACACCTTTTAACTTTACACATTTTAAGTAACAAGATTTTAACTGTTTAAAAGTGTAAAAACAACATTTTGGTTTGATGTTCCCAGCTGTTGATCGTCGTCACTGTGAGGTCGCTGCATGTGGCTCCCAATGATTCCCGAATACACCAATCACATGGTGTCATTTTGACACTTTTGAGTTTTTGTTTCGATGAAACAAACCAGATCCAACATGTTAATCGTTGAGCTGCGGAGGCCGCTGGTTGTTGGACTTTACCTCAGCGGGCTGTTTATACTAAGTGAGCCTGATCAACTCTGGCTTCATATACGGAGGAGTATTAATCTTCTTACCGAATTTGGGGCAAGAAAGCGAGAAAGCATGTTTTCCAAAATGTACTTGAACTGTTCCTTCAAATCTAGTGATGAGTGCAGACATGTAGAGGATATGTAATTGTTTTATAGACTTGCCGGTCTAAAGAACGGTGTACAGACATGAGAGCGGACCACTTCGCTGACCGCAGCGCCATCTCGACAAATCAAATCCCGAGCATCAGTCATCTCTTCCAGTGCTTTTGAGCCTCCGATATTAACCAGGAAAAAAACCTAGAATAGACACTTTAGTGAGCTACTTGTACGAGGAGGTCGTAGACTCCTTGACTTTTTCTATCTATCGACATAGTGAACCATTCCAGACGTACACGAGTACCAGCCGAGCTCAGCGTGTAGAGTAGGAGTCGGTCCCGTTCACCGTGTAAATATTCAATATCCAGTGGGGCAACATTTCCTGCTCGTGGCGTTCGAACACACCGAGGTTCGCCAGGCAGACGCGCTCTGTGCACACAAAAAACAAAACACAAAAAAAAACACTCTTTTTCAACCTTGTGTGTCTTTCTGTCCGCTGCTCTGTAGATACACATGGACATGGGCAACAGCAGAAATATTCTTAGCGGGGTACATATTTAGATTCCCGTCAGACATGTACCCAAATGGCCTCAGGATGTCGCTGTTACGCAGAAGTAGAGAAGTTTCCGGAGGTTTTCTTAGCATACGTTGTTGTTCCAATCTGTTGCCTTCGTCATTTCTAAGTCTCAGAATTAGTTTGTGAAATAACACAACTGAAAAGGCTGAAAAGTTACAGGCTTAAATTCTGTCTCTGTTTTTTGGGGGAAAATGATGCTTCTCCAAATCATTAATGTTCTTCTCCAAAGATGAAATGGAAGAAAAACGCCACAAAAAAAACAAGCACATGCGAGACGACGACACGCGTCCGACTTTAGAAACAAAACAACCTCAATCGCAAGTGAATGGCCGACATGATACATTAAACCTGTGGGGACAGGGGGGACTGTGGGACTGTAGGGACAGTGGTGACTGTGGTGACAGTGGGACAGTGGTGACTGTGGGGACAGTGGTGACTGTGGTGACAGTGGGACAGTGGTGACTGTGGGGACAGTGGGGACAGTGGTGACTGTGGGGACAGTGGTGACTGTGGTGACAGTGGGACAGTGGTGACTGTGGGGACAGTGGGGACAGTGGGACAGTAGTTGTGGACTTTGTAGCGTTACTGCACATAAAAACCAAACTCCTTCCAGTAATCCAGTTAGTTCACTGCATCGTTAGCTTGGAAACCACATTTGCTTTCCCACCGAGGATGAAGGCAGCACATTAGAACCCATTTTGACAAACAGGATTTAATCCCGAGGTGCGAGTCGATAACAACAACAATGAATAATCGAATTTCGGCCGTTCAAAAACGATCCGCGTCTGAGCATTGATTTTGTGTTTGTCTTCGCCTGTCATGATGTTAGCCTTGTCGACGTTTACATATCCGATTGCCTCCGCCGTCAGCTGACTGTTACGCGATGAAAACTTCCTAACGCCAACAACAGGTATGAAGACAGAGACCGGTAGCGTTGGCGGGAGCCCCCCGTCCCCCCCACCCACCCCGCCCCGTCACCAGGCCGCCCCGTGTGCATCTCTAATCGCTACATGTGTTATTTTGTGCATCCTCATTGCCTCAATCGTTAAAAGAGAGAATCCAGATGTTCGAATGTGGAGAAATATAAATCAGTGCCTTCTAGAGTCGGGTGGGACGGGTGAGATGGGGTGGAGGGGGGTCAGCAGTGATGGGGGGGGGGAGCTTGGACCTGCAGCTGTAGTCAGCGTAGTGTTTTTGGAGTGGACGTGCCATACGAAGCCTTAGAGGGGAAAACGAAGGAGAAGAGTCCGGCTCCGCGAGCCGCCCCCCCCCCCCCCCCCCCCACCCCAGCTCCTGCCCCCCCCTCTTCCTCCTCCTGAAGCGTCGCCATGGTAACGCACCCGTAGGTTGTTTTTTTTTTCCGGATGCTGATTCCTGCCACAGAAGAGAGGGAGGGAGAGACCGTGTCCTCTCCGTCGTCCTCGTCTCTCTCTCTCTCTCTGGCTCTCTCGCACACCAACATTCAGAGGGAAACAAACGTCTCTGCCGTCTGCTGTTGTTGCCGTGTCTGTAAAAAATAATACATTTTATTTATTCCTCTTTTCTATGTGGCGTTTATTTTGAATGTGTTTTCTTTCGTGCTCGTAGCTTCAGATCACTTGTTCTCTTTTCTTCCATGTTTTTTCAAAAATGATTTTAACACGGTTGGTTTTATTCCACTCGTCTTCACTCACAAGCGATTGTCCTCAACTTGTGTTCACTGTCGATGTTAACCCCCCCACCCCACCCCCTCCCACACACACACACACACACAAACCCTTTTTCATATCCGAGTACCTGAATATTACTGTATCTCCATGGCAACTATAGCTTCCTGGAAGTTTATGGACACATGTAACATAACACAATAAAAACAAATGACACGCACGTCTTCTGTCTGTTCACTGATGTCACACGAAGGGACGTTCACGTCTTCATACCAGCGTCTGTTCCAGGTTCAATGCTTCCTTCGGCTGATGAAATCCGCGTCGACACACGAACGCAGCGTCGTGCAGATGAATTAAACGTGTGGGTGGTTAAAGGAAGAGCGCATCAACAAACCGAAGTCCTAACGCAGGCCTCGACTCCGGGTTGCTAATCTAAATAACATCCGAAAAGTAAATAGTGAAATATAAATGAAGGGAAGACTGTGCAGAAGATAAAGGATTGAAACGGCCCTGAAACCATGGAGGGAAATCACTGAATGAAGGACGGATAGAAATGGTTCAGATTGAAATCAGATCTAGTTTTAGGTTTTTTTTGGATTGTTTTCTCGGTCATGACAAACCATATTTCACTCCTCTGTGATGAGCTCATGCTCAAGCTGAGCAACGGGAAAAACAAAGCCGTCCATTTCCAGTGAGAAAAGCCTTAAAGAGTCACTTCAGGATTCAATGTTTTTATTATTGGTCTTTGTATTTTTACATGTTGGCTCGAGGACACGCAAGCTGTGGAGGTTGGTGATTCTAAACTGTGAATGGTCGTCTGCCTGTCTGCCTGTCTGTTTGTCTGCCTGTCTGTTTGTCTGCCTGTCTGTCTGCCTGTCTGTTTGTCTGCCTGTCTGTTTGTCTGCCTGTCTGCCTGTCTGTCTGTCTGTTTGTCTGCCTGTCTGTCTGCCTGTCTGCCTGTGCCTGCCTGCCTGTCTGTCTGCCTGTCTGTCTGTCTGCCTGTCTGTTTGTCTGCCTGTCTGTCTGTCTGTCTGCCTGTGCCTGCCTGCCTGCCTGTCTGTCTGCCTGTCTGTCTGTCTGCCTGTCTGTTTGTCTGCCTGTCTGTCTGTCTGCCTGCCTGCCTGCCTGTTTGTCTGCCTGTCTGTCTGCCTGTACCTGCCTGTCTGTTTGCCTGCCTGCCTGCCTATCTGTCTGTCTGTCTGCCTGTCTGTTTGCCTGCCTGCCTATCTGTCTGTCTGTCTGCCTGCCTGTCTGTCTGCCTATCTGTCTGTTTGTCTGCCTGTCTGTTTGTCTGCCTGTCTGTCTGTCTGCCTATCTGTCTGTCTGCCTATCTGTCTGTCTGCCTGCCTGTCTGTCTGCCTGTCTGTTTGTCTGTCTGTCTGCCTGCCTGCCTATTTGTCTGTCTGCCTGTTTGTCTGTCTGTCTGCCTGCCTGTCTGTCTGTCTGCCTGTTTGTCTGCCTGTCTGTCTGCCTGTCTGTCTGCCTGTCTGTCTGCCTGCCATATAGATGGACATTCATACCGGTGTGTGGAGCTGCAGTCGTGGTGAACAGGTCATAGACTTGAGGCAAAAGGAAACTGGCGTGTAGTGAATAATAATTAGATTAAAGGTCAAATGAACACGTCCAGATTGTTGTGTAAAGTACCAGAAGGTGTTTCTGTGGAGCTCATTAGTCCCATGTCTTCTAACATATTTCAATCAGCTGATATAAACATGATGATGTCGGCATATGGAGTGATAAAACGGATCCTTTGAGGTTTGAAAGGTGTTAAAAGGAGTCGAGCACCACCAGAGGGGGCAGCAGAGCCTCCACCCAGCTCCAAACCAGTCTGTTTTAACTGACTGGCCTCTCGGTGTTATTTCCCGAGCCGCACGCATTCCCATCCAGCTGTGACCCCTCACATCTGGGTCACTACTTTCTCCACTAATCTGGCGGGTTGTCGGGAGGTTGAGGAGGATCGAGGCTGCGCTGCTGCTGCTGCCGCTTCACCTCCGGCGATCGTCTCATCAGCGGCCATTTAAGTTGCCCTTGAGCAACACCCATAATCCCCGGCTCTCCCAGCATCCAGAGGTTAACAGCTGTGACTGTGTTGCAGCAACATCAAGGGATCAAACTGTCACAGGGATTTATCAGGAAATGTTTAGTTTGACGTCCTCTGAATAATTTCTCAACCTTTTATTTTGGAATCAGGTTTTGTTTTTTTGTTTTTTGGTCACGTTTTGGCACAAAGAACATAAAACATGGTTCAAATGAAAGAAGAGGAAAAACATAACGGACAAATCGGTTGCTTCCACGCTGGTTTTTGTTGTTCTTGTCCCTGTTGATTAATTTGATGGTTTGAGTGGAGATGTAAACAGGAAATAAGAAGAGACGGCAACATAACATTATCATTTTAATAAAACCTTTATACTTGTGTTTTAGGTTGTAAACTATTATTAGTTTATTATAAGGATACAGTGTCCATCACAAGTGCACAGACACATCTTTAAAAAGGGATTAAAGAGGATTAAATCTAAAGAAAATCATATTATAATCGGTTTACATTATATTTACCCAAGATACTTTACAATTTCTGGAAAGCAGTGATGATAATTGACCAGTGTCTTTGGATTTGATTAAAACGTCCTCCTCAGAAGTCTTTAAGAGACGTCCAGCTCGTCCTTCCCTGGTTTATCTGTACAGTTGTTCGATGTCCCGGCTGTCGTTCCCTCGTCAAGGACGTGGACGAGGGTTGAGAGAGCAGAACAGTCCTTCCTGTCCCTCTCAGATAACAACAAAACATCTGATATCAATCCTCTCTGCACCTTTCTTACTCCGCTCGGGTGCTCGGCAACGACACGCTGGCAGTTCGTCCATGAGAGGAGGAGGAGGAGGAGGAGGAGGAGAGGACAGAGAGGAAGAGGAGGAGAGGACAGAGAGGAGGAGGAGAGGACAGAGAGGAGGAGGAGAGGACAGAGAGGAGGAGGGCTGGAATAACGAAGGAAGGAAAGAAGTCAGTAGGATGAGGGAGGGAAAGAAAGGAGGACAAGATGAAATCAAAAGAAAGTCCAAGTTGTTGAAATAAGGGAGGAAGGACATCAGGAAAAACAAGTTGTTGATAAGTTCAGTGGAACTGGAAGGAGAAAAGGAAATATGCAAATGAAGGAATAAAGGTATCCAAAGAACAAGCGTTCTTGAAGCATTGAAATTGAACTCTTTAGACTTTAAACACGTACCCTGAAAAACGTGCCGATCGGTCTACGGGTCGTGACGAACAGGACAGATGATCATAGGAGCAGAGTTTCTGCCTCCGTCTTCGTGACAGGGACTGAAGAAGGGGAGGAGCTTCTCAGTGAAGTTACAGCCGGTGAAAGAGTAGATGAGACTCGCGCCGTCCGCGTCGTAGAACGAGACCACGCCCTCGTCGTAGTCCACGAACACCCCGATCTTCTGAGGCTTGCACTTCAGAGAGAGACGGACCGGCGGGCTGGTGTTGGCGTCGTAGTCCTTTCCGTTTCTCAGCCACACCGTCCAGTAGCCGTTCCGGGGACACAGCGGGTTCTTTCCCTTCCTCTTCACCGACTCTCTGGCCACTCCTAAATCCCACGCAGTTTTCCCGTGAACACTAACCGCAAAGTAAGATTTCCCTGAGGAGAAGCTCTGCTTCCCCAACACGTTTGGATAGTAAGAATACCTCTCGGGGTTCTCTGACAGATTCTGTCCCTTCTTACAAAAAGACACCTGCTTCCCGTCGTCGGACAGGACGAGTTTAGGATGCGCCGTTTCCGGATGGAGAGTCACTTCCACCGCGTACTGCTGGGCTCTCTTCAGATCCACGTCAGCGCACAGTTTCTTCACGTCTTCGGTGAGCGCCTCCTGCAGCCGAGTCATCGTTCTCCTCACGGTCTCCTCGTACGACGCCGGGACTCGGACCTGCGTCCAGTCTTTGGCGGGTGGAGCCGGAGTCCGAGACGGGGACCTCTGGAGGAGGTCCAGGTGGTCTTCGATGCGCAAGAGCTGCTCCAACTCCGACCTCGTCTTCAGCAGCGCAGAGATTTCCTCCTCCAGCTCCTCGATGAAGGCCTCCGCCTGCTTCTCCGTCGCTCTCTGCTTCTCTTCGACGGCGAGCAGGAGCTGAACCAGACTTCTCTCCGCCGACCGGACCAGAGCCGTGAAGACCTCGACGCCGGCCGCCGTCTCTCTGTCGGCGTCGTCTTTGCTGCGCTTCACCGAGAGTTTGAGCTCCTCCGTCTTCGCTCGTCTCGCCGCGATCATCCGCCGGACTCGACCTTCCTCCGTCCCCAGCTCGGCCTTCCTCCCGTCGTACTCTTCCCTCAGCGGGACGACCCGATGCTCCTTGTGATCCGTCTCCGTGCAGAACTGACACACGCACGCCCGGTCGGTCTGGCAGAAGTGCTCCAGCGGCCGGTCGTGCTTCTCGCACACCCTGACCTCCAGGTTGGCCGCGGGCTCGATCAGCTTGTGCCTCTTCAGGCCGGCGAGTCTGCGATGAGGCTCCAGGTGAGCCTCGCAGTAGGAGGTCAGACACACCAGGCAGGACTTGGCGGCTTCGGCTTTGGTCTCGGTGCAGACGTCGCACGAGACCACTCGGGCTTCGCCGCGCGGTCGCTCCGGTGGTCTGACCTCCTCTTTCACGCTTCCTTCGCTCATTTCTTTGAACTTCGCCGCCATCTCCGAGACGAAGGTGTTGACGTGCAGCTGCGGTCGCGTGTAAAACTCTCCCTTACACAACGGGCAGCGGTGCGGCACGTCGACCTTCCAGGCGTCGGTGATGCACGTCTTGCAGAAGTTGTGTCCGCACGGTATGGTGACCGGGTCGGTGAACACCTCCAGGCAGATGGAGCACAGGAACTGATCTTCACAGAGGAGGCTGCCGGCGGTCGCCATGTCTGGAACCGAACGGAGAGCAAGAGGGGAAGTGGGAGAAAACAACGCTTGAATAAAGCAAACGATCAACCTTTCGATGAAATATATCGACACTGAAATCGGTGGATAAAAGGAAACGTCGCGAAGTTTAATTCCTCCGAAACCTTTGAAATCAGTAACGAAGAGCAAAAATGTTAAAAGGGGAATTTCCCATCTGGAGAGAGTTTAATATGTTCATGTTGGTTGTTTAAACGCTTCATCTTGAGTTATCTTTACTTGTCAAAGATTTGATCGCGTAGTCGAGGTCTTTGTTGAACCAGGATTATTTCGTTGGAGACTAAATAACCTCCTCAGCTGCCGTTCTGCTGACTGAGTTACTTTCTGTTTCCCCGTCAGTCACGCGATGTTGAAACACTCTTACTCTGAACTTTGCCTCTTATTGCAGGTAAACTGTTCATATTTGACTTCCACCTCCTGATGTGCACATGATTATTACGGCAGGACAGCGGGACGGTATGACTTTATCTTTATGTAACTTCCATTCTCACTCTGGACATTGATCTCTGCTCAGATTGTTGTGGGAATAAAATAATCAAATAAAAAAGATAAAGAGGGCTTTTATAAACAGACACACAGGAATGCTATCTGCACCAGGAAGTAGTCAGTTCCTCGCTTATAAAATGATTTTATTGTAAAGCACAATGTACGTTTTTATCTAATATCTAATACACAGCTTCCCAAACAATAATCCTCATTCACCAACTGTTCTTAAGAAGACATTTCTTTATAAAATCCTCTGACGTAGTTTTTCCTAAACTTTAAACTTGTATAACATTATAGCATTTAATCTGCAATGATATTTTTAGGATTCCTAATTGGAATAATTATTTCCATTGCTTTACAAAGCATCACGGTTTTGAATAATCACTACTACCGGACAACAGCTTTGATGTCCAGGTTTGACAGCAGTGAATTGCTTGTTAGTAAATTACAATTAATTTGACTTTTACAGTGATTCTTGAAATATTGCAATTCACATCAAGAAGGAAACAAAGAGGTTTCGGTGTATTTGAACTTTTTAAATTGTGGGGTTGTAACCGGTGTCGAGTCCGTCTGTCGGTGTTTGGGTGTCCAGCACCATCTGAGATCAAAACCCTTTCAGCACAACTGGCACGATTTCAACTTGCGACGTTCATAAATACAGAAACACGCACGGGTGCGAACAAATCCGGAGTCTAACAACACGGATCTGAATCTTTTCAGAACAAATTCAAGAAAAATGGCAAAGAAAATATTGGTGCACGTGGCCCAAAGTTTCCATCCAGTACTTCTATTTACAGACAGTATCGACACGTAGAGGCTGTTTTAAACGGTTTATTCCTTTTTGAATTATCTTCACTTACCCGTGCCCGTCACAGATTCCCTTGTGGAGTCGAGTTTATTGTTCAAACAAGTTTCATATTTTAGTAAGAGAGTAAATATCTGCCTCCGCTGTGGAGGTCGACTGACTCTCCGAGTTACTTTCGCTTTCTGTTTTAGTCATATGACGTTGAACCATAAAAATAAGCACAAAGCAACGATCTCAACCTGGAAGTAATCACTTCCTCCCTCATCGCTGTAGTTTCAGAGGATAACGTTCAAAGTTGCACTTCATGTTTGTTTCATGGAAAATTCTTTAAATGTTAAAACACGATGCACATTTTTGTTTCTATGCAGTACTTATATTCACGTGCAGTATATTGTATATGAGTACATATTGTACATACAGGCTGTAATAACGGAACCTTTTCACTTGGTAACAGTAACTGTTGTAACTAAAGTTCTTTTCATTCTTGATCGCATCTTTTTCGGTAATAAATGTGTCAGTTATTAGAGCAGATCACGTTTGACTGGATTTGAATTAATTATTTAATTAACTCAATACAACCACAATGTTTTATATGTTACTGCACTGATGGTCAGAAAAGTCATTTTAACTGAAAAGTCACTGAAAGATCAAACAATAATAATAATAATATAAAAAAAGATATATTTTTGTGACTAATTCACACATATATTTTAACTGTCATTTTTGTCACGAGTACTTTTGAACAGAACGTGAATGCTGTTGCACCGTGAGTAAGGCTGTACCACAGTTGTACAGCATCATTAGACGTTTACCCACATCCACCACGACCTCCTGCTGCTTTCAGGGTGAGGATGACACCGCGCAGGCAGCACAGCTTCCTTCATCTTCATCTGTTTTGTAAATTTAGAGCTTTGACATTTCAGTAAGCCTCAGCGGTGCCCGGCGAAGCCTCCTCCTCCTCCTCCTGGTTCCTGTCTCCGGAGACCTGCAGCCACACCGCGGCGCTCGGCTATCCAGCCACCTTCTCATCCTTAATTCATACAAAACACACCGAGGCTTCTCTGTTATATTGGCTCCCATCAAAGTAATGCCAACATTAATACCAAGTGCCCGTGTCATGCCGACTTCTTCGTGCAAACGAGACAAGAAATCCGGGAGATATTCGGGCTAATGCTGACAAAAACATCTTTTTTTTTCCCCAATTATATTTAAACTTGGACTATTTTACTTTTCTGTTATGAAGCTGCCGTACACTATGAAGGTTCCCATCCTCAGCCTTTTGTGAAGGAGTTATTCCAATGTTCACAGGGTGCCTTTGTTTTTTCATTTATTTATGAATTTCCATGACATAAGATCTCTTTTTAAAAGGCGAGAGAAATCATAAAACCAAGAATGGCACAAACGTACACGGGACAACAGATGCACAAGTCCAAACTGCTGTCGTGTTTTGAGGGGTTTTCCATGACATAACATAACACATACAGGAGCAAAAGTAAGAAGAGCTGTTGGTAGGTGATAGAAAATGATAAGATAAGAAGTGAGTTTACACCAAACACACCGATGCAGCTTTAATACCGGCCAGGTCATAAAGTACACGGCGAGCACGGGACTGTGAGAAGGATATAAAACGTAGTGATCGGACACACAGAATCTCACAGGCAGCAGGAGTTTAGAGGAGACGGCAGACATGCGTGTCCCGGATTTATACGTCACATTATAGGAACATGAAATGGACGTTCTCCAGCTCTGTATTCACTCACAAAGATAAGGGTATTGTGGGCCGGGCTCAGGGTTGAACTGAGGATCGGAGCGTCCAAGGAGCAATGAGAAGCTGATGTGCACGTATCAGGAAGGAGGCCCGTGACCTCTGTGAGGAACCACTTTGAGCTACACCACTTCAAAAACGACATTTGAAGTTGCACCCGTTGTTGTGAGCCGCGGTACACAATGTGTACAACTTTTGCGTTAAACTAAAAAAAAAAAAAAAAAACATCAGCATCGGAGACCCTTGAAGTGTGACGCGCCGGCGCGTCAGGCGCAACACAATCAACAACACAATCGTCGTGTTCTGCCAGTCCCCCTTTTTTTTGTTGTTTTTTTTTTGCCGGGTTTGCCTCACTTCCTTTTCTCTGTTCCCCAAACATTTTACTCAAAACTCCAGTTTCAGGTTCCTGGTGAAATCTCAGATGAACACCTACCGGTGGTCACAGCACAACTCAGGGGCTGATGTTCGTCAAGCGACGGAACTTGGGAATACATGCTTTTTATGTCTCTTTTTGTCTTTTACCTGGACTCCCCCCCCCCCCCCCCCCCCCCCCCCCACACACACACACACACACACACACACACACACAAATAGTTCAGTAGTTCCAGGAGACATTTTTCACCAGTTAATAAACCGCTACCTTTTGCACGTTTGATGGATTCTGTATTATTAATCATCACTTCAGCCAGCGGAGTTATCCAAACTGAGAGCAGCAAAGAAGTCTTTTTTTTTTTTTTGGCATCTTTAATCATTAATGTCTCCAAATGTCCTCTTGGTTTTGTGGTCGTTCCTTACAAGGAGCTGAATTGAATGAATGTTATGATGTAACCTGCCCTCAGATATGTCCTTACATGTTTATCTACATCTGCAGTAGTTAGATCTGTATTATTTACAGGAGGAGCCGGGGAGAGTTTTCACCACCATCATGATTAGACTGTCTGAAAGAGACGGCCCTTTTAGAGATGATGTAATCCCCTTCAGGAGTTGACTTGTTAGCAATATGTTGTTGTTTTTTTGTATAGCTTTTCTGGGCTGGTGGGGCAGATTTTAAGTCTTAAACATCTGGCAGGTGTCAACGTATTCGAGAAGATGTTCCCAAGAATATCACAGTCAGTGTCCTCAAACCTTTTCCACAACAAGCCTCCCTCCTGATGAAGCTTTTACGACCAACATACTGAGTCCACGTCCGATCCTTAGGTTCCATCGCTGACATGAGACACCAGGGAGAAAAATAAAAAGCATTTTTACTTTTTCCATTACCGTCACTTTCTGCGGTATTTGTGATTTTTCCGCTGACGTTGTCCATTACTGCGTGACCCCGAGAGAGATGAGAACTAACACTGCTTTCACCCAATATTTATTCACCAAGGCTTTCAATGCAACGGACAAATATCAATCAAGCTTGTGGAAATGTTCTTTAGAAAGAGCAATTTAAGACGGATTTGAGCAGGACACATCTATCCAGTGTGTCCCAGGGCCGCACAGAACACCAAATGCATCTTTAGATATTAAACTGAGGATGTCTTTATCACTTTATGATCCTCACTTGGATTTGTTTTGGAGTCATTATTTTCTTTATGCAGAATGCTTCACCAAAGGCACATGTGGAAAAGGTCTCAGGAAAGATGCCATCCACGGAGTGTTTGACGTTTGAATTGAAGATGTGGTATTGACATTAGAAAAACGATCTGCTATCAGCTGATCACCCCCCCACCCACCCTCCACACCTCTCTCCCCTCCTCCACTCCCTCCAATCACAATCTCTCTCTCCTCTTCATCCAAAAATTGAATTAGGTTTTATCCCGATGCTGAATGGGTGGGATGATACTGTTGCTAGGATACATCACACTGCAGACTGGCTGGCTTTCCTTCAAGGCTAGAGAGGGAGGAGGGAGGAGGGAGGAGGAAGGGCAAAGGGAGAGATGGAGGAAAAAAAGGTAAACAAGAATATTGGAATGAGGGTAAAGGAGAAGGACGTGGAGGAGTGACGAAGCAATAAAGGAAAGTAGGGAGGATGTTAAAGAGGTGAAGAAGCAAAAGGAAGACAGAGGAGGGAAGGAAGAAGGACACAAGGGAGGGAGAAAGAGGGTGGGAGAAAATGAGGGTGAGAGAGAAGGAAAGAGGACAACATTAAAAAGGTTATTAAATCGTAAAAGGTCGTCAGAAAAGGAAAGAGAAAACAGACAGAGAGCAAAGAGTAACGGACAGAAAGGAAAGATGGAGGCAGAGGAGAAGGAGGCAGCTGGAGTGGACGAGAAAGGAAACACCTCACGCTTTGTTTATCATTATGTAATCTGCCTTCGTCTCTGTGTAAGTCATCACTCTTATCCCCGGGCCTCTGCAAAGACTCCTCCCCCTTGGCATCGTCCTGGCAACGGGCTGTCAGACCAGACTGATGTTGCTGGGCGTGACTCGATGGTAACACACTTTGCATCGGTGAGCGAAATGCTGAAAAGAGGTCACTTGAAAATTCAGGCACGATACATATAGATAGACATACACGGACTCTTATTAGGAGTCATACACACTGATTATTGTTGTTTATTAACCCAAGGTCTGTTTATTCATTATTAAACAGGATGTTAAACAAGGTCAGGTTATAAATCTGATCTTTCAATGACATTTCACCCTTCAGAGGCGACACAGACCTGACATAAACATGTTTTCGGTTTAAGCTTGAGTTGATGTATTGAGTTTGTATGTATCAATAAATATATCTTGCTAAATGAAAACTACATTTTACCAGGAGGATTTACTGTTTTCATCAGACCCATAAAAAAACAAGCCTACTGGTAGCAGCTCATTACAACCCATAGTTATGCGTGACAGTTGTGACAGCACCATCTAGTGGTTGTAGTAATTACGGCAGGGTGAAGTGAGGTGATGTTGTGGGGTGGATGGATGGGTCCACAAAACATGGACAAACTTTTTGTCGTGGTCACTCCCACCATTTAATTGAAGAGATGTTTGCACAAGTTTCTTTATTTAGAGCCAAAACAGGAGCAACAGCAGCCCAAGACCCTGAAGCACTTCCTCCGCTGACATACCCGGACACTGTAAAGTATCCCATTTTTGGACAGTTTGTTCATTTAAAAGTTACAAATCCCCTGAAGTTCATGAAGAGTTTCTCAATAGTGAATGATCTGCTAATTGAAAACTGCAAAGTACAGTCCTACTGAAAAAGGAGGCATTCCTCTTTTTGGTCCAATTATTAAAGCAAAAAAAAAAAAATAATACAAATACTTCAAAAACACTCAGCGGCTTGATTATTTTATTGAGTAGGCAGTGAGTTTGACCAGTGGCAATATTCATAAAAAAAATAAAATTGCTATAATCTGGATGAAAACTTGATTTTACAGGTAATCTTTTAATGTGCGTATCAAAGGAAGAGTCCTGGCTCTCACTCACCAACACAGCACGTTACCCTAAATCCAACACGATCTCGTAGCCTGTTTCCAAGTCAGCCAGCTGAGAGGGAGCAGCGCGGGACCTCCGGCGCGGCCGCCAGAGGGGCGTCGCGTTACCCCCAAAGCTCTCTGCCCACTTTTGGCAGCCGTATTTGTCGGTAGGCTTAAATGGGTTAACAGACAGAAAATGAGGTAATCCGCAGTGTTTGCAGTGCAGCGAGGTTGGTGAGGTTGCGCTGGGTGCTGGCTCAGCGTTGTGTTTATCCCCCTGTGGAATCGACAGAGCATAAAAGAACTGCTGCAGCGAGCCGCTCTCATTCACGGCCGGATTAGTGGAGCATTTAGTCCTCTTTTTATTATGATTTTTTTTTTCTTCCTTTTCTTTTCTTTCTTTCTTTTTTTTTACCCTGCCCCCCCCCCCCCGCGCCCCTCCCCCCTCCGACAACACAGACATGAACACAGTATTGAGCGACCTATAGCTGACTCTCAGGGCACAGCTGCCCACATGAGCAGCTCTTTACACTCTGCTTCCTCTCCTCCCTCCTCACATCTGGGGCAAAGATAAGAAAAGTGTGACATGCAAATTACGCAGAGGAAAGCTGTTCTCCATCGTTTTCTGTGGACTCTTTGCTCTTTAGTTCATCGTAGTAATCCTTTTGGTTTTCATTACTAAACATGTGAGCTTTTAGTCTCATCAGATGGCCGTTGCAACATTCAAACGAGACCAGAGTGCTCCGCATGTGAGCTCTTTGTCTCTCTCCTCATTTGAATGCATGCCTCGGATGATGATTTTTTTTTTTTTTTTTTTTTTCCTGGAGTCCAGGTTGGCAGAGCTGCAGCTATTTTTAGAAAAAAAGAATTGCTTTGGGGAACCCCTATAAGTACAGCTGCCTGCCTTTCTGTCGCTCCTGTCTCTCTGAACAACAAACACAAAGCTTAACTGCAGATGTGCGGCCTCTCAGGGTAACACCGTCCCGGGTTTGGATTTGCACCAGGCCTCATTCATCCTGTTGAAAATTCATTTTGAAAATGTTTGTATTCGAATAGTTTGTGACAACAGACAACGTGGCTCCTACAAGACAGTCCGAGAACTGTATCTGTTTGTTTAAACGATCAGTATCGACTAAAGACCTTCTGCTGACGAGTGCAGATGATGTTTATCCTTTATAAGTGACATTTGGAGCTGACATTCGCTGAGAAAGCTGACGAGTCGATACGTGGCTCAGATGTTTGTGCTTGGCACGAGGCGGCTGACGGACGTCCGCTGCGACACTCTTATCAGCTGCTCCCCAATACAATTTACAAAACAGCCTTTGATGGGAAACAGAACATAAACGCTACGTTAGTTTGTTGGAAAATCTAACACAGTGACGATTGATTGTCTCACAGCTGAACACGTCCGGTGGTACTCTGAGCTGAGCGTGTTCATGTTTAGCTTGCTGTCTGGTTTAGTGCAGAGATGCCGACATTCCTTCCTATGAAGGGCTGAAAATGAATCCGGATGGAGGGCCGCGCGCCAAAAGTCAATGTTTATGTTTTGTGAAATTACATTTAATAAAAATAGTTAAAATGTGATATGTTTTATAGAAAATAAACATTCTACATATAAAATTAAATGTCAGAATAATAAAAAAACAAAACAATGCTTTTGAATCTGCAGTATAGTCATTTTATGATTTTGCAGACATTCTTAATGTTTTCAGTGCGTCACTGCCATCATCTCTCATCTTGACTGGCAGCTCAAAGTCAGAGCTGTAGGACCAAGCAGCAACACCGATGTCACACATTTGTTTGTTCGGATATTGGCCTTCGTCATTTTGCTCGTCCCGAGCGGTTTGGAGCAGGAAGTGACCATGAGTGGACGACCTGGGGGAGGAGCCAGCGGTGGGTCTGACTCCATGTGATTGGAAACCTGACGACACTACGTCCCGCCCACCGATAGCTGTAACCTGACTGCACCACAGGCCTGTCAATCAAACAGACACGCCCCCCCCCCCCCAAAAAAAAACAAAACAAAACAAAAAAAAAAAACAACAGCAACAACACGGCTTTTTGAGGATGAGAAGGAATGACTTTAGCGAACAACACTGAGATAACTTATGGACAAAAATGATTGACTTTGCATTTCTTGAGAGAACCTCTAGTGGCACTTGGTGGTATTGCTGCTTGAGGTACTTCACCAGTATCCTCTGGGGAACATGAATGTCGATAAAACATTTTGCGCCACTCCATCAAGAAAGATATTGAGATGTTTCCCTCGTTAAGTTCCATTTTGACTTGCTGGTTCAAAAGTGAAGGGATCAACCAAGTCGTTGGGATTCGTCCTCTGGGTATCACAAATGTCTCTACAGAAATGTGACCTCGCCATCCCTCCGGGCATGCTGCTTGCACGACTAAATGGCCGTCCCTGTATGAGTGGACCCATTGATACCGTCGGGGTGAGACCGCACAGCCTCTCATTGTCTGTAAGTTGTGAACCACATCTGTCATTCTCATCCTCGCCCAGAAACATTACCGAAGACATATTCTCTGCATACATCGTCCCTCTTTGTATCATTAATAGACTCCCAGTCCCTGTCTCGGGTTTCCCTCGTTTAGCTGTGCATCGCCATAAAAACAAAAGGCTGATCTAGTGTTGGCATAACGGGCGAGATCATCAACACAGCACAGTCCGCTCAGATTGGGTTTCACCAGCGCAGCAGTTTGACAGAGGCCTCGGACAGACAGCTATATATCCCCGAACTGGACGTTGTTTGGCTGGCTGATGACCTTTGACCTCTGAGGATGCGAGGGATGCAAACAGACACCGATTGTGTTCGGACAGCCGGATCTCGCTGGTGTCATTCTCTATCCAGCGGATCAAAGCAAATCAGTTTACGGTGTCCTGCTCACCTGTCGACTCCACGTTTCCTTCAACCAGTCGACAGCAACACATTCTGTGTGCGTGTTGTGTGTCTGCTTCGTGCGAAAGGTGCTCCGACTATTTGTTTGGCCAGAACCCGATCAGAATGCTTGAAATCTACCAGCAACACTCACAAGGGAAGGCACGCAAAAATAGGATGTTTTAGGAGTTGCCACGGTGACCCCATCTTTGATATCACACTGGAAACATACTCACAGTGGTTATAAAATCAGGGGGAAATACTGTCTCCGCTTAAAATTAGAGCACCACATTTCTCCTATACAAGTATTTGATGAGTGAATGTCTAAATAGATGCACTAATGAATATTTTAAATGTATGGTGCATTCATGAGGAACTGGGAATATCCCGCTGGGAATGTCTTTGAGGGCTCTGACGAGTTGGTTTGACGTCGCTTGACACGGCAGCGTTTGTGGTGAAAGGAAGAAATGTAGGCGACCCGCTTCAAAAAACAAAAAGCCAGACGGTTAGCTATCTGTGTTTCCTGTTCAAAACATCAAAACATCAAAACGTGGAGAAATATTATGGTGTATAATATTGACCTCCTGAGCTCCAGTTCCTCTCTGGGTTGGGAACATTTTTCTGTTTTCTAACAATAGAAATAAAGCGCATTTTCTGGGCTCGGCCATTTGTCCTGTTTGATTGTGTCGTATCCAGGACTAAATGTATAAATATAGCAGCCATCTACTGATCAAACTTTGTATTAGTTGAGTTTTTTTGTTTTCTGATCGGGTAAATGATCTTAAAGGAGGAAACTGTGTGCAGAGAGCGACACCCTGAAGGTGTTACTCAGCTGATTTTTAACATGTACGGTTCATCTTTTCCAAGATCTCATGATGAAATAGCTCTCTGAATGAAAGGCTTTCTGCAGACCTTTGGATCTTTCTTCTTTTTTTTTTTTTTTTACAGATTTTGTTCGACTTAACAAAGCTCCCTCAGAAGATCACACAACGGTTTTCACAGGCTGAATATTGCTTCGTTATTCCCCTTTAAAATCCCTCTCGTGTCTAGCAGCCTATGTGAAAACTCTCACGACGTAGATATTTTCAATTTGTCTGCCTTGCCATACAGTAAACACATTTTCTCACCAATATGAGCTTGACGTGCTCATATGGGGCAACATCATCCCGAGTAAACAACCTCTCTTCATCTTTCTTGCGGTTGGCAGTCGCCGGCTGCATTGGTGGAGCGTGCTGCTAAAAATAGACCAATCACGTCACATCGCTGCTGAAATCTGATTCCTTTGTGTTGCAGTTGTTGACATGTCTTTGACAGTTTGGGATTTGTTTCTCTCTGAGTTTGTTCGGAAGTTTTTTGTTTTTTTCTTGTCTCATTTTTATCTCCTGGATCATTTCTTATACAGCAAATAATCTAAAGCTGCCAACAAACAGCAGAAAGGTCGCCGTAGTCTTCACCAAAGATTCTGTCTTTTTTGGAGCTTCTGTCCAGAGAGCCGTTGTGTCTTACGACCGCAGGTATAAAGATCACCACGGTTAGATCCCTCAAACCTCTCGACCCGCTAATGAACTCTCTGAGATGTCCGTCGTGTCTCGGCTCTCCTCCTGTACTCATGGCGGCTGAAGGATTCTCCCAGTTAGCCCCGGTCTGACCGTCTGACTCCGAGCAGCTCTATTTGCATGTGCTGTCACTGAGACTGACGACTGAAACAACAGAGGAGGGGAGAAGTGCAGCGGCTGGTGCCGGTGGATGACTCAGAGATTTTGAAGCGTTGCCTCCTCTGGTCGCCAGCCTCCCTGTCTGTGTGGCCGACAATGTGCTGACTCCTCACCGCCTCATCCGACACCTCTGCTGCTCTCCGCTCGGTTCGGTTGCGCTCCGTCCCGACCCGGACAAAGACGTCTCTCAAGGGTGGGCCTTTGGGAGAGTGTAGATGCTAACGCCTGCTATAAATACAGGAATATGTATCGTGTATGTGTTATATTGTGTTTATACAGTGGAAACCCACAGTTTATTCTGACCTAAAAAAAAAAAGGCAACGCCTGAGCTACATCTGTCATTGCTGTCCAAACAACATTGGACAACTCGCCTGATCTATGCGGGGACATAGTCGTCTTTTAGGTTTGGCTTTCTCTGGTGTGAAATGTATTTGAGCCAATAATCTTGAAGTTTCCATTTTGGGAAACAAGGTCATTCAGTTTCTTGCAGAGAATTAAATGAATAAAGTGACTTCGCATTCGTGCCCGGCAGCTCAGTCTGGAGATGGAGATGATTAGCTTAGCTTAGGATAAACAGTGGGAGCAGGGAAACGTCGCTGCTTGGCCCTCTTCAAAGGTTAATAAAAACTACCGGCACCTCTAAAGCTCACTGATCAAAACAATGTATGTTGTTTGAAAAATCCATATTCAAACAAAAGTGTTACGTAGTGATGAGCCATGCTGAGTTCCAGATGTTGTACTTGTGCACTAACACTCACTACTTTGAGTGCATTAGTGCGTTCACACTGTCAAGTATAGAAAACAGGATGATGCTCTCAAACAGGTCTAAAACAGAAGTGTGAAACGATGGACACTGTCCACCTTGAATGGTCGCCATCTTGGTTACGTAGAGGAAGGGGGCGGGGCCACCGACTTGCAGAAGTTTCAAATGAAGGTGTCTGAGGAAGCTGCAGCTGATCCTGAACACCTCACTAAAGTGTTTCTTTTTCACTACTGCTGCTGAACAGAAGCATCAGTGTGTTTATTGAGTGTGTTGAACAGAGGACACGAAAACACGTTGATTTCTGGGTAAAATAATTAAATCTGCAGATAGTTTGTTGGATGATGTGTTCAAGACACAAGTAAGAGTCCTCACATGAGAGCACTATTTGTTAGCGTACTAAGGGAAGTATGTCCTTCCCTTGACACACTACTTGAAGCATCTCTTCCAGTTTAGTATTGAATGTTCATAAAACTGCGTTCTCCCCGGAGGAAAACTTTAAATAGAGTTGAACTAAAAGCTGCAGAAGCTGAAACGTGTTTCTCTCCATTTATGGGGCAAAATCCTCCCACCTGATAGGCTCTTTTCATCAGACCCCCCTCATCTGGTAAATGCCCACCTGGCTCTTGGCTAAAGTCAAACGTTCTTTTCTAAATGTACTGTAGCTGCGATGGAGGTCGAGTTGGACTGGTTATGGCCCATATGATGGTCAAAGCCGATTGGTTGGAGGCCGCTCCAATATTTCAAATTGAACCCAAAGCTTACGCCCACTCAGATGGAACGACTGGAAATGATTCCCTATGGAGCGTACTCACACCCATATATTCATACGGATATTCACAAGGTCATAGTACTCCCTATGACAATTAATCTGCTCTTGATGTGTGAAATTGTTGGATTGCTCCTTTAAAAGGTATGAAACCACTTCCAGTAGTTTTATTCTTTTGGACTTTAATCAAATTGGAAGACGGTTGTGATGAGTAAACAACATCCCAGCTTTGTTTCCATTTGAAACGCTGCAGGTGATGTCTGTGTTTACTTGTTGTTTTTCTCATTTAAGGATGAAAGACATCACGTATCTCACACACGCATATTTAGTGTGTATCGATACACACTGTTATTTCCCAGGTTTTCTATGCCACCAAAAGAGTTACGTGAACAGAAGCACCTTTTATTTTTCTCACCAATCTGACAACCTGTCAAAGCAGGAACTGGTGTGAAGTTTTCATTCTACTCGCCTGCCGGTGATCCTCGCCCACAGAGCCCTGTCTCTGTTTGACTCATCACTACTTTGAATTTGTGGCTGATGGAAGCAGACAAAAGGACGAGGACTTGTTTCCAGAACGGTGTTTTTTCATATCACCCAATGAAATGGGGGAAACTTCACCAGGAACTACTGTACAGGTGTCCATTAGCAGGGTGCTGACAGATCACAGCCAGACAGCATACTGTGTGTGTGTGTGTGTGTGTGTGTGTGTGTGTGTGTGTGTGTGTGTGTGGTTGTACCTGTCAGCTCCCAGGTGTTCTGTGAATTAGAAGCACCATGCTGCTGTGAAAGAGAAGAGTTCACTTCCACTTTCCTTTGATTAACAATTTGATGACTTTTAGAAGTGGGTTGAAGGAATCCAATTTTTGCTCTGCGACCATCGCGTCCTTTTTTGAGGATGAAAACACTTGAAAAAAATAAGAGAGGACACGCCAACCGCGCTGACGAGAAATTACGACTTTCTAAAAACAGTCCTTTTATGAAGGAGAGAAAAAAAAAATCTGAATGTCAATGACACGAATGTCTCTGAACTCTCAATCAGGTTAAATCATTTTCACAATTACTGATGTGTCACTCTGTCTGAAGCAGCAGACAGCACTGATGTGTTTTTTTTCTTCAAAGCAGTATGTTCAGACCTTTTTAAATGGGAGACCAAAGTTTTACAGACTGAGCTACGTTTATGTAATGAGTAATGATGACAAATTTAAAACCCTTTTCTACAGCAATAATTAACTGTACATTGTTAATAGTTATTTTAACTATCTAAGCATGAAATGATATCAGTGAATGACTGCAATAATTAACTCTAAATAGCTTCCAGCTACGAACAGATTATGAGAGGATGAAGCTCTGGACACCGACATAAAAAAGACCCCCTTCACTCCCAAACAGTTGTGGTTGTTTTGCTTGGCTTTGTGGTCCTTTGATGTCACTTTGTGGTTGTTCTGCATCTGTTTAACTTAATTTTACATCATGTTGAGATTGTTTTACAATATTTTTATGACCGTATGGTGTCGGTTTCTGCTGTTAAAAATGCAATTGTGTTATTTTCCTCCTTATGGTACAACCCTGATACCAAAAAAGTTGGGACGCTGTGTAAAATGTAAAAAAAAAAACAGAATGCAATGATTTGCAAATCAGAAAAATACATAATTGAAAATAGACCAAAAACAACATATCAAGTGTTGAAATGGAAACATTTTGTATTGTTTTATGTAAGATATAAACTTATTTCGAATTCCATGGCAGCAACACATCTCAAAATAGTTGGGTTACCACAATGCTGTGTAAATGTTTGGGACCTGAGGAGACCAGTTGCTGGAGTCTCCTTTGTTGTATTTTTCATTTCATGATGCTCCAAATGTTTTCAATAGGAAACATGCCTGGACTTCCGGCAGACCAGTGTCGCACCTGGACTCTTCTACTAGAGAGCCATGCAGTCGTAATACGATCAGAATGTGGTTTGTCATTGTTTTGCTGAAATATGCAAGGCTGTCCCTGAAAGAGATGTTGTCAGGATGGCAGCATATGTTGCTCCAAAACCTGAATATATCATTCAGCATTCATGGTTCCTTGTCAGATGTACAAGCTACCCATGCCACGTATATGAATACGCACATTTGCTGCACCGTCTGACATGCAGCAAATGTTCTAACCGATCAGGATTGAAACGGTTGACTCTTGAATCAGAGGACTAGTTACCCCCAACAACAAACGTTAACAGTCACCTCAGAGGTTGTGGTCCAAGGGTCCTGTACCTAGCAGGCGTAGGCAGTAATCAATACCAACAAGTCAAATACACATCATCGTTTTCCCTCTGGTGGAAGGGGACACTGGGAGTGACTAGTCAGACGGTGGCTCTGGCCTCATGCCGGCCTTTTTGCCAATCGACTTAGTTTATTACAGTGCTGAGGTCTCACACAATTCATAACTCAGGTTTAGGTTTTTATCCACTTATGAATAATATAAAGTTAATATCAATATGGAGGGCAACGTCCTTTCTCAATAAACAGAAAAACCTGCTCATCCTTCCTTGTTTCATGCCATAAAAAAAAACCCACTAACAACAAACGTAGCAGTAAAAACGTCCAGCAGAGATCGTAAGTGTTTCTTAATTGTGATCGAATGGAAATGAAACCAAGACAGAAATGTGTTTTGTGTTAGAAAGATAAACAGATGTGATGTAAGATGTACAACTCAGTCATTGTCGGTGAAACACAGTAAATTAACAATGGATGGCGGGATGACTCAGTGAGAGAGGAGGAAGTCCATGTGGGAGGAGAGGTTAGGAAAGGACACTGCTGAGAGCTTTTGGACGAGGGGAAGCTTTTCATTACCGAAGGCCCAAATGCTTCTGCGGTCCTGTGGAGAGCAACGTGTAGATATGGCGGTAGCAATGTCAGGATTAAAGAAACAAAAGATTACTTTGGTTGGATTGTGCCTTTGTCAAACAGCAGATGAGGGAGAGGTTCAGGAAATATGGGGAGATGCAGCAGCGAGAGCTTCCAGGTTGCATCGGAACAAAGGAAGCTGGCGCCCACTGAAAGAAAAGAAAAGGTCAGCTTCCTCTGTGAGAGAACATTCACCCCCAAAAAAACATCTGAGTCCCCATTGGCTGGTTGGCTCTGCTCACAGCGTATCTGTTCAGTATGTGGAGATGGGTGACTCGCATTCATGTTGAAAGTTGGAGAAAAGGCAGCAGCAGAGATACAGAAAAGAAGAGACACTGTTTTGGGATAGCAGGGACTATTTTTAAGGTCGTGGCTGATGTGTGCACAGCTCCAAATCTTTTTGTAGCAGCAGAATATGTGAGTGCTTGGCGAAAAGAGTGCACGAAACAAACCTGGCTACTTCTGTTATTTAATGGAGATGTGTTGTTAAAATGCACAGCCAATGTGCAAGACAAATGAAAACGACAGACAACTTTTTATTTCTGAAATATCACTTTTTCAGTCATACCTTATTTTATATGTTAATATATATGTATAATTTAACTTTTATGGACTACGTTCGCCAACCATTTCTTCCCAAAGGAGTCTTTTAAGGGATATTTCACTATGTCCAGATAGTTATTTAAAAAAATCTTTTGACCAACATGCAGTTAGTTGTTGCAGTTTTAGCCTTGTGAGCATGTTAGATCTTGATACAACAAAGTCAGCCCTTCTGTTGTTTGGTCAGTTGGTCTGTCAATGAAATGTCCTGCATGTTTTGCCTTTAGATATCTGCACATGTAATGATTTCTCCCTTTAATTTGTGTTCTTTTACAGAAAAACCACATGAATTTCATATGTGCATAAACTCGATGATCACTTGTCATTGTGAACATGTTTTATGAAACATCTGGTTTTGGAATTTTCACGACGTAATGTGTGAATGTAGATTCCCATGTGAAAACTTATTTTCCCCACGTTATCATATGTTGCTACATGTATGTGTCATTCATGTGATCAAGTTTGTCCTTTGTGGAAAACATGGGGAAACTCATGTGTTTTTTTCTGTACTGGTTCACTGCTAATTTTCATTTCATCAAATGTTAGCTTCTAACATGCCAAACCATGTCAGCATTGTCATTGTGAGAGTGTTGGCATGACAGCCTCTTCCATACCAATCACTGCCATTTAATTGACTCCCCCACGACTGCCAAGGACAAAAACCAAACTGAACCTCCCATGTACCAGTCAGTGTACGTGCTGCGAGCCGGTTTATTAAAATCGTAATATCTTGGGGAACATCATTAGCTTCTGCTTGTATAACAGTGATGGATGTGCTCTCAGGAGTTATTTCTGCAGCGATAAGTGATGTTTCTCATAAAAGAAAAGGCCTTGGTGGGCAGCTGTGCCATCTGTGTGAAAACACTGACTCATTTTTTCCACTTTGACACTGGCCTGAGGTCTGCATCACTGCCTGTGTTACCAAACATTATTGTTTATTGTGCGCTCTACTCACTTTTTTTTTCTGATTCAGAAATTTGACCTCTGCTTCTCTATTTTTAAAAAGATTTTCAGAAGCCTTTTCATGTACTTGACCCAGCGTGATGGGCCATGCAGCAGCCTGCAGGTTTGCAGAGTTCGTCACTGACCCCGGGTGTAGCGTGAGAGCGCTCTGAAGGCCGTGCCAGACGAGCACATGCCTGCAAACGGCCGCTGACAATGACCCCCCTCCACCCAAACCAGCCGATGTAGCGCTTTTCATTGAACCTGAGGATTAGAGGCCAGTTGTCTCTCGCCTCCTCAGAGGCCCACCCGGCTCTCAGTGTGGACAACTGCTCACACACCACGCTGGTAATCACACAGCATCACTGGAAATGTCCCGCACTGGTACAATGCTCAGTTCATTCATTTTAACAAGGCTAAGAGTTGAAAGCTTGTGGCTGCAATGGCATCATTGTATAAACCATATTTATGAGCAGCCAGAGATTGTAAATTTTGACGAGGGGCAAATCAAAAAGAAGTATTTATAATTTTTTCTTATTGTGTGCACCTTTTTCTTCCTAAACTGTGTTTCTATGCTGCTGTGAAGACCACATTTCCCCTCTGGGGGATTAATAAAGTCTAAGTCTAAGTCTAAAAAGTTCTTAGACTGCTACTGTTGTACGTGAACAGAGTGCAGCACGCACAGAGCAGGGGGGGGAACTGTAATATTTGTGAGTAATTATTGGAAGTTAACGTTGCTTGATCAACATCCACACGCGAGTTACACGTGTTTTTGTGAAAATTTCGATCTCACCGTGGACCTGAAACATGAGCAGAGAGCGCACATAAACTTTTGGGGGGAAAATAAGAAGTCACAGGTAGCCGAATTCGAGCCGGCGGGGAGCGACAATTGTGTTGTTGAGGGGTGAGAAACAAATGTGTTTCAACCACGCTGAGAGCAGGCGCATTGTCACGTTGGAGAACCACAGGGAAACTGCACCGCAGCGACGCCTCAGAACATCGCGGTAAAACTCAGTGTTGAGAGTCTGACCCGGGGGGACAAATTCACGACGCACGACCCCGTGAATGGCGAGGAAAACACACCTTTTTCGGTCTTGCACAGCGAGCCCCTCTTCAAACACTCGAAACACCTCGTTCAGCTCATTGCCGTAGTCTCTGTTGCAGATTTCAATTTCCCGAGTTTGACACAAATTTGATGTGCGCTCTTCTCTCAGGTTCCACGGTGATATTGCAAATGCACATGTACCAGTGCTCACAAAAACGTGTTCTCCCCCGCTGCTGACATCGATCAAGCAAAATAACATCAAATATTTAGTCATGAAGGTTGTAGCTGCTCCATGCACATCGTGGTGCGGCTCTCTGTTTGCACTCAGCAGGAACAGTCTCTGAATTTTCTGATCCATGTCGTATCTGCCACCCGGTGAAATAAAACGACAGAATTGTTGACAAGCTGGAGTTCACAACTACTGGCATTTACATCAACATTGAATCAAATATTAACACTGCTAGATTCAAATGTGCCAATGCAAAAATAGCTTATTTGTGTATAAACTAAAAGAAAATTGTATTTTAAAGATGTAACTTGAAGGTTAGCAGTGGAGGTCATCATCTTGGAATAATGTTTCAACACTTCAGAATAACAGGAGATCTTTGATTGGCATTAGAATCAGAGGTGCCTCAATCTAACATCAGCATGCTAAAAAGTGTACAACATTCATGCTAACATGCAAGTAATAAAATGTTGTTAATTTTTAGCAAGTATCAAGTTTAGCATGTGTGCTGTCTATCCAAGTTCAAAGTGTTACTGTGCTAGCTCGCTGATTACCTCCAAACAAAATACAGCTGAGGCTGGTGGAAGTATGTTGTCATAAAATAAATTGGATACAATAAAAAAAAAGAAAAAAAAAAGACATGGGATCATGAAAACAATAAAGATGTATCCTGAGGGCATATTAATGTCTGTGACCACCCAACACGTGGCTAAAAAGTCAACAAAACGTGTTCTTTTCTAAGCTTTGTGTAGGTTTTGCTCGTATTTTTATCAACAGCATAATTACATGATCCTTGAATTAGCTCGAGCCGAGTTAAAAAAAAAGCCCAGCTGCTCTTTATTGTTGTTATTGTCTAAGAGGTTATGAATGGATTCATGTGCCTGTGAAGCTGCTTATAGATGAGCCTTGGCTCTCCACCGTTCACGGCTAATGGATTCACGAGTGGCTCTGTAAATAGGCCATGGCACACGAGCAGGCCAGTGGCAGCAGCCAGCCATGAATAATGCATGGAGGTATATTCAAAAATGACTTCCGGCTTGAAGGAGGCTTCACTGAAACACTGCTTTTGGAGAAAGTCACAGCCAGACCTTTTAAACAGAAATATTTTTGCTCTGCCCGTTCTTCAAAGCATTTCTGTCCCAAAAGCAATCTGTGCAATACGCTCTCTCCTGCTTCATGTCGTCAACAAATTATTCTTGGCTTTATATTACTCTTGTTCTTTATTTACACTGATGCACAAGGGCTTTGGAGAGTGACAGTCGTCTGGAGATTGAACCTACAGAGCTTCTTTAATCCTCCCTCGAATATGTGTGACTCAGCAGTTCTGTTGATACATCTTGTGCATCACATTTAATTACATTTTCTTTTTTTCATTTTCTTCCATTTTAGGAATCTAAACTTGTTTTCATCCTGTTCTGCTCTTGATATCCTGTCTGGAATTCTCCCAACGGACTTCTGTAATGGCTTAAAACTTCATGGACTAACTTCCAAAGCACACAACATGCGCACACACAGATGTCAATCACTCCTTGACATTTCAAATAGTCCCCACCACTGGTACCGTTTCATATTTTCAGAATCGTCCTCGTCAACTCGTGTCACAGATTAATGTCAGCGGAGTCTGGCTTACAGGAGTGATGCTGGCTAACGGGCGAGCGGGCCTGTTATCCCACTGCCCAGCGATGAGTGTGGTGACACATTGTAATGGTGAATGGGATTACAGAGCAGCTTGACGGCACAAACCAGAGCTCTGGAAGAGAGGCTGTTTTCATTTCACTGTAGGGCTATTTTTAAGCGCTGTCAGACCTGCCTGCAGAGGGAGAGAACCAAAAAGGAGTCTTTTCATCATAATGCAAATGCCATAATTTTGTAGTGATGGCAATGAAGGACTGAACCCGCCCCCTCCCCCACCATATAGTCCTTCTCTCCTCTGTTTTCCTTTCATAACCCAGTCTGTGTCCTCGTTCTTTTTCTCGACGCAGACTTGTTACAACAGGACAAACACAGGTGGAATAAACTACGTCTCGCCTCCATTAGGTGTCCCAGTAATGTTGCATTCCAATGGGGTCATATTTACCGTGTACACAAGAAGAGTCCATATGAACCTCATACCTCATGTCGGCACTCAGAATTTTCCATAAGCCCTGAGTTCACGGGTTGTGACGTGTTTGCCAATGTTTACGGAAATCTCAGCGGTCATGGAAGTTAATTTTTTGTTTTATTCTTACACTAATATATTGTAATTTTATTATGTAGAGTTTGTCTTCATAACTTAGATAATAGCCTATGTCTGAGGAAAATGTTGATCTCGCTAACGGCCTCTTTTTTTCCCCTCTGCCTTTACATCTGCATAACTTTACCCTCCTGTTAGCTTGCTAAATAGTTAGCCTCTGTGGCTTCTAGATGCCGTCCATGTTACCGTTGAATAGTAACTGTGTTTTTACGACTTAACCACTTGAACGCCGACCATACGGTGCACACGACTTCCCGTGTTCCAACTATGAGCTCTCGAGTTCCATTTGAACGCAACATAAGCCATGACTGTGAACCAGCAATCCCAAAAAGCGAACTGGAATCATCATCATTAACACACCTGCATTTTACCAACTGTGAGAAGTCAAAATGTCTGCTGTGAAAAAGGCAGAGGGCCTGGTCAGTGAAAACGGTTTCAGCAAGAACCTTTAGTGATATCCACCATGTTCAACGTGCACTCGCCATGCAATGAAACTGGAATGATTTTGACAGCTTTTGAAAGTGAGCACAAAGCCAGAGAGGCCAGTGAGCAGGGAGAGTTGGTGCTGCATCCCTCAGCACAACATTCAAAGGTTTCAGACAAAACTGTGGGACTGAGTGCAAAAAAGCTTTGGGACAGTAAAGCTCGGTACATTTGATCCTGAACTTGCACGAGTCTTGCCAAGAATTATAGGGCACATCATGGAAACATGGGAACTATGTTTCCAGGGTCCTTTATTACCCACTTTTCAAAAGTGCTTGATGGGAACCTGAAAGAGATGTTCTCTGGCTCTGTATCATCTTAATATCGGCAACTGTGGGTTGTTATGGTTAAGGTGGAAATGGGTCAGGAGCAGGATCAGGGTCGCAGGTCAGGGTTTAACTGGTGAAAGACCCTGGTAATATACATACACTCCCAGCCTTCATAAATTAATTATTTACCATTTGAGACCGACATTATCTTTTACAAATTAGCAGTTGTCTATTAATGTCCATCAGCAACAGAGAAACCTTAGCATTGATTGACATTCATGTTTCTGTCCACCTGATGAATGCAAGGCAAGGCAAGGCAAGGCAAGTTTATTTGTAGAGCACATTTCAACAACAAGGTAATTCAAAGTGCTTCACATAAAACCATTAAAAGCATCAAAACATAAGGCAAAAAAAGGATATTTAAAAACAATTAAAAGCAGTGATTAAAACATTAAAAACAGCCATTAATACATTAAACAAGCTAAAAAATAGGATAAAAGTTACAGTGCAGTTTAAGAAATAAAATACAATAGTAAAATGCAGAAATGCAAGAAATTAATCAACATTCTTAAATCTGGTTCAATGAAAGGCAGCAGCAAACAGAAAAGTCTTCCGTCTTGATTTAAAGCAGCTGAGAGTCTCAGCAGACCTGCAGCTTTCTGGGAGTTTGTTCCAGATATGTGGAGCAGAAAAACTGAACGCTGCTTCACCATGTTTAGTTCTGACTCTGAGGACAGAAAGGAGACTCATCCCAGATGACCTGAGGGGTCTGGATGGTTCATAAGGTGGCAGCAGATCAGAAATATATTTTGGCTCTAAACCATTCAGTGCTTTATAAACCAACAGCAGGATTTTAAAGTTAATTCTTTGCTCGACAGGAAGCCGGCATAAAGACCTCAGAACTGGAGTGATGTGATCCACTTTCTTGGTCTTAGTGAGGACTCGAGCTGCAGCTGTCTGACTGACTTTTTACAGAGACCTGTAAACACACCGTTACAATAGTCGAGTCTACTGAAGATGAATGCATGGACAAGTTTTTCCAAATCCTGTTGAGACATAAGTCCTCTAATCCCTGATATATTCTTCAGGTGATAGTCGGCTGATTTTTTTTAATCTTCTTTGGTACCAAAAACAATTACTTCTGTTTTATCTTTGTCTAATTGAACACCAATCCTGGCACATCCAGTTGTTGATTTGTTCAATGCATTTACAGCCCTTAGGTATGGGATTATAGTCCCCTGGTAATGTATTTATATAAATGTGTGTGTCGTCTGCATAATTATGATAACACACTTTGTTTCTTTCCATAATCTGAGTCAGTGGAAGCATGTAGATGTTAAACAGAAGAGGCCCCAGAATTGAACCTTGGGGAACACCACGTCATTTTAGTCCGTTCTGATGTGTAATTAGCTGTAGACACAAAGTATTCTCAGTCCTTCAGGTAGGATTCAAACGAGTTTAGTGCTGTGCCAGAAAGTCCCACCCAGTTTTCTAGTCTGTCCAGTAGTATGTCGTGGTCGACAGTGTCCAATGCAGCTCTGACATCCAGTAATACTAAGACTGAAATTCTGCCACTGTCTGTGTTTAAGTGGATGTCATTGAAAACCTTAACAAGAGCAGTTTCAGTACTGTGGTGCTGTCGAAATCCTGACTGGAAGACATCAAAACACTTATTTACAGCAAGGAAGTTCTTCAGCTGTTGAAAAACCGCTTTTTCAATTATTTTACAAAGAATTTGAGGTTTGATATTGGCCTATAATTTTTCATTATTGTCTAAATCAGCCTTCTTTAGGAGTGGTTTGATAACTGCAGTTTTTAGGGCCTGTGGGAAGACACTTGAGAGAAAGGATGTGTTTATAATTTGTAAAAGATCAGTGGTCATGCAGTTTGAAATATTTTTGGTAGAATATTCAATCAGCAGGGGGAGGACTTCAGATGTTGTATAATGTCTTCCAGGCTTACATGGTTGATTCAATGAAATTGTGCCATGATATTTGAATGGATATTATTTAGAGACGGGGACAACACGTCCTGTGGTTGGTGTGGAGGCACTTACTGCGTGTTCTAATTTTCGGAATATTCACTGACACTTTATTTTTAGTCTCCACCAACCCCTGAGAAAAAATAACTGCCTCTTCAGTTGTTAAATATTTAATTATATATATTAGCTAGTTGCTAACTTTGTCTTTTGGTGATAGGCAGGTAGTGTATATTTTATTTTATATATATTTTATATATATATATATATATATATATATATATATATATATATATATATAGTTATATATATTTTATATTTTATTATAGAGCTTCTTCACTGAAAACAGCAACAGTAATATTCGTGTAAAGTCATGTTGGCATCGACCTCATATTTGTAAGGCTTATGTTTCATCTCCTTTTAACTCTGTTTCCATCAGCCCCTTTGAAAAATATCTGTCTTTTTAGCTGTTAAATGCTCCGCTATGCACACCAGCTAGTTGGCGGTAGGTTTATAGGCGCTTACAACAGGCTGAAAGATGCTAAAACACTCGTTAGGCTTCTTTGTCATCCTGCTTTAAGATCCACTCAACAGTTTTCACCATCATGGATGGAGTTTCCTCATTTGTCATCTGTGACAGAGTATGATATGAGTCATGACGGAAGCATTGTACAATGATTAATTCTGTTATTCATAAACTTTAAAATGCAAAAACAGGGACATATTTTGTTTACAGTGGTGTGAAAAAATGTTAGCCCCCTTCCTGATTTCCAATTTTTTTGCATGTCTGTCACACTTAAATGTTCCAGATCATCAAACAAATTTAAATATTAGTCAAAGATAACACAAGTAAACACAAAATGCAGTTTTTAAATGAAGGTTTTTATTATTAAGGGAGAAAAAAATCCAAACCCACATGGCCCTGTGTGAAAAAGTGTTTGCCCCCTCCTGTTAAAACATAACTTAACTGTGGTTTATCACACCTGAGTTCAATTTCTCTAGCCACACCCAGGCCTGATTACTGCCACACCTGTTCTCAATCAAGAAATCACTTAAATAAGACCTGCCTGACAAAGTGAAGTAGACCAAAAGATCCTCAAAAGATAGACATCGTGCCGAGATCCAAAGAAATTCAAGAATAAATGAGAAAGAAAGTAATTGAGATCTATCAGTCTGGAAAAGGTTATAAAGCCATTTCTAAATCTTTGGGACTCCAGCGAACCACAGTGAGAGCCATTATCCACAAATGGAGAAAACATGGAACAGTGGTGAACCTTCCCAGGAGTGGCCGGCCGACCAAAATTACCCCAAGAGCGCAGTGACGACTCATCTGAGAGGTCACAAAAGACCCCACAACAACATCCAAAGAACTGCAGGCCTCACTTGCCTCAGTTAAGGTCAGTGACTCCACCATAAGAAAGAGACCGGGCAAAAATGGCTGCATGGAAGAGTTCCAAGATGAAAACCACCGCTGAGCAAAAATAACATTAAGGCTCGTCTCATTTTTGCCAGAAAACATCTTGATGATCCCCAAGACTTTTGGGAAAATACTCTGTGGACTGACAAGACAAAAGTTGAACTTTTTGGAAGGTGTGTGTCCCGTTACATCTGGCGTAAAAGTAACACCGCATTTCAGAAGAAGAACATCATACCAACAGTAAAATATGGTGGTGGTAGTGTGATGGTCTGGGGCTGTTTTGCTGCTTCAGGACCTGGAAGACTTGCTGTGATAAATGGAACCATGAATTCTACCGTCTACCAAAACATCCTGAAGGAGAATGTCCAGCCGTCTGTTCGTAACCTCAAGCTGAAGCCAACTTGGGTTCTGCAGCAGGACAATGATCCAAAACACAGCAGCAAGTCCACCTCTGAATGGATGAAGAAAAACAAAATGAAGACTTTGGAGTGGCCTCGTCAAAGTCCTGACCTGAATCCTATTGAGATGCTGTGGCATGACCTTAAAAAGGTGGTTGGTGCCAGAAAACCCTCCAATGTGGCTGAATTACAACAACTCTGCAAAGATGAGTGGTCCAACATTCCTCCACAGCTGTAAAAGACTCATTGCAAGTTATCGCAAACGCTTGATTGCAGTTGTTGCTGCTAAGGGTGGCCCAACCAGTTATCAGGTTTAGGGGGCAAACACTTTTTCACACAGGGCCATGTGGGTTTGGATTTTTTTTTTCTCCCTTAATAATAAAAACATTAATTTAAAAACTGCATTTTGTGTTTACTTGTTATCTTTGACTAATATTGAAATTTGTTTGATGATCTGAAACATTTGAGTGTGACAAACATGTAAAAAAATAAGAAATCAGGAAAGGGGCAAACTCTTTTTCACACCACTGTATATATTTGTCCCTGATGATCCCTGATGACACTTGAATATGTTGCGACTGAGTAGCTGCGAGACTAAACTGCATGGTGCTCTTGATACCTGCTTTATTGCCATTTGAAAATAACAGAGACCTGTTTTTAAAGTTATTGGCCTCTCATTAAACGCTCACTGGACCACTGGGAACACTTCTCTTTATTTAAAAAAAGATCTTTAGAGCATTTTGTCTTTACTGTAGGAAAATGAGTCGGGGGAGAAAGAAGGGTGAAGATGACAACCATGACCATGATCACTTAGTAATTATATGCATGGTTTCTCATTTCATTTTTGGGGATGTGACGTTTTTTTATCCGACAGCTGTGATGTGTCTGCAGCCAAAAAAGACTTGGATGTGAGTGCATCATCATCCGGGAGCAGACATGAGGCTGTGACGCAACATCACAATAATATCCTGAAGATCACCGCTGGAAGCTTCAAACAGAGGGAGGAGGAGGAGGAAGAGGAGGAGGAGGAAGAGGTGTCACACAGGAGATGTAACCCCTCAATACCACTACCCTCCTCTTCCTCCCCTCTGACCCCCGTTCCGCTGTCAGCCTCCCGAGCCTTATTCAGTGCTTGTTACGCAACATGGGGTTTATGCCATGTGCTACGAGCTAGTTAAGTATTTATCAAGCCTCTTGTGTAAGCTGGAGACGGCAGGCGGCTGCCAATTGCCTCTCCCTCCTCCTCTATCGCTCCCGCCAAGCTTGATCTATTTTTCCTCCCATCTATTGAGCCTGTGTGTTTACAGGAAACCCAGATGTGTGCAGCCGCCTGTGCGAAGCTTCAGACGTGATATTTCGTGATAATGCTCAATACTGATGCAGCCTCATAAATGTACCTCCTGTTGTCCTCTGAGGGATGCGCCACGTTCCTCATCATATGAGTGTAAACCCGGCCGTACATCACACGGGGACGGGCAGGGGCCCAGACAGAAAATCAAACAAGCGCTGATTGAGCTCCGCTACCGCCACAAGTCACTGCCAGTAGTTTCACAGTGGCAGTTTGTGACGAGAATCCTGTCTGGCAGATCAAACTGAAATTCCCATTGTGCTCTGCGGTGGCAGACGGAGAGTGCGGGACGGGATCCATTCTGTCAGAAGGCCGGTGGATTACACCCATCACAGCCTTGTCAGCAGAGCCATTTGCAGGAGGGCAGAGCAGCGAGTGAAAAGGTAAAACTCGTCACTCGGGCTCCTCTGTGTCTTGTTGGTGCAGCAGGAGAACAAGCTACGAGAAGACAAATGTTTTCTTAAAGGGCAGATTCTACAGATTTGTGCCCTGATCTCTCCTGGATGACTAAAGATGCATAATTATCCAATAAAGCAGAAAAACAAGACCATGAAATGGTCTTCAATGAACCCAACACTGAAGGCCCCACTCAGGGCTTTCTCTTCTGTCCCAGATCAGAGCTCCTTTCAGGGACTGGCCCTACAGACTGTGGTTGGCTGACCTTCTCCTGTTATTTTGTTGCACCTGTTTGACCTGAACTTTCATGATCAAATATTTTGGCACAGCTCCGCCCGACTTCAAGCTAATCAGCCAGAAAAAAAAACACGCACCTGTGTGGGTGTGCAGGGGCTTTAAAAAATAATAATAATAATAATAATTTCACTCGATATACAAGCGGCTAATTTGTGAGAATACCGTTGCTAGGCAACAGCAACAGAGGCTAACAATTTGGCAAGCTAGTCGGAGAGTAATGTAAAGCAGGAAATGCAAAGACATAATGACAGAGGGTGAAGATGAGGCCATTGGCAACTTCAACATTTTTCCTCAGATGTATTATTAAATTACAAAGAAGAACTACATGACTAAATGACATTGTATTTGCTTAAAAATGAACTTCCATCAACTCTGACATTTTCCGTAAATGACAGCAAATACACAACTTGGAGCTCTCTGAAAATGCTGAGCTCTAACGTCGTGAATACCACGAGATGGGGTCGCTCACGTGGACTCTTCTCGTGAACCCGACCCCATCTGAAGGCAGCATACACCCACCCACCTATACCAGAAATGGATCGCTACCTAGGCTTGTCAATCAAACCAGGCATGTCAATCAAACCAGGCATGGCCCCAAACATACCCCTCTGGGAGGACTAATGTCTACTTAATTATTCTCAGAAGAAGTGAATTTAGCAAATGAGACCATAATGACTTGTGGAAAAAATGAAGTTGATGATATTTGACTCCGGATGGGAGCTAGAGGTTGTTTGGAGCTTTTAGTGGTATTAAACTTGAAAGCTTTTCTACATTGGCTTCTTTTTTCAGAACGATAGTCTACGTTTATTTTTATATCGAGTCCTTAGGTAATATTGGAAAAACAACAAGTCCCAACCTGAATGATCATACAGACTGTTTGTCACTACCGTCTGAATGCAACACAGCCTATATGAGTGCAATATGGATATTTTTCACCTCTGTTTGGTTGGGGTTAGTAAATGTACAATACACCCATGCATACTCATCATAAACTTTGACAGGAATATAATTCCAAGAAGAAGCAAAGTAGTTCTTCGGGTAAAAAAAACTGATGTTTGCTGCATAACCAATCCTCAAGTTCCTTATATGAATAACACATGAACCAAATGTCAGTACAGTATAAAATGCAACAATCTCAGTCGGTGGAGTTCCTGCCGAGATTCTTGTCACTCATTTTAACAAGATCTGTAATGAACTCCAAACAATATAAATAGTGTTCAAACTGTTACTTTCGCTTTTTTCACTTTTTGTTCATATCAGTAAGTTTGCAGACACTTTCTCTATCATTTATATAGAATATACATTTTTTTGTATTTTTCCAAAAGGCATTTCTTTTAAAAGATCTCTAAAACTTCTTGGCTACTGTTAAGCTAACGTTAGCTCTCTGGCTAATATCAAAGAGGCTCTCCTTCGTCATCACCTCCATGCTATGTTCACTCAACAGATTGAGGTATGTCATCAGCCCAGCACTAATCAATTTATTTCTGTGGGACTGAGAGGGGTTGGAAAGCTGGGGAGCGTCTGCCATCCAGGGAAAAGTTACAGGAAGCTGTAAACTGCCATTAATATTTAAATGTGCCACGCCATGCCAACCCTCTCTCCTTACAGCTTCCACGAAGATGTCGAGTCATGTCTTTGGAGTTGGTGACAGTGTTGTCATCAGTTCCATCCTGCAGAGTCAACGAGCAGAAACTAAATCTGAGAATAATGACCTCAAAAAAACGCCTCTATTAACCAGAAGGCCTCAATAGAATCCTCAGTCATGACCTTTGACCTGAAAGGGCGAGGGAACGTATTTTCTCAATCAACGTCTTCCAGTTAAAACTGTTTTGATTATTTTAAAGGATCTTTTTTTTATCCTCTTTATCTCTCTAGTTTAAGGTGGGTGAAGCTCAAATGGAAAATTGAGATGTATTTACTTCTGTTCACCTGTTACAATTAAGTAATATTGGAAAAAACAAGTTCCCCAAACTGATTGACTTTATAGGTTGTTAGTGTCTAATCTCTGAATATGACCCGGAGAAGTGTAAAATGGGTATTTTTCACCTCTGGTTAGGTTTAGGAAAGGTCAAGGTTTGAGTGGAAACAGAGGACCTTTGCCATCATAGTTACACCAATAAACATGTGGTTAATATCATGGCTGTGGTTAAAAGCAACATTGACTCAATTACCAGGATGAAACTGGGAAGTCTGGTGTTGAAGTGTTTTGTTGGCCCATCCACCCACCCTGATCTCTTTGCGGCTCTACAACCACTTCCTACCTTACAGACTGTATAAAAGTGGCGGTAGCTTCAGGGTCTGAAAAGTGACGCCAACATGAAAGTGCCTTAAACAGCAATACCACCGAGGTCAGCTAGAGGTCGGCTCCAAAAAGACTCTGACTCTATAGACTCCCATTCAACTTCTCTCATGAAATGCAAAGTCAATCATTTTTTTCCCAGGTCATAATGGTATCATTAGCTAAAGCCACTCCTTATTAGTTTTCTGGCGGTCCATGTGGAAATAATTCCGTCATTAATTAGATATTAGGCCTGAAAAGCGGTATGTTTTGGGGGGGGGGGGTGTCTGTTTGATTGACAGGCCTGTAGCTTCTCTGGTTTCCGCTAGGTGGGCGGAGCCTAATGTTCTTGGGTTCTAAACCAGATAGAGTCAGACGCTCACTCCTGCCCAATTCGACCAAATAGGGTCATTTCTGGCTCCAACAAAACAGCCAAAATCTGAAGTCAGGAACGGCAGCTCACAAACCGACGGGTGACGTAAATATTGTTTGCTAGCTGTGCTAGCTGTACCGACAGTCATGGTCTCCAGAGGTTCCATCCCACTGACTCGATGAGATGTCCTGACTTTTCCCATTGCACCCACACAAGGCTGACATGGTGAATTTTGAATGAAGTGTCTCAACAACGAAGGCTTCATTGCTGTACCTTGTGTTAGCAGTGCAAATTAGCAAGCATTAGCATTTGAAGACAGTAAAGTAAAAAGATTACGCTGGTAAGCATTTTTCTTGACATGTTTCGATGTCGGTGTTGGCATTCGTGACTATAGTCTTTCAAATTTATCTTACATTTTTGCACATATAGTCATGAATTATCAGGGTTCTGGGGAAAACATTGTAAAATGCACGTATTATACTTTACAGAGAGTGTTAAGGAGAGACATTTTCCCAGGTAGGAAAATGCAGAAGCCTGAATCTGCGAGCAGATTGTGAGCAGATGGTGAATTACTGTGTCAAGAACTAGTGCTGCTAAATATTACAAATGACAAACAACACCCACAAAACACCCACACACAAATACTTTCTTTAAAGTGCTTGAAAGATGCTATCTCCCGATCAGCCTGGATGTATGTCTTCCATTATGATAACTGCGACGGCAGGGCTAATCAACGTGCAATAACACCAGTCTGTGCTTCCCACAGTAATCACTCTGGAGCCAAGTGTTATGTCTACTAGAATGGAAAATTGCAGAGGTGGAATATTCACCCCCACACACTCTGAAGCCGAATGCCTTGCCTAGATGCTCAAGAGTCACAACTAAGGTCCCATTTGCATTTGATGGTCTCATTAAACAGCCCATTAGGGAGCCCTCCTGTGTGGATGGGAGGCTTTCTGTGGCAATTTGCCGTCTGATGGCCACGGGATGCGTTCCTGTGCCACTCTGCCAGGTGCCCTTGAGAAGAAGGTGGCATTTCTCCTCCTGATTGAGGCACACAAGTTAGTTTTTGGTCTGGGATGTCATTGCAAGGCTGTATTTTCACACAATAGCAAATTCTGGCTCTGATAATTATGCCATCTAACTCACATAAATAAATAAATAGTATAAATAGTTTTAATATTTCAAGCCTGATCCAACCTACAGCATTGCATCTAGTGCATTTTCTATATTCTTCCCTATATATATAAAATATATATAGGTCTATCTTTCCGGAAATTGCAGTGTGCATTCTGGTCCTTCATACAGCTTACCAGAATACAGCTTGAATATGTCAATTTGTTTTGGTTGTCACTCCATTATGCAGTGCACATATTTCTTTTTGCACATTAAAGCACCACTACCTGCTCTTCCATTGGTTACAGTCACTTTAGTGTTGGAAGAGGCATTCAGATCTCTTGGTCATGTAAAAACAGCAATACAATAATGTAAAACAATATCAAAATCTTACTTTAGTAATGGTATCATTGTATTATTAGCAAAATGCTCTCAAATGCATACATTGTCAGGCTGCAAAACCTTCCATCAGTGTTGCATTATTATATATCCTGTTGTAGGATTATTACCCCTGATTTAACACATAAACTGAAATTTGAAATCGTAGCTATTCAACTACTTTATGTACTGTTGGGGTGTCTAATGCATAGTATGTTATAAGCACATCACATGTTTTTGATGGGAACTCACTAATAACTATGGCTGTTAATGAATTGCAGAGTGGCAGAGAGCAGAACATGAACATTTTAAGTACAAATACCTCAAAATAGTTCTGAAACAACTGCTCCAGAAAATGTATTTTCTACAACTAGTCTCAGCTCTGTCACCGTTTGGTCAGACAAACCTACTTTCAATGTGTTCCAATATCCAAACTACCATACTATCCCATACTATGCCAGGAAAAGATTTAGTATGTCCCAAATAAACGTAGGATGCCAAAAGTACCATAGTGTCCTCCTACAGCTGGCCGTATTTTGCAGTATGCAGGCCAGCATGCTACTTGAGCTGTTCTGACCCACAATCCTCTGCGCGGCAGAAGAAACGTCACATTGACTGAGCCGCAGACACAGTTGGTCGCACTAATGCTCCGCCCACAAAAGGAAATTAAAAGGACATTAAAAGGAAAGATACTCTTCCCAAATTGCATCCTTTTTCTTTTTATTTCAAAAGTCGCACTACAGATGCTGATGGATATGACCAAGAAGGTCAAAGTTCAAGGTGCATTTTTATGATTCAAATAAATTCAGTTAAATTTGATTCATATTGCGCCAAATCACAACACAGGTTATTTCAAGGTGTTAACACAGTTAAGTATTTACAACAGAACTTTACAACATTATACAGAGGAACCCAACAATTCAATGATCCCCACGTAAGCAAGGAGAAAAAAATACCTCCACTTTAAGGGAGAAAAACCTCCGATAGAGGGAAGGAAAAACTCCCTCTTAACAGGAAGAAACTTTAAGAGTAGCTGCAGTACGTACTAAAAGTAAAAAGAAATAGCATATGCCGGGTTAGTTGCAGTTTACACTAATGGTAATGGACATGTCACTCAAACATTCACTTCCTCAGTAAACAGATCACCGAGCCACATTTCTATTCACGTCCTTTAATCTTCAATTAATGTGTCCCAGTGTCCTCCTATCAAACCTCTGCTCATCCATGCTGGGTTTGTTAAAAGAGTGCAGCATCTGATTCACTGAAGCTTTGTTTATTTCATCACCAAAATCTTTGTGTATGTTTTTGTAAATCTCATGTCTGAATATTTGTTGACAAAAAATGTTTCCTGATACACAATCTCAGGCATTTAATCCATAAATCTTTCATATTTGACACACGTGAAGGCACAATGATGATGTTTTAGAGCTTGTAAAACAACATTTATATGCATGACCTGTGCAGAGGCAGAAACCAACTAACCCCTGCAGAGGTTTAAATACTACATAATGCATCCGGAGCATAATGAATTCTCACATTTGAAATAAATAAACTTATGACTAAGAACTCCTCATGACTTACTGCGGTGTTTGTGATGCACGTCATCAGAATGGGGGATGCGTGATTGGCGGAAAAATGTACAAAAAGAGAAGTATCCAGCGAGGGTCGCCATGTCACATGACCTCCATTCATTGTGGGGATCTTTCCTGATAGCAAAGTGTCACCTCTTTCTTCTGGGTCACCGCTTTCCACTAGATTCAGGAGCTGCTGATTCATCCTCGGGGGCCAAAGGTCCAGAGGAGTCAAAGTGCACATCACAGGCTGATTTTTTTTCAAACTAACAGTTGTTTTGTCTCAGAAATACAAAGGACAATACGTTGAGAATTTGGTAAATATTACAGCTGCGTTTCAAAATAAAAGCCATGTTAAGAATTGAAGGGTTTCTGCCTACTGAAACACGAGAGGGCTTTCAATTTGAAACAGAGACAGAAAGTCTTTAGTTTTTATTTAATTAATATTTAACAGGGCAAACAGTGACGCTGTGAGTTAATCAATACGCCTTAAATGTCAATATGACAACTTTGACCATTACACCTGTGGTCCTGGGCAAGCTACAAGACCAAAGGAAAAATATGGTTGGTCTGCATGTACTTTCTTTAGAAAGGAGTTAGCCAATCAGAAGAGAGAGTCATTATATCAATGCACCCTAAAGGTAAAGAAACAAAACCACTAAGAGAGGAGATATAAACCTTTATTGAGTTGGTTTTTGATTCTTAAAATCACAAAACTATCTAGAATACTAACTTGAATACAGATAAAACACTGGAAAAGTGTCAAGTAAGTTACCTTTAACGCTGCTGTGTGGATCCATATCTGTGACAGGCGTCATGCTGGAAAGCAAAGCAGACAGTTACATGACAAAAGAGTCGATCAGGCGTATTAACAGAGCAGTTGTTTTGAAGTAATTTGCGAGCAAATATGAATTTACTAAGTGGACTCAGATGGGAAACACGCCCTCCCTCATATTAATTAGCAGGTCTCTAAATGTTATCGGAAATGTCACAGGCCTCCCTGAGCATAGTGCTTCGTTAGGGGCGTCTCAGTCTGGGATCCATTCCCACATTGCTCGTGGCAATTCACAAGAGCTATCAAGTTTTAAGTGTATAAATAGTTCTGCTTTGTTTGCACACAGTGACAGTGACCCGACTGTGTGAGCAAGGAAATGCACACCAGATAGTTACTGCAAAAGCATTCAAGTTGAAAATTAAAGTTTCACCATCCCTCTGCATTATTAATGGCAGAAGGACACTGTGCCACTGAGAGCAGACACGCCTGCTAGCTTGTGCACCTAATTATGCATCAAATAAAGAATAACGTGTTGACAGCGTGCAAAAATTGTGTCGTTATTCCTCTCCAGTAGGCAGGATATAATTGCTTGTAGCAGGAGTGAAGCTTCAGCATGAAGGTCTGGCTCCTGCTGCATTGCATTAGTCCTTATTAATCTCACAACTCTGAGAGAAACTATATCTGGAGCTAGTAAGGAACTTCTAATAAGCATGGAATAATTCATTAGTAGAGTCAGCTTTCTGTCAAAGCCAATCAGGGGTGGAGCCGTGTGTTAGATTTACAAATGACTTCAAACTAAATCAAAAAACATTTTATTACAGGTTTTAAGGTCACTCCAGCAATCTGATTGGCCAAAACAAGTCCTTCTGGCCCTTTAAAGAACCCAAACATCACTAAAACACCAAAAGTAAAGAAGCAGTAAAGAATCAGAGGCACCATTTCAAATTGATCTCTCTGACTTTGACAACTCTACTAATGTTGTTGCTTTTGCTGAAAAAAGTTGGATCCAAACTTGGAATTTTAATAAACTACTCATCACTCATTGATCCATTTGTGAGCTCCCCACTGCACCTTGTCACCTCTCTCATAAAGGTGGCACTCAGTACAAAAATTAAACCAGAATGCATCCCATTCACTTTGGGATAATACTTATTTATTTTGACATGTCTTATTGGAAATTGTTAGATTTCTGAAGTCTGAAGAATTCTGGTAAAAGTACAAAATTGAAACTAAAGCAGAAAATACCTTTTTTCTACTTTTTCTGGAAGAGTCAAACTGAGGAATAGTTCTCGACTAGCCGCGGGAGGTGAGTGAGCAAACGTTAATGTGAACATGATTTCAGATTATAATCACAGCCAAGGAAACTGTTGCCAGGCGAGTCCTCAACAGAGAAGTTGGTGTCACTGGTAGACTAACGGTTACAAACCTACATTGATATATTTTTGAGGCGGGCATGCACCTCCAGTAATTCTCATTCATGCAGCAGTGCTCTGCATCTGTCAGCGTGGCCTCTGTATCTGCTAAAACTGCTCGGTCTTCTGTTGCACTGCTCTGTGATTTAAATAAACTACTGCATGCTGTTGCTCCCAGGATCCAGTTCAGTTTAAAGCTCATCAGATGTCCTGCTGACAGCCAGGCTTCTTCCATAAATGCAAACTCAGAGGTGAGGATTATGTTTAGAGAAGTAGCTTCCCTGTCATTTGAAACGTTTACAGAAAGTGAAAGCATTGACCCATTCATAACAGTACGATATACTAAGATTGGATAAGTAGTGCGATTAATAATATTCATATTTTAAGTAAATATTAATTGTTGAGGCAGAAACATATTTTTGCAACTAAACTGCCAGCCTTCAGTCAGAGATTCAGGTGCTATATGCTAGTAGCGGCTATTGTAGCCCAAACCAGCTACAATGGTCTGTAAATTCACTTCTTTCAGGTTTTTTTTTTTTTCCGTTTGGTACTCTGTAATGTAGGAAAGGTTTCAGCCCAAAGTTTGGTGCATTTGGTAAACGTTAGCTACGGTTAGCTACCATACCCAGGCATGGATCATTGTACTGTTCCAGTGTCTGTTTATAAATAGCAGATTAATCCATATATTAGATTAACGTGATGAAAAATGCATCTTTGATTTATTGAAATATTTTTCGTTGCATTTTTTTGTGTTTCTATGCTGCTGTGATGACTAAATTTCCCCACTGTGGGATTAATAAAGTCTAAATCTAAAATCTAGAAGATCACTAAAGTTATTACAGCTCATCTCCTGTGAGCTACTGGTGTCTGAACAAAAGTTCATGGCCATTAAACCAACAGTTGTTGAGATATTTCATACTGTGGACCAACTAACATTGTGATTGCTCGATCTGCTGCTAATGTGGCAAAAAAAAAAAAAAAAAAAAATAGAAGTACACCCAAGAGAACAAATTCTCTCCACCGATAGTTTTGGGGTAACAATCTTTTAATGGCAGGTTTTTTGACTTGTAACAGCATGAACAGCACAGCTCTAACTAAAAGCATTAATGATGACTAGATTGCCACTTCAAGGGCCGGCTGCGATGGTTTACTGGGACGCTTTGTCATCATTAAACATCATTAACGTTATAGCCATCAATTAGGGTTTTTCTATTTAATGGAAGTGTCTCTGAGGAAGGATTATAGGGTTTTCGCTGAGCAAGTAGATATAGTGCATCCGGAAAGTATTCACAGCGCTTCACTTTTTACACATTTTGTTATGTTACAGCCTTATTCCAAAATGGATTAAATTCATTTTTTTCCTCAAAATTCTACACGCAATATCCCATAATGACAAAGTGAAAATAGTTTGTTTACAATTTTTGCAAATCTATTTAAAATAAAGAACAAAAATATAACACGTACACAAATATTCACAGCCTTTGCTCAATACTTTGTTGAAGCACCTTTGGCAGAAATTACAGCCTCCAGTCTTTTTGAGTATGATACTATAAGCTTGGCTCCTATTCTTGGGCAGTTTCTCCCATTCTTCTTTGCAGGACCTCTCAAGCTCCATCAGGTTGGATGGGGAGCGTCGGTGCACAGCCATTTTCAGATCTCTCCAGAGATGTTCAATCGGGTTCAAGCCTGGAATCTGGCTCGGCCTCTCAAAGACATTCACAGAGTTGTCCTGAAGACACTCCTTTGTTATCTTGGCTGTGTGTTTTGGGTCGTTGTCCTGTTGGAAGATGAACCTTCGCCCCAGTCTGAGGTCCAGAGCGCTCTGGAGAAGGTTTTCATCAAGGATGTCTCTGTACATTGCTGCATTCATCTTTGGAGGCCACTGTGCTCATTGGGACCTTCAATGCTGCAGACATTTTTCTGTACCCTTCCCCAGATCTGTGCCTCGATACAATCCTGTCTCAGAGGTCTACAGACAATAACTTGGACTTCATGGCTTGGTTTGTGCTCTGACATGCACTGTCAACTGTGGGACCTTATATAGACGGTGTGTGTCTTTCCAAATCATGTCCAATCAACTGAATTTACCAGGTGAACTCCAATCAAGTTGTAGAAACATCTCAAGGATGATCAGTGGAAACAGGATGCACCTGAGCTCAATTTTGAGTGTCATGGCAAAGGCTGTGAATACTTATGTACATGTGATTTTTTTCATTTTTGATTTTTAATAGATTTGCAAAAATTTCAAAACAAATTATTTCATGTTGTCATTATGGGGTATTGTGTGTAGAATTTTGAGGGAAAAAAATGAATTTAATCCATTTTGGAATAAGGCTGTAATATAACAAAATGTGGGAAAAGTGAAGCGCTGCGAATACTTTCCGGATGCACTGTAAGTACAAACAGGAGTATGTTGTAATAAAAATACAATTTGCTCTTACGTAAAGGTCAGGGAAAATGTTGAAGAATGTAATTTTAATTACATTTTCTGTTGAAAATAACCAAGTGGACAGTTTAAATAGGTGTGACATTATGTTTTGTTGGAACGCTAACTACTCAAAGCTTGTTTTGTCGATGCAGACTGACATTTTCTTTTCCTAATCAGAGCTTTGTGTAAAAAGCAGGTGTCTGTTTAAAAAAGGAAAATTTAAAAAAAAAGGTACGTTATAAAAAAGACCTCCGTTTATCGTCTCTAACTGAAATGCTCCAAACTGCTCACCTGTAGTTTCCTAAGGTGATTTTACCTGGCAGCTCTCAGGGAGAACTGTCATGTAAAAGATTCCAGAGACAGGAAATCATCTCTTTATTTATTTGGTCCACTGTCTATTCCTATGCTGCAGGCCAGCATGACTCAGGGAAATATTCACTTTTGAGTTTCCTGACATATAAGGCACACGTGGGAAGGCTTCCTCTTGTGGGAACGTGTTGAATGAAAGCAATCTGACCTTTGTGCTTGCGCCATACTTTGCTCAGAGGAAGGTTGAAGCCGAGCAGTGCGCTGGCTGTTAGTAACACGCCGTTCGGTGCTGCCTGGTGGATGAATCACACTGAAATCCTCACAGTCGTTGCCTCCGGTTTCATTCAGGGTCAGCAGCAGCAGATTCTCTCCGAGTCCGTTTTGAGATGTCCCATCTCTGAGAATTTCATCTGCAGAAGTTAGGAACTCTTTACATTTATTAACAAGTTTAACGATAACATCCTTTTGGAAACCTCTGGAGACATTTTCTCTGATGTGATGGGATGATGAATACAGATGACCATGCTTGACAAGTAAATGGCACTTGTTTGGTGAACAGTTATTCTCAATTTGGGAATCTACCCTATGAGCTTTGTTACTTTTAACCAAGGCTAAAAAAAAAATGCAATTTCAACTCACACGATGGCTGTAACATACTCGGAAAGTTGAGCCCTTCTTCATCAGCTATTTGAAATAAATCTTAGTAGGAGTAGGATGTTGAAAACTTGTAGCTATGCTTTAAAGTGTAGAGTGATGCTTTATTCAATTTGATCTTTGTGTTTCTTAACTGATAGATTTTAGCAAAAAGTGTTGAGGGGAGGACTCCAGAAAATCTTCCAAAAAAAATATTCCAATGATATGATTTACAAAATGAATAAACAAGTAAATAAAAGTAGTTCTGTTGTAATTTGACAAATATGTGATCACATCCAAGTCAAAGTAGATGGGCTGTCTACGGGTGACCGCATTAAGGCAGGTGCCAGTTTAAAAATTCTAATGATTGTGATCAGAAGAAGAAAGGTGATGGTTTCTCTTTCACTACCAAAGACAGTGAAACATCGGCAGGTCCACCACTGTTCAGGGTGATATGTGTCTGGATTACAGGGAAACAAAATAAACTGACGCACAAACCATATAGATTTTTTAAATTTGATGTAATGATATCCATCTGCTGATGACTGCCGTGAGATGTGGTGAAAGCTCCAGGAAATTTTCAGTGCATGGAACTTTTATTTCCAAAGTGAAGTATGGAAGGAGTGGACATATGTAGAAACATGCTATATTTTATTTAGAACTTACTTGGGGAGGGGGGGATGTCAAGGTGAGACTGTGAACATGAGCGTTCGAGGGGGAATCATTTGTCTCATGACAAAGATGGCCAGGAATGATGAAAACAGTGATGATAATGAAAACGAGAAGGAGGATCGGGATTGTGGCAAAACAATGAGGGTCACAGTGATGAGGGTGATGAAGCTGCTGTTGCTGATGAGAATTTTGCAAATATGGTAATCATAATGCTGGACAAGATGGTGATTAGGAATTAAATTGTGAGGAGATGTGATGTTTACAGAAGAAGATGGAGCAAGAGGAAGATGATGGCAGCAACATGTATGAATAAGGTGATGAAGACGAGCGTCAAAATAATGAGAGGAAGATGCTGATGGTGGTGGTGGTGGTGGTGATGATGTCTCCTCATTCTCTGCTCTCCCCCCTAGGGGCACCCTGGCCGATGCCCCGCCCATAAACTGCGTTGCCTCGGTGACTGGCGGTTTACGTGATGACGTCGGATGTATATGAGCGCAGCCGGCGGGATCTCTCTCCCTTTTACCGCCATCGGAGCGGAGTCTCTTTCTTCACCGAGACCGCTTCACTGCGCAGCGCCGCCGAACCACTCCAGCCTCCGGCCAGAGAGCGAAGGTAAGGGACGGGACCTGGAAACGGCTCCGACGCCGACGCACCAAACTTACGCGTCGTCTCGGAAGTTAAATTTCAAATTGTGTTGCTCAAACGGCGGCGGAGGAAAACGGCTCCGCTTTGCTAATGCTAGTGAAGTCCGACCGCGGCAGCAGCCATTGAGGCTGCTCCTCCATGATGTGTGTCAGCGGCACACGCGATTAAAGAAATAAATAAAACGGAGACTGCCGTCTTTGCCCGTTTCCGCTGGATCGTTTTGACAATCGTGGCATTCACCGAAACGACATCGCGTCGGACAGTTCCCGTAATCGTCGGCGTTTTTCGACATTTGTTGACACGTGTCTCGTGTCCTGTCTTTTTGGACGTGACCTTATTCTGTGGAGGAGGATGTCCGAGCTGGAGGAGCTGGAGGAGACTGGACTGAAGGGATCCGGCGTTTGGTTGAGCTGGTGGCGTTGCATAAGAGAAGCTGGTTAAAACGTGGTACTGAAGCGTTTGGCACCACTTGGTAACTGGTCCATATGTCCCTGCTCCGGGACCGTGTCCCTCGGAGCTGGTCCTCCCACTTGCTCAGTCCAAGTAGTGCGCATCAAGCTAGCAGCACATAAGCTAGCTGAACTAGCCTGATTCGCCGAGGCGGTGCAGTGACGAGACCGGGCAGGCCGGCGCTACTTACCCTGTCGACCGGGCGGGGAGTCGGCTTGTTTGTGGGGGGTGGGGACGAGGACGAGCGGACATTTGTGCGTTGACTTCGGACGGTGAACGTTTCAACAGGTTGGCTGACTCGCTTGGTCCAAATTTTGGTTGAAAATGTGTCTTCAGTGCGAGCAGGCGGACACCAGCTCGGGTCTTTTTGTCCTCGATGGTTCGCTCGACTTCAGCGTGCAACACGTGGTCGCTGGTCGGGATTAGAGAGGAAAGGCTCTCCGGAGAGGAGAAGGTCCGTGTTGGGGAAGTCTGCCGGACCAGGTGTTGTTTAAGCGCCTTCACACACGCGGATCGTTTCGTATTTGATGTCTTTTTGGACAGGTGCGCGATGAGGGACAGTTATCTTGCATTGGTGGTTACGCTGCAAATTAATCGTGACCTGGCAACGCCTCATGAGTCATCACTTGGACAGATCAGATGCAGATATTCAGATTAGTTTTCGTTGGGAAAAACAACGTATTGTTCCGGTATTTTAGGAAGTTAAGCAGTTAATGTCCTCACAGCACCGCAGTCAGAAAATGCTGCAACTGGATCTCCCACTAAAGCACTTTGTCCACATTGCGTTTCTTACTGGGATCACTTTTTTTTTTTTCTTTTCCATTTTAAAGCATGTATTGACCCCAATTTGAAAGCACTCATCTCATTTTGCATGACGGCCTTTTTTTTTTTTTTTGTGCCAAGCACATGCTGTTACTAAGAGCTTTCTACAGAACTTTTTCCATCAATAATTTGGCATGATAGGAAATACAAGATGGCTTGGCTGGTATGTGCCATCTTACCTTAGATATGGTAGTGCCATATGGGACATTTGTGCTTTTATTATTCTTTGATAAGGTGCATTTGTACATTCATCAGTCAACTAAAAAATGAGTGACTACTTTAAAAAAAAAAAAAAAAAAAAGGGCAGAATGCAGCTTTAAGTTGAGAAACGGGACATAATTAAAGTCACAAATCAGTGAACACACAGGCAGCTGCCTTCATCAGTTATCCCCTAATGTAGGAAGAAACAATTTGATGCGTCACATGACTTTGCTCTGAGCTCTGATCTCTGTAGTTAAATAATCGTGCTGTATTAGCAGAATATAGGCCACCTAGTATAGCGACAGATTTGTTATGATTCGATGGCTTTGTTGAAAGGATCCGTTTCCTGCTCATTTAAAAGAAATCCTGCAACCCAGAAACCGTGTGTAAGTTCCTGATTAAATTCCTCCCCGAAAACGTCTCGACCAGAGTTTTTTTTTTTCCTTTCTCTCCAGTCATGTGTAACACCAGAGGTTTTAACTTCTGGGCTTTGGGACTCGAGCCCTGCGGCTGTTTTAGTGTTGCCATCTAATAAGGGACAGATTTGGCCCGAATGCAGGTAAATGCAATTAAGGGTTTGATGGGATGGATGGGCAGCAGGCAGAGACGATGAGGAGGAACCTTTATCACCAGGTGTACCTTTTATGTTTTTTATTAAAATGTTCTACTTTTAGAAGATTTTTGAAAAGGCCGTGCTCTCAGGTTCAGTATGAAGCTTAATCCAACAACGGGTTTTTAATAAGGGCTGGGTGAAATTATCACAACATTGCTTCTATGTATATTCATTGTTTTCTAGTCTAGTTTGTCATGATGGCAGATGTTTAAAGTCAAAATCAAAAAAAAAAATCCAGGATTTAATTTTCTGCTAGGTATTTTTTTTTTTAATTGAGTAATTGTTATGCTTTTAAACTGTCAGCGGTATAAAATAATCACTTCCTAGAGGCTAAACTAATGTATTCAAATTGCTTTGCTTTGTTTGACAAACAGAAAATGACAAAAATTGACCTGAATAAAGCAACTACATCAGAGTTTTATAACAATGCTTAAAGGCTACAGACATGTAAAAATAAATGAGACATACAGAGATGTTTTTGGAAATGCTCTGCTCTCATGAAATCGTTTTACTTTTTTGAAACAATGGTATTTTGTTTTAATAACACTGAAGTCTTTTTATTGCTCGTGGGCTCACTCACTTTCCAGTGATATCAATATAGACATCGATATTTTTATTTATATATATATTCTCACATTCACATGTGTCTGCTGCATATACTATACTATACTATACCTGGTAGTAATATTCAATAAAGGATATCGGAGATGTGGGCTGACCAGGGAATGTTTGTGGTGTCCGAGCCTTGACTTCCCCGTGTTAGAGACAAAGATGGGTGGCTAAAAACTTTAAACTGTTTTACGGAAATTGCTTTGAGGTGTACAGCTTTGCATTTTGATTTCATGAAGTTGATGCTCAAACATGTAATGAAATGATCTGCTGCTGCCTTGCGAACATCAAGTGGGCTTCAGCGGCACAGATGCTCCTTCGCTGTAGCGTGTTGTTGTGTTTTCTTCCTGTTGTTGGTGATCGTGGTCTTTCTCATGGTCACAGTGATCACCGTATTGTTGCACGTCCAGCGTGGAGTGTGATGGACAGGAGGAACCTCAACGCTGATGTTACACAAAACATTTGCGCTCACTGCACATCTTGAGGGTTGTTGTGGTTTCTACAGAGCAGCGTGTAGGATTTAGTGGCATCTAGTGGACAGGTTGCAGATTACTCCTTGCCTCCGCGCTCAAGTGTGTAAGAGGCTGTAAAGTGGCCTCACCGGAGGCCCCCTCACCGGAGGCAGTGCAGTGGAAACATGCTGGTGCAACATGGCGGCCTGTATGGTGGAGGACCCGCTCCCCGTGTAGATACCTGAGGCTCATTCGAAGGCAACAAAAGCTTCTTTTTTTTTCAAATTCTTAGATGACTATACACTTGGTGAAACGTACTTATAAATATTCTATTTATGCCAATATGTCCCCCTAAATTACATCCTGAACATTTCAGACTGATCAGCTGCTATTATTTTAGGCCTCTTTTTATTTTTTGTGTGTGGTTGTCTTTCTAAAGCCAAACTGTCCGTTAATTCACATCATCCTCACCACCCTCTGGTCTGTTGTGATCTGGCGTCAATATTGGAAAATCTCCTCTTCCTCAAATGACCTCCATTTGAGACGAGCAGATTTCTTCCCAGTCTGTAATTCATCGTAAGGCTTCAGGTTTGAGTTACAGTCACCTTAGCGATTGTGAGTTTTGGCAGCGTTTTTCACTTTCAGGTCATGATCTGTTGCCTCGCTGTCTTATGGGTACCGATTCTCAATGCAAGTCTCCCCTATCTGCCCCTCTGAAAGCAACGCCACGGTAATCAATCTCTCTCGAGGGAAGGAGGCTCTGGGATGGGGCGAAGGGTGGATGACTCGCAGCTGGGGTTGATCCTGTCTGGACCAGAAGGTACCGAGAAGGGAACTATTTTAATACGCATGTGGCCGACTTGGTAAAATCCTGGAAAACCACTTCGTCCTTTTGAAGAAGGAAGCAGTTTGTTTGAAGATGAAGTCATCAGAGCGCAGATCTTTAACCTTAATCGGGTTAAACGAGTTCTTACTTGGTAGTATAGGGAAGTAGGGCTCAGTGGCTGCCTGTTGTTGTGACTTGTCAACTTTTTAGGGGCACCTTCAAAGGAGCGGCAAACAAAATCCGTCAAGAACTTAACCGTGGAAAAAAAAAAGATCAATATATGTTCACTCTTCGTAGACATGCTGCCTCGTTGGTGTAGATTTGGTTATAGAAACGAAACCAAAATAGTTTGGCCACGCTTGCAGCTGATTAACTCATTGATTAAAAGTTGTGAAATTACTGGTCTCGCAGGGCTTTTTCTTTTTTTTCTTTTTTTTAAAGAATAAACCAATAACGCCGAACCACCATTTTTTCCCCCTCCGTCATTTTTGTTACATTTCAAAATGGGGAGGAAAACGCTGGTACTGCAATTTCTTAAACCCCCAAATTTCTGCAGAGGAAGAGTCCAGCTCCCTCCTGGGCAGCGAGAGTTCACGCTCAGCTTTATAGTGACAGGTTGACTTGTGTAGGAGCAGCATGCACATGTTAACGTATGCATTTCCAGTCTTGCATGTTTAATCATTCTGTAAGCGTCTTGCATACAAAAGAAAAGGTTCAGCTGTGGTTTTGCATCGAACGCAGGCTGTCAGTGAAATGTTGTGTTGACTGCTGCACAGGGTTCCTTTTTATATGCATTTTTTTACGAATTTCCTGTCGGATGGGGGTTGGTGCACACGCAGCAGTATTTAACTAGAGTAGGATTACTTGTGATGGTGTTTTTTTAATTTTGTTTCCCTCCAAATGGACGGGTAGAGAAGACTTTTATGTAAAAATCCAAGTTGCATAATAGAAGTTGTGAAAAAGTATCTGTCTTTCTCTGAAGGGAGGTGCATCGCTATCACAATGTTTAGCGTGATGTAACCTGAGTCTTTATTTGAATCAGTTGGCTGATAGTTGAAGCTTTGGATGAAATGTGTGAAAACTTAATTGGGGAACTTTTTGTGGAAGTGAGTTTTCATGTGTTTCACCTGAGCCCGTCTTGTGCTGCATGAAGGTGTAAACCACCAGCTCATGTTGCAGCGGGTGAAAGAGCCATAAAGGTTAATGAGAAGTACAAGAATTAGCAATAGTTTATTACTGCTTATTTTGGAAGTCTGATTAACAGAGCTGTGAAAAAGATAAAATGCATGTAACATCATAAAAGTTGACAGAACGGAGGCTTTGAGAGATGCTGTTATTAAAGGGTCACATGACTGCTGCTGCTTAGATGCAAAATGCACCCGATTCTGTTCCAAAATAAATCCCGGGAGCCGTTTTTAACTGTCATTCATTGTGTGTTGCTAACTTTAACATCGACCTTGTGTTACACTCCTCTTAAAATTAGCATCAGGACTTATTTGCAAATACTGTTTGACCCAGATGTGATGACAGTCAAATGTTGGTTAGAATTACTGTTTCTTCCCGTGTTTCTAATCTAATTATGTTCTCCTCTTTCTGTCCAGCAACACTTGACTCAGCTAAGATGGCAGACATTGACAAGTGAGTACATCCTGTTACTAGTGACTACTCACCGTCACTCTGGGTTCAGGTCTTTGATCGTTGAGGGGGTAACACGCCTGATCTGACACCACTGGTTCAGATCTCCGACATGATTAAACCCACAGCGGGCAGCGCTTGCTTACTAGAGCGCCGTCTGTTTGGGACGGGGCGCCGCGCCTGGACTCGGCTCGCAGCGCCACAGCTCCTCACACCGAACACACGCAAGACGCCTCACGACATTTTGAGTGCTGGACCTTAACGTCGGTCCAACAGCAGTGACGCTCCAGTGGCTGTCACACCAAACAGGATGGATGCTGTCACCCTCACACACACACACACACACACACACACACACACACACACACACATATACACACTCTCTCTCTCTCTCTCTCTCTCTCTCTCTCTCTCTCTCTCTCTCTCTCTCTCTCTCTCTCTCTCTGGTGGCCATTGATTTTCACCTCGCGCTGCAGACTGACTGGAGGATGAGCGGCTGTGCTGCTGAAGCTGTGTCATGTCCAGTATTGAGCTCTCCAGCTGCATCTGGAAGCAGGGTGTCACGTTTCACTGCTTACAACAGCATCACGGGTAAAAACAGACTCCAGTTTTGATTACTGCTGGAGTATTTTAGATCGACACAGCATCCCATTAGTTAGAATAGAGAATATCTTCCTGGAGGGGAATGTGACTAAGCATGAACACGTCTTTCCCTCAATTAACATCACACGTGCTCTTGAGCAAGGCGTGTTACCTCATATTTTCAATGTCAAGCACTTTACTGATGATTGTTATAAACTTACTGGGAGATTGTGATCTTTTGCCTGAATGCTTTGGTGCTGAACATGTTTACTTTGTTTGTTTTTGTCCACCAATCAATAGGTTGTTCAATTATGAAAGATTTTAAGTAGCCGGTTGCCTTCCTTTGCCACCGACACGGTGGCCGAAGTCACTGGAAGTCTCGGCGTGAACATGCTGCGTCCCGTTTGGTGGTCATTGTTGATGCCGTGCAGTCTGGAGTGTGTTTTTTGACTGGCCTTCCTGACGTCCTCTGTCTCCCCGAGCAGCAAAGACCAGGCTGAGATGGACCCGGCAGATATGGAGGACGTGGAGGAAGTGGAAGAGGAGGAGACGGGGGAAGATGAAAACAGCAAAGGTAGGTTGTTGAAAATGTTTCTTGAAAAGGAAGTTGCATTGTTAATGTGAATCTATGCCAAGTTTCGATAATGAAATGTGCAAAAGTCTTGGGCGCAGAATAAATGTTGAATCATTGAGGTGTATTAAAATGTCTCTCCGATAGCAGAGTAACTGTCTGAACTCTGCCTGGTATTTAAATGGGCCGAGGGTTATTTGCATGACACGATTCTGAATTGTAGTTAAAAGCTGGGAGGCACTAATCCATTTTATTTTGGGATCTTTATGCCGTTTATGTGCCCTTTGATGCTCGATAAATGATTCAGACAGCTCTTCTTATATTAGCTTACTCCCCGCTCAGTGTGGATAGATATAGATGGCTGTTTGGCCTCTCCTTTTTATAGCAAGTTTGAGAGTCTTTTAAAAGGCAGACTTTAAAGAAGACTCATTCTGGCTGCCTACGACTGATCTGTCACCGCGACCACGCTCTCAGGAAAGCCGTACACGAGGCCTGGAAGCTGACGGGGATTATAAATGCATGAGTAATACACAGTTGAATCTTGCCAGCCTTAACACACGTTGCAGACTCTTAGGGGACCTCATATCACACGTTCACATATCAAGGCTGCTGTGGAACTCACGGACCCACAAGTATGGAGATGTTTGTGAGCAAAAGGTGAAACTGACTTGAATAATAAAACAGCCCACATCCTCAAGTTTACTCTTTGAAGTCACAGCATGAATTCTCTTCCTACAAATGTACGGCTCTTTGACTAAATTTTTAACCGGGTGATGGCACGGGATGATCAGACCTTAAATGCACTAACTTTTTAATTAGATCATGACATCATTGCAAATGGTGGTTTCTTTGTTTAAGGTGTGGCGATGCGGTTAAAAAATGGAAGCCGATGAAAGCCAAGTGCGTTGAATAATTGAACAATTCCCAAAGTCCCGGTCGCTTCACAGCGTACTTTATATCAGAATAAACATCAGAACTCGCCCCTTCTGATGAGACCTGTCGTTTCTCTGTCTTTTAAGATGGTCCAGTTTTGAAATCCCAGCTGACCTCTGTCCCGTCTCCATCACGGGGCTAACATTATATCCCACTTTGTACGACAAAAATACTAATAATGTATTTGCGGGTCTACAATACAACTGATATTAGCACATATCACAGTTTATATGTTATGAGTGTGAGTCCCTGGTTTAGGACCCCCGGAGTCATTCATGACATTTATTTACCGTCAGGCACTAAACACATGTATTGTTTTCAAATTGCTGAGTCATGGTGTCCCACAAACGTGGTTCAGATATCGCCAGATTGTAGAACATCTCTCTTACACATTTATAAAAAAAGATATCTCTACTGACAATATTTTGTGGTAAGATACATGTCTTAATAAGACAAGATCATTTTTTTCCTTGATAAATAAGGTTAAGATAAAAAAAAAAAAAAAAAATCTCATCAAATTAAATGAGGAAAGATCTGGATAGCCAAGACTGTTCTGAAAAAAAAAACGTGGCGTGAATGGCTGGCCCTAATAATGACTGACTAAAGAGTGAAGTTGGGGAAGTCACCTTGAAAATGACGTCCGCTTCAGAGGGTTAAGGAAGAGTAAGAATAATTAAAACTGCAAGCAGTGATGTACGGGCCCTCGCACCCCGGCGCGCCACCTCCCCGACGCGCAGCGCGCGAGGGACCGCATATACCCGCTTAAAGTTGCTATTTTTGTCTCGTTTCCTGTCTCCAACAGGGTGCGCTGGCGACCCTTTTGGCCACGCCCACTCGCAAAACACATATCACATGTATCGTCTCACCACCTTTGGATGTATGTCACACGTTTTGTGAGCTTTCAAGCATCCTGCTATTTTATTGCTTTTCTATTTTATTCTATTATTTCTATTATTATCTTATTGCTTCTGTATGCTGCTGTAGCGAAAAAAATTCCCCTCGGGGATTAATAAAGTAACTACCTAACATAACCTACCATCCTTTGACCTTAAACATCAACTTCCTGTGTCACGGCGAGACATCAAACTTTGCTGCATCGTCACGGTGACGCCCATTGACAAAGTCGAACGAATGTCTCAATATATCATCAACTACATGTTTAGGTTATTGTGACCCGACTTTAGGTTTATGTGATCAACCAGTTCGACGTAGAATGTGAAAGTATGAAAAGTGTCATTTCCAGTGGCCAACAGGGGGCGCTATGACTGAGGGAATATTACCCCACAGGGGTCTTCAGGGCGGGGCTGTTATCATACCTGTGATATTTGGAGAAGGTCGGTCCATGTACATAAGATTTAAAGCAACTCGTAGTTTCATGGCGAGACCTCAAAATGGCCGCCTCTTACGGGCACACACATCGACGAAAACGAATTATTTTAAGAAGATTTAATCCCAAACATGTTTTCTATCCATAGAACCTAAATTCAAGTCGGTCGGACAAAATCCCTCAGACTAGTTCGACAAAGTACAATGTGTCAGAATCGCCCAAAATGGCGACTCAATTCAAAATGGTGGACTTCCTGTCCAGTTGACGTAACGGTGCAATGTAACTTTTTTGTGCGTCTAGGTGTGATACACGTGTCCACCGGATTTGGTGAATTTAGGTAAATGTGGCCGCCGGGGCATCTCTTTAGGGGGCGCTCTCGAGCCATTTGGCCACGCCCACTCGCGACTCCACTAGAATACGAAATTTTTCGCCGGGAGACATATGTGTTTCTACTTTCATGAGTTTTTGAATATGATAAAGCCTCCAAAAAGGAAAATCACTTTACGTAAGGAGAAGAAGAACGAGAACATTTTTACGAAAACCCAACAGGGCAATAGATGCTCGGGCCCTAAAAATGCAACTTGCTTGTATAGAGCGGTTCATCAAGAGCACTTTTAAAGAGATATTTCACTTAAAAAAAAATCTATCTGTAAGTGTCAAAAACTGCCTACTTTGCAAAATTGGAGCACACGGGAGCTCTGTTTGTGGGTGGAGTGTTTTCCCTCTTGAACACAGACGATGCGTACTGCAGACATTCATTTTATCTCTTCAAAGAAAATGGCAACTTCTCCTGTTGTAGCCGATGGTCATCGATTTATTCACCAGAGAAGCGCTCGGTGTCGAAGCATCCAGCCAACAGCTCGAGTTGTGTGAAATCACACGTCGTGTATTTATTGGACTCCATGCAGCCTCTCGGACGGCTGACCTATTTCAGCCGGTGAGACGTTCCCAGTTTAATGCCCAGGATGTGCCAGCACAGAAAAGTGACTTCCAATCTCTTTAATCTTTTCACCTGCCAGCAGCGATCCGACCGAGCTTTGATAGGTGCAAGCAAAGTGTCGGACAATTGGATTGTACCATCTGTCGCCTGCCTCTTCCAACAAAGGGAGAGCAGCCTTTGTTGCTGACTGCTACCTTTTTGTGTATATGTAGTGTTGGCAGCGCCTATGAATAACGAGACGTGATTCAGTGTCGCTTTAAAGTATAGAACAAGTAAAATGTGCGAGAGACGTTTTTAATTAAAGGTCAGGTGATGGCGAGATGACAACGTTTTGGGGCAGGAAACAACTCGACACACTCTTTCTGCTCTGGTCAACTGGATGTGGAGATGTTGAGTAGGTTTCATGATGGCTCGGCTACTGCAGGGACGATCACGTCATAATACTGACGAGAACAAATATAGTGGTTTTATTGCGCAGCTGCTGATTCTCATCCCAAATATTAATTTGCTAAATTGTGCAAACCTATAATTCAGTCGAACCTCTCTCCCTCCGGGTCAGTTTCCCTCCGAGCACACGAGTACCTGACTGCTCCCTCGGGTGATTTGTCATATTTCACTGCACTCCTGACTGTACGTGTGTTTGTGTCCTCAGCTCGTCAGCTGACGGTGCAGATGATGCAGAATCCACAGATCCTGGCTGCGCTGCAGGAGAGGCTGGACGGTCTGAACGGCTCACCATCAGGCTACATGGAGAGGTGAGGGATGCTTCAATTATTAAAAAAAAAAAAAAAAAATGCTAAATCAGTCCAAGAACATTTTCTTTGCAGTTGTAGTCAAGTAGAATCTGCAGCTGTAGTTTGTGAAGCAGTTTGACTGATTAACTGAGTCTGAAATGAAAAGTTTGACAGAAGCCCAGTAAAACTTTAGCCAATAGTGTTTTTGATTTTCTGTTGTTTTGTTTGTACTTTTAGTGTAGAACATGAAGGCAGATGATTTGTTCTTAATCTAAAACTTCTTCAGTAACTTGAGCAGGGATTTATTTGATTTTCTTCATAATTAGATGCTGTTGCAGAGGGCTGTCAGTTGTAGGTCGCAATCACTTGCGTGTAAATACATGTTGGGTGGATGTTTGTGTTTCTGCTTGTCAAACTGCATAGTTTTACATACCGAGTAGTTTTCTAAACGCCTTGTTCAGTGGGAGTGCTTCAATGCAAATCAATGTTGAGTTAAGTTCAGCCTCACTCATGTTTGGCAGCCATGTTGCTGTAACAGAATCAGCTTTATTGGCCAAGTATGTTTACACATACAAGGAATTTGACTTTGGTTGTAGCTTCTCTCTCTGCATGCAAAAAAACCCAACTATATATACAGCTAAGAAACAAATAGACTTTCAGACACTACATTCACGTTTGATTGTCGAACTGTCAAGTTGCTCATATGAAAATAATGTCGTGCCTCAGTCCAGGGTCAGTTTAGTTATTAACCATCTCACCAGCAGTGAAGCAGGAAGAGATATCGATGCAGCTTTACATGCATCGCTTTGTTTGGCTCAGCCTGGAGGTCAGCGGAAAGCAACCCGAGTGTGCAAGAGCAGCCTGACGGATGTGTATGGGCCGTTTCATTTTCATTGTCTCACCGACACAAGCCAGTGTGTCGGATTACTGCAGTCAGCTTGTTTGCTAGATTTCCCCTGCACATGTCAGCCACCTGACAGTGTGCTCAGACTGTTCACTTTACATACACAAGGGAAGGGAAATATTTAAGAAAAATACACTTTATTTGTTATGGCACCTTTCATACAAGAAACGCAGCTCAAAGTGCTTTACAGCAAGAAAAGTACATGGCGTCTGACAAAAAAAACCAGATAAAAAGGAACATTTAAGAATATAGACAATAAAAAGAAAATGCATACGATTAAACACAATTCAAAACATTAAAATAAAGTAAAGCTATATGCATTTAACAGAATATCAAAAAAAGTAAAGTTATTCATTCATATTGAAATACAAAACCAAAATGTAGCCCACCTCTTACTTTCTGCTGAAGTTCATGCGGCTTTCATTGAACACCTGGTGTCCTCGAAAAACTCCAACATACCAGAGTGCAAAGCCACTAAATTGAATGCATACAATGATGTTCTGGTAAAAACCACCAACGGTCTCTGCAGGTGACTTGAGCTGCATAATGTGCTGCACAGACTCTGCTAATGAAGGCCAGTTGAGAGGATGAATACTTGGACAATGAGTTGTTCTGTGTTACAGCTGTAGTTGATTTGGATCCGTGTGGTTAAAACCACCGTGATCCTTCGTTTCAACACGGAACCGTCCAGGAGGGTGGGAATACTTTTTATAGCCTTCGTTTGTTCGTCCTACAAAAGCGGTGAATGCACCAGGTTGTTGAGACATGAAACTGTCTCCGGAGCAGCTGCAGCAGCTTCAGAGACGCCGTGTGAACATCGCTGTGTGTTTTGCTGCAGGGCCGCCTCCCGCTGCTCCTCTCCTCAGCAAAACCATCAGCAAGCAGCTCTTTGATCAACATGTCAAGTGTTTTTGCAGTCGCCAACAAGCAATGAAGAAATTTCCCCTCGGGGATTAATAGAGTGAAATAAATAAAATAAAAATAAATAAAGCTCACCAGTTACATCCCAGCACTTGGGACCAGACATGCGTTCCCCTGCCAGGGAAGTGCATGCGTTTTTAATTTACCACACTGCGGAGGAACTGGACTCTGTGCTGCCTCAGTACAGCTTTCACAAGTCTGGCTGAACACACTTGGAGATGCTTGAACTGATTCTTGGGCAGTGATTAAGATGTCTAAGTTGCATGGTGTTCAGACAGAGGATGGGCATTTAATGCAAACCTGCTATTGGAAATTCGCTCTGAACTATTTGGGTTTTTAATCGAATATTCGTAGATACGACAACAGAGTTTTAAATGTAAGTAACATAGGAGATGTGATATTTCAACACTGAAAGCGCCTGCTGAAATAAAGACCATGTCAAACCAGTGGTGGAGAATTAAATGCACTAAATTTATAAACTAGATTTAAGTGTGTTGTAACATTAAACACATTAAAAAGAGCCATTTATTGGAAGCCTCTGACTGCAACACCTCCAAGTTATCAGGCTCTCTTTATCATTTGCCTCGAAACCCAAATATGCCCAAAGCATTGCTGCAGCGTTTGGCTGTGCAGCTAAACCCGTGATGTTAATGTCAATACATTGTCCTTTTAAGATGTGGTCGGTTGAATATTAAACGTTACGAGTCTCGAGCCTCCGCTCACGTCCCACCAAAACCGTAAAAAGATGACATTTAAAAGAGCTGCAGTCAGTTTGTGTTTAAATCATTTCAACTCATCTGTGTAAAAACAGCTCGCTGAAACCCACAATTATGCAAAAATGATTTCAGTCGCGGTCCGACGGTTGTGTAATTCTGGTGACAGGCCGCATTGATGTGATGGAAGTCACAAAGCTGCAGTGCGTTAAACATGTAGAGGGAAGTGTGTGTGTTTGAATAACGCCACCACAGCACCGGGCTGATGAAACGGTGGAGGGGGGTGCACGGTTTAGTCTGCACATGAAGCTTACTGCTTGTTAAATGTTTGAGTTCCTCATGTGAAGCAGAAATGTCTCTTAAATGATGCAACGTCGAGGGACCCGCTACATCATCCGCACCAGGAACCGAGCCATGAATTCCCCGAGCAGACACCAGTAAATCTGCGTACAAACAAGACGCCATTTCTTCACTCGCCCGTTCAATGAAGCAAATCTTGATGGAAGCGGACGCGGTTCCTGGCGTCGCTTCAGTTTGTTCAAAGTGTGGACTTGCAGGTTCCCCTGACTCGCTGGAGATCCTCTGGGGAGAGCGCTGCCCTGCAGTGTGCTGCTGTTCTCTAAAGCTCTCGGCAGATTATCTCCTGAAGCGGCGTCCTCTCTGGGCCTCTTTGCTCCCTATTAAGCACATTTTGTCCCGCGCTTTTAAATGGAGGAGAAAAAAACAACCCGTGATTGCAAAATTATTTTCATATCGTTGACCCTTTTATACAGTTTGAAAATCAAAACGATGGCAGCAAAATGGCTATTAGATTGATATTATGCATACTTTTACTCATTGTTTTCAGAATTATAGATATTTTTTCGCAGGACTTGCCAGAAGTGAAATGGCAGCTCGCCGTTTGCAGCTAAAGGACGGAGTGAATGAGCGAGTTTTCCTCGATTGTCTTCATACCTTCTCCGTTCATGTCTGTCTCCCCACAGTTTACCAAAGGTTGTAAAGAGACGTGTAAATGCCCTCAAGAACCTGCAGGTCAAATGTGCCCACATTGAGGCCAAGTTCTACGAAGAAGTCCATGAACTGGAGAGAAAGTACGCGGCCCTGTACCAGCCCCTCTTCGACAAAGTACGTCACATTTTCTTTGTTGTTACTGTTCAGCATGGATTCTGTAATTACGAAGCTTCTGTTGTCCGCATCACCTCACGGTACATTTGAGTGAAAAGTAACAGACAGCTGACTCGCAGATGGAAACGAAGTGAACCGGAGATCTGTTGGTTTATAAAAACAGCAGCTGAAAGTCTCCGTTTCCCTGCTAAGTGAATAAATCCTCACGGTTCTGATTTGATTCATTTTAGTCCAACAATACTTTAACTTTATTCCAACAACACACTATTTAACTTCATTATACAAGGGCTTTCTTTAATAGAAGGTTCCTACTTTGGCTTTATGGACTACTGGCCTCTTTAACTGGTGTTTCTAATGACAGATTTTTATTATAGCTTTAAGATGGAGCCGAAGGATTTGTAGCGGTGATGCTGCTGAAGTAAAACTCGTAAAGCCTATTTAGAAGACTGAACATTTTTCAATGGTTTAGTGTTTAAAAATAATATTGGTTAACAAACTGTAATAGACCATAATATGCAATTGTAATACTTGTAGAATTGCCAAACCCCAAAATGTCAAAACATGATCCAATCAGCACCGCAAGATTTTGATGACATTGAATCAGGAGACAAGCATGTCCTCCTTGTCTTCGTTGTTTTTAGTGCTGTTGGTCAGCATTGAAGACGGTCTGTAAAACATGGAGGGACTCCTGACTTTCTCACTCAGCGAGCTTGACCGTCCTCCGGTGTTCCTCTGGTCACCAACGGCACGTTAAAAGCTTGTTTTCATGTAAACAAAACGAGGGTGGAAACGGAAAGTCTCCCAAGAAAACCCAGTTTACCCTCAAACAGAACCTTGTTCCTCTGATTGTATTTGGGTCGCGTAGAACTGCGTCTTTGTGAGAATCCCACAATGTGCCATGACCTACATATAACCTTACATCTGTTCAGAATTTGCGTGCCACGGTTACAAACTTTACTCTGTGCCTCCTCGCAGAGAAGCGAGATCGTGAAAGCAGCTTATGAGCCCACAGATGAGGAGTGTGAATGGAAGGCGGATGAGGAGGAAGAGCTGACAGTAAGTAAGCAGGTACAGGTGACGTATACACCTGCATGGTTTTCTGTCTGACTCGACACTTTCTGAAAGCGTTCTGCTCTTTTTACCCCCCGTTTTCTTCTGCGTCTACATTTCATGCATGCAGCTTGTTGGTCTCCTCCAGAGCACAAGAAGCTTCAGTTCTCAAAAATGGCTTCACTGCATGCAGCTAATAAGAACATAAGATTTAAGCTCCACATCTCTGATTTCAGCTGTCTGAATTGCCAAGCAGCAGTCCAGCGGATAAAATCTTTTTTTGTAACAAATGTTGATAGTTCTCTTGGTGCTAATTTGAAGTCCTTTGTCGTGTTTGTAACGCTGCGAGCTGTATGTGGGTGTTGCTGGTGAAAAGCTCTTTTTTTTCCATATCGTGATGTATGTGTGAAAACGGGGAAGATGAAAATGTTCGAGCTCGCTGTATTTTGAAGAGAAAACGTCTCTCGTCAACCAGGACGAGATGAAGGAGAAGGCCAAGCTGGAGGAGGAGAAGAAGGACGAGGAGAAGGAAGACCCCAAAGGCATCCCCGAGTTCTGGTTAACGGTTTTCAAAAACGTGGACCTGCTCAGTGACATGCTGCAGGTAGGTTCATCCAGACGGCTGAGAAAGTGGGTCACAGACACGAGCAGCTTCCTGCAAGGAAAAATCAGGATTTGCTTCCACCTTCTGGACGAAGTGTGCATAGGCGCTTTAAATAAAATATGTGGCACGCTTTGAAACAGAAGTAAATATTCCCTCTTCTGGATGGTCTTCTAAACGCTGCCGTTATTTCTCTCCCTCCAGGAACACGATGAACCCATCCTCAAACATTTACAAGATATTAAAGTCAAATTCTCAGATCCGGGACAACCAATGGTGAGTCGAGCAGACGCTCGTTTTAACTCGGTCTGTTCTCTGAGCCGTCTTTAACGGGGATCTCTCGTGGCGTTCAACAGAGCTTCTCGCTAGAGTTCCACTTCGACCCCAACGACTTCTTCACAAACACAGTGTTGACGAAAACCTACAAGATGAGGTCAGAGCCCGACGAGAGCGACCCCTTCTCCTTCGACGGGCCAGAGATCATGTGCTGCACAGGGTGAGCTCCGCAACGCACTTCAACACGCCTGAACGACGGGATTTATGTTCTGCTGAGAATCATCGCTTTTCATTTTTCAAATAGTGTCGTTTTTCTCACTTAATTTGTTTTACTGTGAATTTTTTTTAATTATATCCAAAGAAAATCTTTTAGACGCATAGTTTACGTCCTGTCCTACAACTAAACTTCATTGTACAGTTTATAAGCAGCTTCATTTTGTCTCGTGTCCTGTGGCAAAATAAGCTCCGCCCACCCCAGCCTGAGCGATGAGTCACCACCAGATTGATTACTACAGTAAATCCAAGCTGTGTCTTTACATTTAACCTGCTGAATCCTGACCCGGCCGTCTGCTCCTCGCGTTTCACCACAGTTGCACGATTGACTGGACGAAGGGCAAAAACGTCACGTTGAAAACAATCAAGAAGAAACAGAAGCACAAGGGCCGCGGCACCGTCAGGACAGTCACCAAAACGGTCCCCAACGACTCCTTCTTCAACTTCTTCACCCCGCCAGAGGGTAAGGATGACTGGGCACAAATCTGCCACGTCATTATCCACTCGGGTCGGTTTGTGTTGAATCTGGATTAACTGTCTCCATCTTCTTTGTTTACAGTTCCAGAAAGCGGAGAGTTGGTGAGTCGGCGTACTTCTGTTACCTGCTATTAAGTTTAAAGTCTTGCTGGTGTTTGTGCTCTACATATGGAAACATGACTCGAATGTAAACCCTTTCACTGGGTTAGTTTATTTCACTTCGGTCCCTGCACATTTTGTAGCTGAAGGTGCTGCTTTAATTAATGATTTTTGATAACCCAGAAAGCTGCTGTTTACCAGTGCAGCTGATGTTTGAAGCTTGTTATCACATGGTGCTGATAGCGAACCCGCCAGGGAGTTATTGTCTTTATAGAAAATTAGTCTTCTGCTGGTGAGGAGATTAAACCTTTTTTTTTTTTTTACAGGACTGTAGCTTTACATTTGAAGCAAATTAGTGTATTCTCTTTGATTTTTCATTTTATTTTGGCTCAAAGAAGCTGAAACTGTTAAATTTCCCACCTTTTTAAAACAATTTTTTTTTTTTTTTTTTAACTTTTCTGCACTTTGCTCATCTTAAAAGCAATCCTTAGTGATAATTTCCAAGCAAGACCAAAGGTTTATAAAATAACCACATTCCTAATTTTTCTACAAAATCTGTTGGGGTGATCAGAGGATGTAACTCTGGGCTGAAATGTGTGTGTTTAGTTGCGTTACTGTTGCATGATGGAGGAGCGCTGAGAGAACTCGGCCGTTATCTGTTGGCGCGCCGGCTGCGACACACGATCAGCAGCCGCTGCGTGAAGCTGCTGAATCAGAATCAGCTCTGGTGCAGCTTTCCGGAACAACACCGGAAGAGCGTGAACAAACTGTGGCTGCCTGTTTTCAGGACGAGGACTCAGAGGCGGTTCTGGCCGCCGACTTTGAAATCGGCCACTTCATCCGCGAGCGCATCGTACCTCGGGCCGTGCTCTACTTCACAGGAGAGGCCATCGAGGACGACGACGACGACGTGAGTAACGCCATCTAATATCGCTTTTGGCTGAATCGTACGCGTTTCACTCTGCAGTCCTTCGCTGCTGTTTGGTTTGGTCAAGGCAACACACGAGGAAAAAGTGAGCCTTGTTTTCTTTTCTTCCGTTACAAGTTCTAAAAATGTTGTGGCAATAAGTTGGGAGACTGACGAGAGGATTTTAAATTGAAATGTGCTTCCTTTGGGAAAGCAGCGAGTCGGGTTGAATTAAACTCGAAACGTTTTTCTTGCTAATCATTTGTTTTCTTCCCCAACAGTACGATGAAGAGGGAGAGGAGGCGGATGATGAGGTAAACTCGCCACGACTGATAGGAGCCGTTTGGTTTGAGTGTCTGTTGAACTGAGAGAAGCCAGTTAACTGAAGTTTTCTCTGTGCTGTGTGTTCAGGAAGGTGAAGAGGAGGCTGATGAGGAGAACGACCCCGACTACGATCCCAAGGTGAGTACACACACACACACACACACACACACACACACACACACACACACACACACACACACACACACACGCGCGCACCCTCCCTCTAAAGATCTCTGGTGTCCTGAAAAAAACCTTGCTCAGCAGTTCTCAACTTTGTTGGCTCAGGATGCTCCCAGGCTCTGAGTGGAGGCCGCGGATAGCTGCAGCGATCTCTCTCTCTCTCTCTCTGAACTTCCCACAGTTCATGAGTCAGTTTAAAGTGACAATCTTTCAGCAGTACACTTTTCAGAGTTCAGTGGGGGTCCTGAGCTGCAGGTGGAGAACGGCTGTCTTTTAATGACTCAAGATTTCAACATACAGAATACATACTGTCAAATGCATCTCATTTTACTCCAGCTTTTGGTTTGCTTCAGCTTTTATTTTGTTGCCCGGATCTTGATTTGGCTTCCAGACTAAGAAGGAAAACACATGCAGTAGATATGTTTCCTCTTTTTTTTTTTTTGCCGCTGTATTTTCAGCAAAACTCACAAACCAGTGAAGTCTCAAAACTGCATGCTGTTACTAAAAACTCAAATTTTAACGTCAAAGTAACTTACACCCTTAAACTAAAGAACACTAAAGTACAATGTGCACCAAAATTTATAATGTTAATTATAGTTGAAATATGTATCGACACATAGTTGTGTAGGAAGTGATGCCATTATATAAGGTGTTGGTAGCAATACACAATTTATCGGCCAGTGAGGATCAACATTAATTTATTATGTTTGAATTTCAGCTAATCATAGCATAGCTCATCTTTATATATACACACAACCACGCAGAATCTTCTGCTTCTATTTTATCTTTGTTTAATGATGACTCACTAGATATCTGCAAGTCTGCCAGTAAGAGACAGAATGAGGTGTTTCTTAACACCGTTTTAACAAAGAAACACGGCAACGGCTTCCTTCTCATCAACAGCTGCACAAAACCTGCTATACTAAATAGTTATTGTCGATGTGAAAACCAGCTGAATTCTTGAAAACTGGAAGACCGAGACCAAGTTGAGCGGCTGGACGATGCCTGAAGGGCTCTATTAGTTTTTATAGCCCGTACATGCTCAACAATAAAGAGTAAATCAAAGTAATCTCAGGCACGTTGTAGGTTCTCTGAACGTGGATGGAGATAAACTTGTCAGTCTTAAAATGTATATCGTCCTCGTCCTGTTTATTTGCATTTCTAAGAATAATATTATCACTTATTGCATCAACCTCAATAAACAGTTATAGTCGGCCCTGAATGTCCATGACCGCACACGCAATGAACTGCAAACCTGATAAGGGCAAGACAAACAAATAGCAGGTCCCTCCTGCAGACCTCCATTTATCCAGAGATATTCTGCCTCGCTGACTTCCTCAAAAATGAAAACTAACCAGTGGACTTAGAAAAACAAGCTGCGCAAGCACCAATAAGACGCATGGAAATCTCTAGATCAACAATGTACTGAACTGTATTTCTACAGTTTGATATTTCGGCGTTTCCCGGTGCACATGCATGCGTTGAGGGCCCGAGTGCGCCGACTTGACTAATCTGGCCCGGGTCGAGTTGCCTGTAACTTTGACACCACTCCATGTAAACCAGCACGAGCGCTGCTGCTTCTCTGCTGAACGGGGAAACACAAAAAAAAAAATCCCCAAAAAACCAACAACCAACGTCTTTGACATTCTGTATTCTGCTAGTTTTGCTTCTTTTGTTTTTTTTCCTATTCATTAATGTTTCTTCATCTCCAGTCACTTTGGCATCTTTTGTCAGCTACTCTTTAAATTTTTCCTCACCAGGTTTAAGTGGTGACAGTAGAAAAATAACCCTATCCTGGTAGGTACAGCTCATGACTTGTCAGCTTACTACCATCCCACCGCCACCCTTTTTTTCACTTCTTTGGGGGTTTTGGCTTCCCTCGTCTTCCTGTTCTTTTCCGTCCTATCGTCCGTCTCTCTGCACCGCCCTGACCCCGCCCCACTCATAAGCTCCTCCCCCGCCGCCGTGCTGCTCCCTCCTGATTTACTAACCCACTGGTTTGTTTGTTTGGTTGATTTTTTTTTTTAATTTTTTTTTTTTTATAAAGTTTAACCCATAACGACCTCTGCATTTACGCCTGTATCATTTCTGTATGTTGAAGCAAGTCCGGCCCTCTTTTTTCGTTTTTTTTTTTTTTTTTTTTTTTCATTCTTCGTCTCCACCATGTTGAACTCGTACCGTTTACAAATGCAGGCTAGCTTTCAATTTCTGAGGGTGATGATTTGTCTGCCGTACGTTTGTGTTTTAAGACACATTTCTACGTCATCGATCTGTTTGTTCATGGTTTTATCTTCCTTCCTCGTTCACATCAGTTTTACTCCGTTACATTGTCCCCTATAGGTCGGCTTTAATGTTTGTTTAATGGCTTTGGAGAGCTGCTCCTCCTTGAAATACGGCCCAACCAATAGCTGGCACATTCCCAAACTACAAGAGATCCCAACAGTGTTTTATCTCTGAGGCTGACGTCACCGTCAGCAGCAGCCCACTTTCTGCTGGATTCGTTTCAGTCTTTGTTCGCTGCAGATAAAAATAAGAATCAAAGTCTGGATGTCTTTCGTCAGATGTGACGTTCTCGAGAAGCGGGGACATTACAAAGTGTGTAAAGTCCCGTCACACAGACGTCTCTTTTTTTTTTTTTTTGCAACGTGAGCTTGAAAGAGTCCATTAGGAGCCAAATGTAACGCACAATGGCAGAAATGACCTTCCGGTGTAAGTGTCGGTGTGGCAGCAGGCCATCGAGAGCAGCTGCAGCGTGCCATCACCTCTGGAAGTGTCTGATGTCGGCTGCATGGACGCCCTTCCCCGAGTACGGTGGCGCCTAATTACCTCCCATCAGGCCTTGTTTCCACGAGCGTTTCCTCTGCGCTTGGCAGCTAATTTATTTGCGCCGAGTGGCCTGAGGTTATGTTTGAAGTGTCGACACTTCTTACCCTGCAGCCACACAATATGCGCCGCTTCGGCAGATGTCTGCACACACCGGAGCTCTCTTCCCCAACATGATCTGTTTATACCGAACTCATTCAAATCCCTCGATCAAGTTTGCTGTAAACAAACTTCAAAATAAATCCCCAAACATTTTAATCATGAACCAGCGGAGATGATGGAGCTAAATATTCCAAAGTCTCAATCAGCTGTCTGATCGGGGGAATCTGATATCGAAGTGCAGTTTGTCAGCCGGTAGTAACAACAACAACAACAACAACAACAACAACAGCAGCAGCAGAAGAACTGAAATGCAAAAAGGATTTTAGAAGCGATTTAGAAACTGTCAATGTTTGTCCACCAGAAATCTTTTGGTTTAAAGTTATTGTTCACTGAGCTGAACTCTTCTTCCTCACATTAAACAACCATATTGTTCTCATGACATCCCTCAACCAGAAAAATCAACAGCTGCTCATGAAAAAAGCTCCTTTAATATCTGCGATGTTTCAGAGTGAATATCTGCAGGTCGTCAAGTCTTAGATTTAATCGGTTTCCTCAAAATACTTTTATAGTCGTATTATGAACTCTTAATTTTATTTCATTCCATGAAAGGTTTGTCCATTTTATGCCGTTTATCAAGTCCAGGATGCATTAAGTCAGATTATTTACTGCACAGGAGCTCTGGAAATGGAATATTAATAACCATCACGTCTGCAGGGTTTCTATCGTACTTGTTTGGTATGACTGGTTTGATCACATTTATAGGGTTTGCTATTTAAATGGTGTATGAGGAAGCTGGTAATTCATATTTCTATAAACACATTGAGCATCAGTATCGGATCAGGTGTTTACGTGTCCCGGTGTCCTGCGTTCTGTTGATGTTGGAAACTGCATGTGGATGGAGGCTCAGCTTCTAAATGATATTGTAAATCCAGCGCCGCCTGCAGACGCCCGTTTCATATTTAGACTGAGCGGGAGTTGAGGAGACACTTGAGTGCTTCGTAGCTGCAGCCTGGAAGAGGAGGTCGTTCTGGAAAATGGGCTTGTTAGGAAAGAGGGTTGATCAATCTTCTCCTCTAACTAAACGTATTTCCCCAAATAATCACGGCTAAATACTCTAATTATTCAGTTTAATCTGACGGTCATATCAGGAGGCCCCCGTGACTCTATCAATACATCTGTTTCCAAATACTTTGATCGAAAGAATCCATTTTAAAATGCACACCGACTCGTTGTATACAAGATCAGAGCGTCGTCACGGTCCACAACAGTTTGAACTCTGCATTTGTAAAGATGCTACGAAGAACCATAGTTTTCATGACGTGTGTAATCTGAATGTGTCACAGTCACCACGTTCATATGTCAACTCTGTTCTGTTGAAAATCAAGACCAGAAGCTGTTTCTTCCAGCTGCTTGATGAGTGGTTTGGGTCTTGAAGTGGTTTGTGTGTGTGTGTGTGTGTGTGTGTGTGTGTGTGTATATATATATATATATATATATAAAGGTCTCTGTCCTAACACCCCCCTCCCTCCTCCCCTTCTGTGGTCTCTTCCAGAAGGATGCAGCCCCCCCAGCTGAGTGCAAGCAACAGTGAAGCCTGGCCTGGTTACCTCGAGGATCAACTGCACTGTAACGGCTTCTCAAATTAAAAAAAAAAAAGAAAAAGAAAAGAACAAAAAAAACCAAACAAAAAAACAGATTTAAAAAATAGTTACTTACCGCCTTATAATGTTTTGTATTTTTCTTGGTAGAGAATTTGAAGAAAAAAAGGTTTCAAGATTTTTGTTACAAAAACTCATGGTAATATACTGGGAGCTGCGTGGCTCGATATACATAGTATTTTACTAGACCTGTTTTTCCTTCTCTTCCTCCTTCTCTGTACAATAGATAGACTACAGGAAAAATATCTCCCTCGAAAAGCATGAACGTGTTTCTTCACTGCTAAACTAGTTTGGGTTCTTGTGAAGTCTTTTGTTGTATTTGCTCTTAGACAACAGCTGTGGTTTAGACTGCATCGCGGCGACGTCAATTTATACCCCCGACTGCCTCCCTCCCCCCCACACACACCTTCCTCTTCCTCCTCTTCCTCCTACCAAAGTTCCAGGTTGGTCAGTTCTGGTTGTCCCAGGTGAATTATTTTATTTTATTTTATTTTTTTTAGCAGAGCCTTTAGCAATTGAAAAAGCACTGTAGCATTTCCAGTTGTAGAGACGGAGGACCTGCAGCCGGGTGTCCACTCCACTTGATCTAGTCTTGCCGAGCGTGGGATCCAGAGTCGGTGTGTTTTTTTTTGTCTTGTTTTTTTTTCCCCCGGCCTCTCGTGCTCGACTGCTCTCCACTCTTTGATACATTCCAGTTGGCAGACTGGCCGGCACCATCGGTGAACCTCTGTCTCGAAGAGCGTCCGCCTTTCTTCAACTGGACGGACTGTTAAAAAAAAAAAAAAAAAATCGCTCGCAAGTGAGGGTGGCGTGACTCCCCGGGGGGCTCGGGGCAGCGCAGCCCGGCCGAGTCCCTTAAAACATTCCAGAGAATTGTTTTAGATGAGTTGAAGGGAGTGTTTGGCAGGATGGCCAGTCCAGGGACACCCAGCCCCAAAAACCTGGTGCTTCAGGCTCCTCTTAGGCTCACAGTGGGGTGGCTGCCGTCTTCTCTTGTTTTTGATAGCACTACTTTGTACTAGCGTGTGATGTACCAGTGGCGTCCTGTCATCGGTTAGCTGTCTGAGTATTCCTTGTGAGCAGTACTTAGTTTGATGCTCCCTGTATAAAGGGACAGGTGAGGCGGTGCTGCGACCCCCCCCCCCCCCCACTCTGTTATAGTGCTATCTGCCTTCTCGGTGCATTACCTTTCCCACCAGGGGAGGCACACTTGGCATGTTCAGAGCGGCTGTAGGAGCAGCGTTGGGCAGATGTAGCACAGCAGATAGCAAGGACATATTTCAGGTTCACAAAAATCCCCGACTTTTTCTTGCGTTTCTGAACCTTTTTACCTCTCGTGTCTGGTCAGGTCTCTCAGACGGACCTCAGCCCAGTGCCGGAGGCCTCCGTTCATTTATATCACTGTGAAAAAGGGGGAAACGTGATAAGGCCGGCGTGTTGGCCAATGACGCACCACCCTCCCACCCCTTACCCCTCCTCCCCCTTTGTTACCCAGAAGGCCACAGAAAAAGCATGTCAGAGCAATACTTACAGCCAGGAGGGGTACCAAGAAGAACCCGTAGCCTGCCTCCCTCCCAGTCCATTCTCAAGGCCTTCTCGAGTTGTGGAAGCAGCCACGTGTCGGTTGTGTCGGGCAGCATCGTGTCCACCGTGGAGAGCCAGGGTACTTCTGTTTTCTGCAGGGAGGATTCACATCATGTTCATTGGAGAAGGACATGACAGGGTTTCTGTGGGGTCCTTCTGAGCAGCTGTTGTCAAGGCAAAATGCTATGCTACAAAATACTAATGTACTCAATAACTGTTCGTGTATGTTCATGAATAAATTGGTTAAACATGTCTGTTATGGTTTTGTTGTTTTTTTTTCTTCCGACATCATCCTGAAATATAAATCGGTGTCCAGGCACGCCAGTTGACACACTATTCAATATGTTTTTGTCAATGTTGCAACTTTTAACAAAAACGTTAAGAGAAAAACTACAAGCTCTAAAACTACAGAACTGCAGTTTTAGCAGTAATTATTTGTGACAGCAGAGGGCGCCATTGTGAAGCACTTTACAGTTGCAGCTGGTTAATGGCATACACACGGCTTAGAAAATGCTGATCATGGTCCCGATTTTACATGTAGTACAAGTTAAATGTGTATATTCACTTTAAGATCAATTGTAAAAAAATAAATCTGAAGTTGTAACTGTCTGATTAAACGATGGTTTTCAACCTTTCTATGATTGGGGACTTCATGAAAAGAGCTGGTGGTCCCAACCCTGATTAAACATGGTGATTGTACCTCATCACACTGATCACGTTTTCATTTTGAGGAGTGTTTGAGGCTTGAAGCTGTGAGCATATAAAGCTGCCAGGTGTTTATCAACTAACTCTTGAAAACCTGCACTGCAAGAATAAAGTGATTTTATTCAAAGTGTTGCAAATCATTCATTTGGATTACACTGCTCTGTGTATGAAGGTATTTAATGTGATTAAATGGTTTTCATGCATTCAGAAAGTATGAATAGAGATATTATATTTCTAAATAAAAGCCTCTCGTCTATGCTGGAGATTAAACTCATAATTGTCTTAAGGTACTTTAAAATAAAAAAAATAAAAAAAGGTTATCTGCTGTTTATTGTTGTGATCGTCTCAGGAGGCTGGACGCCCCTCGGGGGGCGGTGCACCTCTTCAGACCCCTCCCCCTCCCAAACTCCCCTCACACGCGCGCACACACACAAATACACACACATACACTCTGTGACCAGCAAGCACACAGGCAGCTGCCTTCTCACTACAACGAGCAGCGCGCTGCACCGCAGTCACAGCAGCATCTCATGCCTTCACTTGCTCCGTGACAGACAGCCGTCCGTCCGTCCGTCCGTCCGTCCAGCCGTCCGTCCCGTGAAGCAGCCACGAAAGCGGCAGTCTGAAGCGTTCAGGTGAAGATGCTGGAAAACGGGAGGAAGGTGTTCAAGGAGGGTCTGTTGGAGAAGCGAAGCGACGGGCTGCTGCAGCTCTGGAAGAAGAAGCACTGCGTCCTGACCGAGGACGGCGTGCTGCTGCTGCCGCCCAAGCAGCACGACCACCCGCAGCACCACCACCACCACCAGCAGCACCACGGCGGCGGGGACATGGGCAAAGTCAAGGAGCTGCACTTCGCCAACATGAAGACGGTGGACTGCGTGGAGCGGAAGGGCAAGTACGTGTATTTCACGGTGGTCATGACGGAGGGAAAGGAGATCGACTTCAGGTGCCCGCAGGACGAGGGCTGGAACGCGGAGATCACCTTGCAGATGGTCCAGTACAAGAATCGGCAAGCGATCCTGGCTGTCAAGTCCACACGGCAGAAGCAGCAGTTGCTCGTCGTGCAGATGCCCGGACAGAAGACCATCCGCAGCTCGCCGAACGTGGCGTGACCTGCGGCGAGTCCCGCGGACACTGGTGCACCATTAGCGGTAAGACCGTGGAAGAGAGAGACGGGGGCTCCCCGGTGCCGGGGACCACCTGGGGATCCCCTCACAAATTTAGGACCCTTTTTCCTTTTGTTTCCTGGATATTTGTACCATGAGTGAGGACGTCTGTGTCCCTCACTGATCAAACACGGAGCCAATATTCTTTCAAAGGGAGACACAATTGTACAGGATATGGATTCTTTTTTAAAATGTATTTATTGCGTTATGAAAAGTTTTGGAGCCCCTGCTTTAGACCTGCCTATACCTCCGCATCATGGAGGGGGAATATTCCGCAGGAAAATGTGCTGGATATACATTACCTGGCAGGAGTAATATTTCACACAAGTAGGGCTTCTCTATACCCGAAACATATGTCTTTACGCGCGAATATAGTTTGAAATTACGCACGTCGCGTGATTAATTACGCTTAGACAAGCTTAAAAGGTGAATTGTTTTTTTTAATTTTTTTATAATCCATTTACAATTGGAGTTAGAAGGTTGAATCAGCTTGAACTTGTGTCGAAGTTCATACATTAGAGTTGAAGTCAATGTAAAGTGAAGTATGATTTACCCCAGATATCCAAATTTAGCGTAAAGACGCACGGATTACGCGTAAATATCACAGTCAGGTGGATTCCAGATGTGTGTGCGCACGCAAATTGGCCTTCTAATGAGCACTCAAACATGTGCTGTTGTGCAGATTCAGCTGTGAGCCTCACAAGAGTCAAGTGCATTTACAGTACAACCAAACACTGGCTGAAGCAGTGTGCAGTGAAATGCGCTGCAGGGGGCTCTCCGTGGCACGTGGTGATTCATTGTCCCACTGAGGTTTTAACTGGGCACAATGTGAACTAAACCTCCAGAAACGCCTCATGTCATGTTGACAAATATTAGGCAGGAGTCAACAAACATGGTGGATATACTGGTCCTGAAGTGTTTCCACATCCAGTCCTTGCAAAGACTTTGATTTGACCCCATCACTGTCACAATAAGGGTCTTTACTATTATTTTAATAAGCACAATATTCCATATTTTCCCTCCTGCTCCAAACTAATTTTAGTAAATTCATTTGAAGGCATTTAGACACTTAAACTAAAAGGCCACGATGCATATCAGATGTTTCACCCCCAGAGGGCTTCAGTTTACTGATGTCTTATTGCGCTGCAGGGCTTCACCTACCTTTTAAGATCAGAATATGAGAATTTTTGCAGCATTTTGAGTTTGGTCATTTGGGTCGTGTGCTTGAGATTTGGGTGTCCAATCAAAATATTCTCTCATGACCTCAGTTCTTATAAAATCCTGGCTACGGCCCTGCTGCAGTAATCCTCACTCTTCTTTCATTTATATAAAAATAAATGTGTCCTCCATAAAGTTTCCATTTTGTCAATATAATGGGACATCCAGACTGCTGACAGAAGCAGCCTGCGGTCCCGTTCTATTGAGCTCATGTTTGAAGTGACTTTAAGGTTCCTGTGCCTCCTGTGTCAGCCACAATCTGCAGTCTGTCTAATTGATTGCTTCCGCAGGTTAATTGAACACTCAGCTGGAGGATGATTATGAACACCGGCTGCATCTCCCCCTGCCGCTTTCCCACCGAGCTCCATTCTCCAGGAGAACCCCTCTTCCATGTAGCGGTTTTCATGGACCGGCGCCACGTCCCTTTTCAATACAGAGACTTATTTCACAAAGGACAGGTGGACAGAAAGCATGAGAGAAAACAACCGTATTCGACCGTGCAATGGGATTATCCCGTATTTATTAGACGTGTACATATATTTTCGATAAAAAAAATGACATGTTGTTGATGAATGGAACTGGAAGTACTCGACCTAAGGTTCACAGCCGACGAGTCAGTTAGCTTATACAGATATCTTAGGATGGTTGCTGTAGGTTAGCCATGCCAAGTTTCATGGTCCATGATTTCATTTTTCAACTGAACCAAAGACTCATTTCATTACATTTCTCTTTCTCGTGCAGTGTTACACTTCACAATATCACACATCCATAGATACTGTGCATGGTGAGACACCTGCTCCACACTTTGTTTTAAGTGCTTCATCCATTAATAGCAACAGTATATTTTGGTATTTTCATTGTGTACCTCAGTTATTTTCCATCATTTGATTTGGTTGCGTTTGTACATACAAAGGCTTTCTCTTGTTCTCCTGTGAGTCTTAAATCTGAGGAAGATACTAGCTCATCACCCTCTGTGTTTTCAGTGGTTACAGCGACGACCTTAGTTCTAGTAACATGCACAGCGGAGGTTTTGTTATACCGACAGTGTTCTGAAGCTGAGCTGCCCTAAAGACAGTTTCACTGGTCGCATTAAATCTTTTCTGGCGAGGAAACATCAGACTGAAAGCCAGTAATGAAAGCCAAAGGAGACCAAAAGCAGAAACGGAGGAAAAGTATCCTGATATTGTCAAATTTGTGGAAATATAGAAATACTTTCTTTGTGATGCAGCTTTCTCGTTGCCTATTCTCTACATCGGATCATCTGTTTTTCCTTAAACTGATTAATACGCGCTCTGAATCTTACTGTTCCGTCAGCAACGAAGCGAACTACCTTGTTGACTGACAGCAAACTATCCGGTCAGTCTCTGACAGGCGCTGGCAAGCTAAAGTGGATTACAACTAGCCTGCATGGCTAATTTTGCCATGTTACTGTTCACATGGTTTCTGCTGTGGCATTTCTTTTTTTAGTGTGAAAGGGCCTTTAGCGGAGCGGGACACCATCTCTCAGGATTACACCCATTACTTCGAGAAAGGTGACACACAGAGAAGGTTTTTCCGGCCTCAGCTCGGTGGAGTCCTTTTTTCTGAGCTGAATGACTTCTTGCTGACTTCTGATAGTCACAAATAATTCACCACCATACGTCTCTTCCTGGATTGTTCATGTGTTTAAAGAGTTTTTGTGAAGCTCAGAACTTTTTGTTTTGATAATTTATGCCGGATAAGCAGAATTCCTTTCTCGAATAGTTTGTAATTTTACATCATGATGTGATAAGGCCAGGAAAGCTTTCTATAGAAAATACATTTTCTTCGCCAGTTAGCTAGCCTTGGACCTTTTTGTATTTTGACTTGAGTTTACGATGGCTAACCAGCTAAATTAAGCAAAATCAGACTCTTTGGCTCCACCCACTGATGTTAATTACAACCAATCAGATTGTTTCTGTCTCTGTTGCAGCTCCGCCTCAGAAATGTTCATAAAACTATGTCACTAATTTGCATTACATGTAGAAGAACAGACTAAATACTTGTGAAGGTGGTGGTACACAGAGCAACATGTAGGGGAACAGTCCCAGAGATTTCATGAAGTGTTGCTATCAGGAAACATTCCACCTCACTGTGGCTTCATGTGTTTCCCAGTTTGCTGGGAGTGTTTCCCGCTGCTTTTATTCCCCTCTTGCCAGTGTATCACCGCCGGACGGACTCATGCCTCTGTGCTGTTGTCATCTCCCATACAGGGTCATAGCCGTGCCCGTCATCTAATGCGACTGGTGTGATGCTTCTCCGACATGCCTTCCTGTTGCCATCATTACACACAGATATAGCTGTGCCCTTAGTAGCCACTGTCCAATTTCTTATTTCAATGTGAGATCTATTTTCATACCTCGAAAAGATACATTCCATTAAAAAAAACAAAAACGAAATCAGCACCCGCGTCCCGTGTGGTTTCTCTCCTCTTCCTCACTCAGCAGCACATGAATGTCAGTTCCCAGCAGTTCACCGGGGTCATTTAAACGACCTGTTTAACTCACTGCTGCTCTGTTGGTCTGCAGCCTTTCATGCTTTGCAACCACTGAACCTCTCACCCCGTGTTTCCTGGTCTAAAAGTAGAAGCCGTGGAGAGAATTGGGTTTCACTGCCAGTTGTTGCCGCTCACAAAAAAAACTGCCAGCACGTAATGTGAAGAGAAACACGTGGCTCCGACTACCCGGTGGTGCAGACTCAAGCCGAGCTAATTCGATTAAACACAGTGCACATGACAGCATCCTTTCTGACACATGAAGGGCTCGCTGCTGCTGGAGAGGAACACGGCTCAATATAAAGAATTGGATTTTACACTCGACTCCCACCCCTGTCCTTCAATACCTGCTTATAGTCAGCGGTGGTGCAGTCATAGTGCATAATGGAAATGCACTTACACATCAGACAGTTAGCGGATGTATCTTGAGTGAAGACTAAAAATAGTTGAAGCCCGTGATCACCTCCATTGCAAGCAGAAAATACTGAAGCAGAAACTTTTGCTGGAGAGCTGCCAGTGGTCACAAGTAGCTATTACATGATAACAGTAAATATAACAGAATTTACACAGCAGTGTTTATTTTTAGTTTAATAACGGTAGACACCATAAAACACTAGTCATTCTAAAACTAACTTAAGTTGGATAAAGGTTTGTTTCGTCCCTTATACATTTTGCTTTTACTTTTTAACAGGAAGATTGTCTTATTTCTTTCAAAAGGTAAATAGTGTCACTTTAATGGCTTATTTTGGCCAATTTATGCATTAAACTGACCTCTTTGATGAAGAAAACAAACAGATCCCTGTTAACACTTTATTTGAAAGTTTTTGATGAACTCTAAATAATAAAATAATTGTTTTCAAGTATGTTTGCTGAACTGAACCATGTAATGTTGCATTACTTAAAGGTTGATAAAATGCACAATTATTGCCAAAAATGAGCAATTTTGCCACATGGAAAACCAAGATTCAAAACAATAAAGATTCCAATTATAAATTAAACTTACTTACAAACTTACTTAGAGAGCTCAATTTGTACCAAATACCAAGATCACTTCATTAAACAGATACCAGCACATAATACCCTGGTAAAATACAGTCTTCTCATAAGCCTGACAAAAAAAAGTTATTTGTTTTCATTGGCAGTTTTGTGTTCAGACTGAAGCTTCGAGAGGCTAAACAAGGAGATGATTAAGTTACAGTCATCCCTGTTGTTGACATCCCTCCAACATGGCGGCACAGCCCTTTGAACCGGCTCCAGCAGCTGCTCTTCAAACATTACTTAAGAAGCCTCTGTAGCTCCCTCTTGGTATGCGTGATGACCGCTAACTTATTCCTCACCATCAGCAGCTCTCTTTGATCTGGAGGAAGATGGAGGGACTTTGTGACAGCAGGTGCGTGAGGCTGGAAGTGATTTAGGAAGAGCATCTAATCCAGATTTGTGGGGTCCCATTTCATTAAACTTCCTGCCACCAGAGTTTTTAATAAATTCTACTAAAATAGGAGGAAATAGTGCATTTTTGGGTGGTGGGGGGGTGGTGGGTGGTGGAATTACCTTTAACTGTGGATTGATACTCATTTGGTGCTGTGGTGAGGATTTCCTGCAGCAGGACACATGTTGGTGTATGTGGGACTTAAACTACATGGTAATGAAGGATCATGTCAGGCAGTTCAACAGTGTGGCTCACTGCTGTGTTCAATAGTTTCTGAACAGTAGAGTAAAAAGGCTCCAAACCAATGATTCATAGCTTCCATAGAGATGAAAGCTATGAATCATTGGTTTAGAGCCTTTTTGTGGACTTTGGTGAGAATAATACAGAATATGACTTGACTTAAGCTGCCAGGGTGCTTCTTCAGAAGTGCTTGTCACACATGGTCGAACAGTTTTGTAAAGTGCTGAAGCAAGCCAAATACCTAAAATAGTCTTTTTGCGAGGAGGAAAACATGCCTTTCAATGATGTGATGAATTTTAGCTGACAAAAGTTAGAATGTCAGAATCGACACTGCAGCATAAAACAGATCCAAACCCTCGATGTTTTCAGAAACTGCAGCAGCTCGAAGCTGATGAATGATGGAAGTTAAATCCATGCTGACTCATTTCATAGCAGGTTTTTTTTGGATGGATAATACAAGTTTCAAGGTGTTGCACCAGCAATAAATTAAATAACTAATGTAGCAAGGTAAGAAAGGCCTCATTAAATCTCCAAAATTTAACAGAAGAAAGACGACAGTTAGACACACTAAATGCACTGAGCACATTATTGATATTATATTAGTAAAGTTTTCAAAAGTGATTTCAAAGCAGACACTGAGCCAGTCAACCTGAGATATTCTGGTAAACTATTCCACCGACTTGAGACCTGGTTGTAAAGGCACCGTTGCCCCTGGTTACGAGGTTTGTTGTAGGCACATCAGTAATGCTGCCATCGAGATCCTGAGATTATGAGCAGATACATACTGTATGGGGTCAAAAGGTCACAAATATATGGTGGGGTGGTGAATAAACGATACAAAAATGTGAAATACTCACCTGAGAATATTTCGCATCAAAATTCTTCATTGGGGCAGCGATGTCAAATTACAACAGTTGTTCAAAAATGGACTCCTACTTCAGATAAAATGATGGATTCAGCATCCTCCAGTGATGATGATCTTGTCCTCCTCTTCCTCATTTGACAAAACAAGAGGAGATTTTGGTTTGTTAGCCAAGAATGCTGTGACACTGTATGACCAACTCTAACACATCCAAAGATAAACTGCTCACTGTTCACATAGATTGTGATTGATTGTAATAGATTCTGACAGATTCTGACAGGTCCAACGATGCGACTCCTTGTGTTGTCCTTGGGATTGTTTTCTTTGTCATTTCTGCTTTTACTCACTGTGTGAAAACTCAGAAAAACATAAAAAAAAAAAAAAAAAAGCACTTCTTTGCTGTGTCACATTTGCGTTCTGTAGGAATTGAAAAGTGAAAAAATAATTCATTAACGTGTGAAATAATCACAAATTAAAAAAAAAACCTTTTGAGTGACGACCTTCACGATGAAAGATACGTTTCCTCCTGTGTGTGTGTGTGTGTGTGTGTGTGTGTGTGTGTGTGTGTGTGTGTGTGTGTGTGTGTGTGTGTGTGTGTGTGTGTGTGTGTGTCCTTCCCTTCTCTGAACACAAACCTGTAGTGGGTTGCAGAAACTCCTCACTCAGCCTGTGAAGTGCTGACGGTGTCGTACACTGTTTGACTTTCTTGATTGAACACTTCTAATGTGGAACCCAGTCTGTTAGAACAGAGTAGAGAACAGCTCTTACACTGTTCAATGCTGCTGTGTCCTGCATCTCTAACTCCGTCATTTAAACAGACCGTTCTTGTGAATGCATCAAAGTTGCGTGTGAAACAAAGCATGAATGTTGTCAGGCCTTGTTTACTTTATGGAAATGTATGTGTGTGTCTATAAATCTCATGCTATTTCTAGTCAATCTGGATCTATTGTATCTGAATAAGCAGAATGACGTCATGAGCAGTGCAGTATGAGGGTACCTCAGGCAGCGGTAGATCCATAAACTGAATATCACTCGTATAGCTAAAGACCACTGTGATTAATACAGATTCTTTTTAATCTGTCCCGTATTCTATTTATGGAGCTATTCAACTGCTGAATTGCCAAACATGTTTCTGAATGCTGAGCTACAACACAACACAACACACCTGGGAGAGGCCAGGAGAGCAGCGGTGGAGGAGCTCAGGTTGCAGAAGCAGTCCTGAAAGGATGGATTGATTTGTCATCTTGTTGTGAGAACTTCGAACTCTGAACCAGTTTTATTGGGAGAGGGGCAAACCAAAGCCAGAGCAGGTCAACCCACCAGGCAGCTACCATCACCATCAGCTTTTCATGAAGACTTCATGAGGAGGATGAAGTCCTGCAGCTCCGTGTTTGGCGCATGTTTCTGGAAACCTGATGAATATATGTCCACTAGTCTGTTTATCTTAGTTCTGTTTCCTGTTTGGCTAAATGCTCCATTATGTTCGTTGTTAGTAACTTCATTATTCTGCCTGTGTACCGAGCAGGTGGCGTAAAGCGGGTCTATCGGAGATGTTTCTCTGTAAACAGCTGCCTCCTGCTGGGAATGAAGTGATTACTGGAGTGAATCGAGTGAAACAAAACAAAGAGTTGTGGGTGGTAAAACCAAAACAATGAGCTGAATGTCTGAAGTGACTGATAATTATCTGTAAGTTTGTCTCTGTGAGTGACCCCTTTTACATGATACGGGCATTTAAGCAATTAACATAAAAATAAGAAGAGCAGCTTTATCCAAACATGTTTTTATTTTGGATATTCAAAATATAATACACACACAAACACACACACATATATATGTACATATATATATATATATATATATATATATATATATATATATAAACACACGAGGTTGGGTCAGTAAGTTGTGAGACTGCTTCTGTTGTGAGTAGAAGCTGGAACCTGGTTGAGTGAGTGTTCCAATCTTTGCTGCTTCATCAACATCAGCACCTGATTTACACGTTTTATGAGTGTTGGGTCGGGCACATGACGCTTTCACCATGGACATGAGCAGAAGGCAGATGAACATTTTTTTGTCTACCTCTGCAATGAGCTGGGCGAGATGTTGTGAGTGGCGTTCGTGTTTCAAGAGGAGCAGAACGTCACTGCCCGAAAAAAAAAAACGAAAAACAAGGCGCGTCAGGTCAGGAGCCCAACCAGGTGGATTTTCTTTGGGGTTGGAGGCTGGGCACCGTGAATTCTCCCCCCAACACGGAGTTTAACTGTGACGTTCTGAGGCATCTGAGGGAAAACATTTCGAGCAAACAACCCCAACTGTGGCGCTTAGGATCTCCAACATGACGTGAGAAATGTCTGGAAGCGGCGCTCACAGAAACGTGTAACTCAGGCTCTCAATGGACCAAATTTGCGGGAAGCAGAAGAATTTTCAAAACGTTTTGTTCGACCCTCGTAATGTGCTCAGTGCTCAGCGGTTAGGAAATCTCATGGTCAGCAAATCAGAGAATGGATTTTATATTTATGACCCAGATATCCTCTCATTGCAGCAGCAGACCAGATTTGCCGTCCTTCTGTTATCATAGTTAATTTGCTCTCACCTTTCAGTATGAATATGCAGGTGGTGTAACATGTACATTTTGCATATGTGCTGTGCTTCCTTCATTATTCATACACAGCATCATGCAGCATGTAATCCACTGATTATGCTCAAGGTGCTGAAACAAAGCATGATGCATAGGCATACAGGCTATAGTATATTATGATGACGTGTGTGCAAGCTCGATAAAACTGTATAAGATTTGCTGTTTTTATGTTCTCTTTCAGTTTCAGCCAAGCAGTCCGATGGTCACAGACGGTCTTCAGCACCGCTGCTCCATTAACTCCACCTGCTTATTTCCTTGCCAACTTTGCAGGAACCAGTAAGTTAGTTCATGGTCTAGTTTGTCCTGTTTTTTTCTTCATGTTTGTTCACTCTATTATAAAAACTTTACAGATGGTGCACGAGTGCTGTTAACTACCGTCTAAAAGCCATAATCATCTTCATCCTTGTCATTGCTCAGATTAGAGGGACTCGGCTGCCACTCCTACATCACTCCCACGTCCGTAATCACAGATCCGGCCGACATGTGGACGTAGTCGCTCCTCAGCTCGCTCTGTTATTCAAAGTGCCTGGCGAGGAGATAACAGGTACACAAAGAAAAGCACATCACTCCGGGACATCTGGCGTTAGCTCGACTCCTTCATCAGACGGAGAAACAGCTCATCAGCACGGAGAGCGGAGGGCAGATTGTTCACACGCTCGCTGTTTTGTTTTCTCCCGACTGCGTAGGCAGAAGATAGATAAGTGTATGATTGCTTTATGGTGCTTCATTCAGGCTGTTTGTTGGAATCGAAGCCAAGTTCTTTGTGCCTTTTGTGTTTATTTCTAATGGATCAGATACGAGTGAGAATCATTTTTAAATTGGAAGTTTCATTATTTAGAAGTTGTGGATTATGAGGAACACAACATGATTAATGTCATACTATACAACTATCCTTTTTGTGAATAGCCATTAACCGGCTGTGCACTGTTGTATAGGCACATGCAAATCCAGGAATACTTAGACATCTGCTCACTTGTACATTAACTGTGTTTTATACATTCTATGTAAATGACCCAAATGGTAAAAGCAGATAATGATGAGCAAGACAAGCCGGCTCTTTGAGAAAGTGTTCAGCTTGTCATTTTGCCCATTTCACTCCATGTGTTTGTGCGTGGGCGCAGATTGGAGTTTCAGTTATGCAAACATGTCTTGGAGGCAAATCTGCCCTGGCACACAAGGTCATCACTGGCTATCTCTGTGATTCAGAGGCACAGTGACTTCTTTTGGGTTCAGTTCATTTTTTGTCAGATTCCCATCGGCATGCACGAGTAACAGTCTTCTTGGCTGAGTTACGTCAGAGGTTTTCTTGTAGTGGAAAGTCAGACAGAGGAAAAAGAGGAAAGGAGAGGAGGAAGTTCATGTTAACGACACCTGATGTTTAAGGTAAGTTATGCTCCTCAGCTACATTAAAGCTCTGGGTCTGTCTGCCCGATCAGCTCTGTGATTTCACACCAACTTGATTTGGTCCAAATCAAAATACAAAGGTGCCACAGATGATGTCTGGACCAAGGAGGCAAAAATCGTGGTGTTGGTCCTGATCAAACAGAACGATGTTTTTACTTTGTTTGCAGTCGGAAAACTGTTTTTAGATGGTTTGGATTTTCCAACCAATTACAGAAAGTTCAGGCAGGCTATCGTCACCCATTAATCAACAGAAGAAGAAGACGAACTGGAGATTAGTGAAAATGAGCTGCGGTAGCTCATGGGGAGAGGAAGACAGAAAGTAAATGTAATTTGGTGCGACAAAGAAATTTAAAGTCAACTTTAAAAAAAGCATAAAAATACTGAAAATCATATAATGTTAATGTTCATGATGTTAATAACATTATAATATATAATTAAAACAATAACAATAAATTAATCTGTTTATTCAATTTTCTCAGTTCAAACTGAAAACAAATCTACAAACACAATCATTGTCAAGCAAAAGGACACGCAGCCCACGTAGGTGATGACAACAGGACATGTATGTCATGCAACGTTTTTTAATGCACCTGCAAAAATGCTAATTGAAACCAAAAGTAACTGGATAAAATGTATGCATGAAAGAAAAACATTATTGTGGGTCCGGACTTTCATGGCTGAAAACTGCCTTAGACTGCAAACTAGTTGTCCTCTTATGCTCATATTCCATTTATCTCATTAAATTGGACAGTTTTGTGAAAATAAACAAGTGTTAGATCTTTAGTAGCTTCTTAAATTAGAAACTGTGTTTCTTTAAAGCTTCACTAATAAATGCTTTAATATCAACAAATCAAATTAGCAGGTATAATGTGAGTGATATAATACCGATAGAGTCCCTGAGAATTAATACCCGACTACCATATTCCGCAGCTCTTTGCACTGGTGTGTGCTTGTTTTAAAGCTGCATGAAAACAATATTTTCATACCAACAATTAACCAAATTGAATACTGGTCTATACTTGTTGTGTTAAGTAGCCTGCTGTTTGTATAATTTGACCAAAATGTATTGTCTGCCATTCGAACCTCGACTGTTGGTTAACATCCCCTCCAAATTCAGAAAAAAAAAAGATGGAGATTTTTGCGGCCTAAATAAAACAATATGGTGTATTATTTTTTTCCAGCAGCAGCTCTGAGAAGTGTGTGTATAACTCAAACTGCAGTTTACTGTGTGAGTACAGTCTGGAGTGACTGAACCGTTGGCTCTCCTACATCTCTCGGCCTTTTGACCCTCTCTGTGCTTTCTGGCTTTAGTCTGAGACCATCTCCCTCTCCACACACACACACACACACACACACACACACACACACACACACACACACACACACACACACACACACACACACACACACACACACACACACACACACACACACACACACACACACACACAGCAGCACCTGTTGCCAAACCACCCGGCAGAGGCAGTGCCGCTCAGTTGGCTCGGCTCAGCCTCTCTCAGCGATTAGAGCAGGAAGTTGGTGATAAGAGCAGAAATGTCACCTTGGTCTCTGCTGCTGCTGAAAACTCTATAAACCCACACACACACACACACACACACACACACACACACACACACACACACACACACACACACACACACACACACACACACACACACAGACACACACACACACACACACACACACAGACAGACAGACAGACAGACAGACAGAGGTGTGCTGACTGTAAAGGTGAGCTTTATGAGAATATATTTCATAACCTCCCTTTGTGAGTTATAGAAACACAGCTGGAAGGAGCAGCGTAATCACAGGATTCAGATGGGGATCTTGTGTAATTTAGGATTATCATGAATCTGTCTCAACTCAACCATAATTTTGTTTCAGACATTTCGACACAAGAACATTACATTAACTGAAAATCCCCTCAGCAGCTTGAATGAGTGAATGAGTTTTTGATTTCAGTCGGTGGGCAAGCAGCTTTCTTAGCTTCTACATTAACATGAACCCAGTGAATCGGTTGATGAAACACTCTCCAGCTGAATTTTAGACAGTTTATTTTTCAAATTCTTGTTGACTCTGTAGTGAAACGCCATCAGACTCCGAGTTGGATCTATTTTGTCTCGTTTAATTGCATTCAACATTGTATTAAATGTTATTTAACAATAGTTGACCATCAGTACGGCCATCAGGTCTCTGAGTGATGAATTTTCCCCAGGAAGTTTGCTATTTAAATACATGTTTCTCTTAAAGGAGCGAGCTGAGTCACAAACGTTTTTATGGTTTGCTGACATGTCCTGTGAATTGTGAATCAACTTACTTGCTTTCGTTGGTTGTTGAACTGGTTTATCCGCTTCTTATTTAACGCTATCACAAGCAGGTCGCAAAGTTAGTGTCACTGAGGGAACCGGGTCAAAGTGAAACTGTTACGAGGAGGCTACTTTACATGCTGTTACATTTGAATTTGAAAAACACTGTTAGCATACTGAAGGCGTGAGACGTGACAGCCGACAGCCTTGAACTGGGTGCACAGACTCTCGCTTCCTTTAGGACCTTAATCCTGCTTATTAATGGCCTGGATCCACAATCTTCTTCTGTGTTCAGTAAAGGCACATGATCTCCTCGCAATATTGAACATTTTCAGTCTTTTGTTGTCGGTGCAGTTTACTGTGCTACTTTCTTCCACCCATTTGTTCCTGTGTGTCTCTGATGAGCTTACACAGGAAGTCATCTGTCACACCTGCTTACAGTCGCTATAACTTTTTATAATGTTTGCACAGTTGCAGTTCAGGGGAGGACATAGAAATGACGCATAGCTTGTGCTGGTCTGCATAAAACATTTTAAACCTTTTTTCGTTACAACATTCATCCACAAAAGGAATTTGAAATGGACATACAATTTTATAATTTACTCTGTAGTGGTATTAAGCTGAAATATTATTTCAAGAATTGGCCAAAATTTTGCTGCATTCATTTATAAATGATGTCATCAAAATGTTCAAACAAACAACCACTTCCGTTCCCCTGTTAGTTAAAGTGGCAACAACAATCGTGTCCTTCACTTTTGAGTTCCCCCCCCTGGAAACATTTCCATATGGGCAATGTTTCTGTCTTTGATTGTGTTTTCTCTATTACATTCATTTCATTTGAAAAGTGGTTGTGGATTTAAATACAGTTCTCAGGATGTCTCAGGCTTAAGAGTGGCTAATTTACCATAAAAGTGCATCAAATGACAACCACAATGTGAAAGGTGCCTCTGGTGGTGATGAACTAACAGAGAATTATCGGTTAAAGCTGCAGCTCTCGGCTTTATGGAGCTTTATCGTGACTTTCAGCTCCTTGTATTTCTGTAAAGTCTGTAAAATGACTGTTTGGTTCACTCTCACCACTCTCAGGCTGACATTTTCAGCCATAAACATTTTTTTCAGAGAAAAACTTGTAAAAAGCCACTGCACACTATGTACTGAGCAGCAAACAGAACCGGTTAGAGAGCAGCTGGTGAACATCGTGCTGCGTTTAGCAGCTAAAGAGCCAAATACTTCCTTCAGGAGTTAGTAGATACCAAAATTATACAGTTATACAAACATGAGGCCACAGCATGTATTTATGTCCCGGATATCTTCTCATTCAAGCGGGAGACCAGTTGTGCTGTTTCTTTGTTTCTCACACACACGCATAGTAAACATCCTCTATCAGTGTGAATATGCAGGTGGTGTGAGCTGTAGACTGCTGAATACAAATATACACAGACAGGCTGTGTGCATGACACACACACACACACACACACACACACACACACACACACACACACACACACACACACACACACACACACATATACGTATCCGCCTCCTCACCTGCACACACAGACACACACACAGACACACACACACACACACACACACACACACACACACACACACACACACACACACACACACACACACACACACACACACACACACACACACACACACACACACACAGGTGTCACAGTGTCTGCCAGTGATAACAGCAGTCATTCAGATGAGCTGACTCGACCTCCTCCTCGCTCCCTCTGATTAGCTATAGGCCGGCAGCGGCAGCGACAGCGGTCTCTCGGCCAATCGCTGACCTCCCTCTGTTTGTGTGAAAAGAGCAGTTCCTCTTTTGCATGAGACAATTCTGTTGTTACACAGGGATTATCTTCTCCCAGAAGCCAAACTGCAGTTAAAAGCAATGCAAATGGGGGACAGCAGGCCACTTTGCAGGCAAATTAATCTGGAAAATAGTTAGCCAGAACCGGTTTGGCCACTAAATGATGCAGCTTTTTCATGTTTCCTTTCAACAGCTGTAGTTTTTATTTTCCTAGACAGAGGCAGCTGGCATGAAGGAAATACATTTTCAGAGATATTCACAATTTGAATTTGAAGCGTTGTGATACTGTTTACTTCAGGAAGTGTGCATCAGATATCATCGTACAGCCCAAGCAGTCTGTGAGACTTCTGCCTTTTCATGCACAAAATCAACCAGGAAAATTGTTGCAACAGGTTAGCTTTCACCAGAATCTGAGGGTGCCTTAGTAAGTTTAAAAATAATTGTAAGTGAATGTCCAGTTTTCCCTTTCAATGTGTTTTGTTTTTTTTCACCATTTTAGCAGCTTTAAGAGATTAGTTAAGTGTTCTTTTTTTTTTTTTTTTTTACATTTATAATGGTTTAAAAAACTATTAAACCTAGAACTCTAAGATCGATAACCAGTTTGAGGTCTCATTTTACCAGGTGCTGAATGTGGGAGAATCCATGTATTCATTGCAGGATCTTAATGAGTTTATTCTTTTTACAAAAGGCCTAAATTAGGATTACCAAAACCACAATGAGTAATTTGTTTTAGTTAATTTGTGTTAAGATTGTAGCAATTTAATACATTTACATATTGTTATGTAACTATTGTAAACAGTCTAAATCAACAATTTACATATTTAAATCAAATTAATTGCTTTATTTATTTCTGCCGTATACTTCCTTAAAACTATCGCCACAAAGAGCTTTACAGTGAAAATTCTAAACACAAAATATAAAAGAAGGCAAAATAATTTGATCCTCTGGGGACTTACATTAAAAACTTTGGAGAAGTGTCCTATTAACCTGCTCAATTTGAAGTAAACTGGAATTATTTTTATTTTACGTTTGTTTGTCTGCCTCATGCATTACAAATCTTTTTTAGCGTATCATACATCCAGAAAAAGAAACAATGGCATTTTTTTTCAAACTTCGGGAGTAATACACAATTTTCATGTCTTTAACTTTTTTTTAAGTTAAAGACATTTTTTCTAAGACAGAATTATACAAACGGTTGAATGTGAAAGGCTGTTAAGGAAAGAGCCTCCAGGTTTTCTCATACAGCTATGGACTTTACCAGATGCAGTTCAGTGGAGTGGAGCACATAATACAGGTGAGCAATCAGTTTAAGCATTAACATTCCTCCTGACAGGTCGGATCACAAGTGGCCAGCAAAAATACAGGTGGAAGCGTTTCAAGACACATAGAGATCCCATCTGTTCAGGTGGTCTGGGACATTCATTTAGTGGAAACGCAATGCGTCCTGAGTAAGCATTGAAAGACCACCTGCTCAGCTGACGTCCTCTGAATATCAATAAATGACCGAGTGCTCTGACGTGTTTCCCTCACGTTACAGCAGGTTCTTTACTTTTGGATGTTTTTTTTTTCCCTCCATTCAATCCTTCACCTGAAGCTCTCAGCCTGCTCTTCTTTTATTTTTATTAAACCTTCCGTGCGATTCTGCCGAGTGCGGCTGATCTGTACTGACAGCAGGAGAGATTTACTGCAAACTTACGTTACAAAGTAGCTGATTAGTGAATTAAAACACAGGCTGTACATGGAGGTTGTTTCACCAAAACTTTCTCTGGGTTCATCTTTTTTTCTTTTAGTTTGTCAGACCAACAGCTGAGGGAGAGCCGCTACAAACTTGAGCCGAGAACACACATCAAACTTTGGTTCAAATATTTGGGGAACTGAAAGAAGTCGGGGTGAAAAAGCTTGTGCATTTTCAGCACATGGTCAGCAGGCGAATTGTCATGTTGGAGTACCAAAGTGCTATTAACACCACAGTTCAATGTTTTTCCTCCGACATTACTCAGGGCATTACAGAAGAACTTGGCATTGACAGTCTGACTTTGTGGGACGCATTCACGGTGCACAACCCCGCGAACCCTTAAAGAAAACCCGCTTGGCGGCTCGACAGACCTAACGCGCCTTCTTCGGTCTTGGGGACGTTTTGTCTCTGCTGAAATGCAAAGGCTCATTGCTTTATTGTGGTAGATTATCTGAAGCATTTCAAGGATCTCTGTTGCTTATTTCCTGAGTTTTTTGTATTTGTTTTTAATGTTTAATGTTTCCATGTTGAAATTGCAAACATAAACGTATCAATGCTCACGAAAACGCAGGTAAATCAGGCGCTGTATCAGATCAAGTGATGCAACTTGGAATAAAGGTTACAGCTTCTTCCTGCTCCATGCACATGACTGTGAAAAAGAACGTTTTGATTCCCTCTCGTATAGGCAGCTACCATCTATTTTACTTTTTCACAGAATATTTTCTAAAATTAAAATTTTCACAATGAAAGTACAATAAATGAATTAGATATGCCGTCTAGCCAAAAATTATAATACGTAAATTAAACAATAAAAATAAAATAGAAAATAAAAATAGCATTCTACTGCCACTGTTTGTGTTGCCCTTGACTGAGGTAACATCACTGTTTGCTGCCATACTGTGTAGCTGTGCGAGCAGGCTCTTTAAACTGGTTTGCAGTGATACATAGCTTCTGGAAAAATGCCCCTAAGACAACTTGTAGGAAAGCAAAAGTTATTTTGACTGTAGCTGCCGGGAGGTTTGGTTGTAAAGTTTGCAGCTTGATGTTGATGGATTTCAAAAGTGGTTCTGAGCTGCACATATTTGGGAATAGAGGTGACTGGAAAATTCTTCCAGTTTTACCATTTTTTTTTGTAGAAAAAATTGTGGGGGCTGACTTTGCATTTTGTTTTTGTGACTCTTTGACGGACAATATTAAGGCCTCTGCGTTTTAGAGCCATAGACACGGACATAGAGATCATTTGATCCTCTCGACTGTGACAGCTCCGTGACAGCAGTAGCCGACCTGACATTTGCCAAATCTGTATGAATACATAACCTTTTGTCCTTGAAAGGACAGACCTGACGTTTTCCACTCAATCTTCTCCAATTACAGCTGCTCTTTATTGCCTCTCCCGACCGGAGGCTCCTCTCCGCGCTGCGTATCCTCGGGATAGACACAGACATTGTTCGGTCTCCAGGAATGTGAATGAGCAAAGACACAGTGAGTCAGCACGCTGGCTGATGTTACAGAAGTAAGGCTGTGGCTTTTCGCAGAACACAGGTAGGCCTGTGATATGGGAGTGTTTGTCTTTGTGTGAGTGTGCTGTAAATGAAACAGCTTTGCCCTGTGCCTGTTTCAAGCCTCAAAAATGTGGAGAAGAAAAACTGCACCATTTAGTTTTTATTTATCTCTCCTGTACTGGAAAACAATCTACTCTATTAAAGAAGTAAGTTTTTTGACAGATGTGACACGACTTGAGTGTTATAAGAGTGAACTCTTTTTCCAGTTTGCGACTGAGCTAACAAGCTAATGTTGTAGCCCAGAGGTTCCCAAACAGTCCATCAAATTTACTGATTTGACCATGAAATAGCCTTAGAAAGGCTAAAAGATTAGAAAGGTGACGTTCTACTTTATATGTAGTTAGGGTAATGCATTAATGTGAACAATCATGTGATTGTGAAACAGAAAAATCTCTGTAATGAAACACATGACATTTAGTGAACAGAGTAGACTTTTAAGAACAGTGAGATACAAATATCTTATTAGCTCATTAGGAACCAGGTAACAACTTTTTAAATGTAACTGATAAACTGTTACTGTGTGAGATAGCTCATCTGTCTGAAGTCAAGAACAGTAGGCTACACATTGTTCTAAGAATAACTTCTTGTAAATATTTAATGAAGTTACAGCTAATGTCTCGTGCATAAATGTGTTCAGCTCTCTCCTTGGAGATTATATGGATCCAGCTACTGTATGAAGCTGCAGGTATTTAATTAACTCAGAAGAAAGACTCCAACAAAGAGCTGGAGGCAACAAACGTTGTTTGTTGTTTGCCAGATTACATTCATTGTTGGTGAGCCTCAATGAAACCTTTTACAGACTCTGTGTTCATTGCAGTAAAACACTATTTTTATTGACATTTTAGTTTGTAGTACGTGTGAAATTATAGAGGAACGCACGCAATGTGTTCGCCAAACACTCTGCTTTGGGTTGTCTTGCGGTTCAAATGGCAGCTCGAGCTCCACTCTGACCTAGCAGTATCTCGATTACAACAGCCACCCAGAAGAAATTTTAGTGACTGCTTCTGTGTCTAATTGGATTAGCAATACCCCATGCTGGCAAGCCTAAAGTAGCAATACTCCCCACCTGCCAGGTAGCCATACCTAACGCAACTAACCCCACAGAGTACTTAAAAGGGTGAGTCTTAACTCCAGCTACATGGAGCTCCACGGAGAAACATTGTTGGAACAACAGAAAAACAGCAATATTTGTCCCCAAGGTTCCCAATGATTAGTATCAACACTTTGCTTTACATCACAAAATATCACAATCTAAGAGGTCTTGTGAAAAAGAGCCATTTGGTTAAATCTCACGAGCCACGTGGGAGAAAGATCATCTGTATACACTTGTTATCACACAGGTCGCTTTAGCCTCTATTCAGAAGATGTGTGAGGATAAAAAAAAGAAAAAGAGATGGTGAAGCCCTGAAGCTCTACATGCCCAGAAAGCCCTAACTGGACCACCTGCCCCACTCCACCCCAACCCACCCCAGCAAAAGTGGTGGTGCAACTCACACCTGGCTACAGGATCCCTGATCTCACCAGGAGGTCTTTGCCACAGGCTGCTCTGAGGGCACCAAATGCAAAGACTCCTTGGGCAAAGAGAACAGCAGCTCAAACTGGCCCTCTACAAAGTCAGCGAGTTTCTCCACCCTCTCAGGGGATGAGGAGAAAGAAGATGCTGTTTGACACATTGTTCACAGGAAGAGGAATGCCCTCCCTTGTCCCCTTACCTGTTCTACCCTCTCCCAAACTCAATTCAATAGCATATTCAATGGGGCCAGTTTGCTGCAGGATGCGCAGCAATGTGCGCTATAGCTCCATGAGAGACACAGACCCCAAGGGAGAAGAAACAAACGTAAGTTCTGTCATATGTTCACACACGTCTCACAAGCAGTTCTTCTTGTCACACTTTAATACAGTTGTTCCAACTGGGATATCCAGGTGAAGTGCCGAGGGCGCAGTCAATACTGAAAAGAAAAAGAAAATTGTTGAAATGGGTGTAAAAACAGGACAGACAGGGGTTACAGACCTCAATTTGATGACGGCCCCCTGCAATTTAAAGGAATGATTTATTTTCAGGCTCAGGGGGCAAGACGAGATCAACTTTCTGACAGAAAAAGGATCCATAAGAGTAGTTCTGCCTGGTCAGAACCAGGAAGGCTCTGAGGCTTATTCAAGATGCTTCCTAATCCCAAAGAAGGAGGAAAGAGGAATTTAAGCCATTTTAGATCTCACAGTCTTGAACAGATACAAACTGAGAATGTTGAGTCATGTGTCCCTTCTGCATTTTGTATGCCAAGGAGAATGGTTCATATCTACATACCTAAAGGATTAGTGTTCGCACATTGCCATATACCCCCCATACAAGAAATGCTTACAGTTTGCCTTCCAGGGGAGTATCTGGTTCTGTTTTACTCAGCCTGAGGGTGTTTGTAAAACACACCAAGTTGATGCAACATTATAGGAGAGAGAGAGGGGTATATGTATGGCTACACATGTAGATGATTGTCTAGCAACCTCTTCACCACCACAGACAGTAGCCCACACAAAACTGCATGTAGAGCACATAGGGAGACTGGACTTCAGGATAAATGCATAAAAGATTGCAATGTCCTGTAGTCAGGGAATTTCACTCAGAGGTTTATCTCTGGACTCTTGTTGGTTCTGAGTGGCTCCCATGTTAGAGAATGGGAAATTTCTCACAGTGTGTCAGAGACTTTGGTATCACTCTGATTGGGTCAGAGGCTAGTGGGGATGGTAGATGTCCCACTTGGCCGTTTACACGAGAATAATTCCGCATTGGGCGCATCTCTGATGGAATGGAGTTCCTCTCCCTACAAAGGCAGGTCAGAGAATGGCAAGTGGAACATTCTGTAACTAATGGATGTGTATCAGGTTCTGTGACACTTTGTTCCTTTTCTAGTGGTATCACCAAAAATTAGGTCTGGATAGATGGCCACCCACCTCTGAACCTGGTTCTGTCTGAGGTTTTTTCCTGTTAAATGGAAGTATTTTTTCTCCCAACCACTCATGTGGGAATTGTTGAATTGTTGGGTTACCCTGTATAATGTTGTAATGTTCTGTTATAAGGACTTTACTGTATTTAGTGCCCTGAAATATATCCCTGAGTTGTGATTTAGTGCCAAATAAATAACATACAACACAACACCATAGTGGCGGCATACATCGGCCAGTGGGGGTTCAGGTGTGCTAGGCTAAAAATACTAGTACACAGATTGATTGTATGGATTGTATGGTGTTTTACACAAGGGTACCATGTGCGCAGAAGTAAGTGTAACTCATGTGCTGTACTTGGCCAGATTTGCTTTTGAGAGGTAACCCACTGGGAGTGAGACGAGTACTCTGGTGAGTCAAGTATCGGGTACGGACAATGTACTTTTAACGAGTATGAGTATCATCCGAGTAATTATGTCAATATCCATGCAGGCTCAAGCTTCTAAAAAACACGAGCAGTGTGCACACGTCCAGGCAACTACATGAGCCCCGCCTCCAGCTCTGTGCCACAGGCACACTCGCTCTGTCAGCCTGCTAAGTCTCAGGAATTAAGATCAACTCACAACTCTCCTGGTTAATTTCTGGCTTCGGTTTGTTTCAATTAAGTTTGTATGAAGTATTTTTAGACGAAATACCCTGAAAACTTTGCTCTTACTGGACAAGTCGCAGGTTACAGCTCGTGACTGCTTCTGTCATTTAGTTTTCCTTTTTTTCATCATCTTGCTCCTACCTTGTTAAGATATCTTCACTCAGCTGACCTCTCTCAGTGATAATATAGTGTAAAGCTGAATGTATATTTTGATGTGGACTGTCTGTATTAAACACCCAGCTTCACACCGTTAATAAAACAATTTACCCCCCACCCCGAAAGCTCAAAAATACCAATAAATATAACCCACTTTATGCAGGATAGAACCCGACATGATTTGGGAGAATTAGTCGTTCAAGTGGAGATAAATTTATTTGTGACACAAAACAACGCTCACTAGCTCATGCTTTTCTCTCGAGACAATAAAACACCTCATCTTGGTGTGAACACATTAGCACACAAATGGCCCTTTGTTATGATTTACGCTTTTCCGAAAGTACATGTCCCTTTGATTGTGCTTCCAAATATGATGACCAACTGTACATTTACAGACTGGGAGGAAATGCGGAAGTGTTTTGAACATCAAGGTTCTATAGTAAATTTACACAAGGGTACCATGTGCGCAGAAGTCTAATTACTTTCTCCAAAACACTTAAGTTCCTTCTCCTTGCAAATATGTTGGTAGAAACTGGACCAGAAACACAACAACTGTCAGAGGTGGGATTGGAACCCACCCCTCCAACCTGAACGCAGCACATTGGAACACGCGGCCATCCTGACTGCCTGATATTACTACTATTTCTCTGCAAACTGTCATGGTTTTAAAGTGAATGTTGAAAAAGGGCTGATGGCCATCCTGACTGCCTGTGGCTAACCAGAATTATCATCAAAATGATGAATACTTACAAGCGTGCGCGTTGAACAAAAAGGCTGATACAGCTTTGCGATGAAGTGCAAGGGAAGGTGCTCCAATGTGAGCAGAGGTCGAGAGACTCAGTGGTGTTCCAGCTTCTTTATTACGTACAAATTCTCTTACTCCTACTTCCAAATATGACAAGAGGAACTGGAAGAGAAATACAACTGTCAGAAGTGGGATTCAAACCCACGCCTCGAGAAGAGACTGCGACCTGAACGCAGCGCCTTGGACCGCTCGGCCATCCTGACTGCCTAAATTTCTGCTATTTCTCTGCAAGCTGTCACATTGAAAAAAGGCTGATCCAGCAAAAGATGAACATCCCAGGGAAGGTGATGCAGGGGTACCGTGTATGCACAGAGACTCACTGGTGTTCCAGCTACTTTCTTAAGTACATGTACTTTGCTCTTACTTCCAAATATGAGGACAGGAAATGATCGTAGAGGGAAAGTCATCGCTTTTAGTCTTAGGACTAGGCGTTGACCTTAGCAAATATACATTTTCCCAAACAGTGCACCATGAATATTGGCAATGCAACACTTTTAATTTTCAATATTTTAGTGTAGACTGCTGGCCTCTGAGAATGTTTGAATGAGGCTGATTAAATCTGAGATATGACTGCTTTCATTTCACAACAGGGCAGTATCATCAGTAAACTGATGAATACATATATCATGTTGAACAAAGGCTTATTGAGGATTGCTGGAGTCAAATTCCATTATTTTGCCCCCCTGCACCACTCATAGTGGTTGAAGAAGACGGTGATCAACATTGGCAATCCCTTGCGAGAGATCCTACTTGGAGCAATTGTGCATTTCCAGAGTGGAAGGAAATACGAGTGTTTTGAACGTGAAGGTTGTTTAGTAAACTTACCTAAGGGTTCCATGTGCGCAGAAGTCTACTTACTTCCTCCAATACACTTCAGTTTGTCCTACTTGCAAATACGTGGATAGAACCTTGACCAGAAAAACAAGTACTGTCAGAAGTGGGATTCGAAACCACGCCTCAAGGAGAGACTGCGACCTTAACGCAGCACCTTGGACCGCTCGGCCATCCTGACTGTCTGTTGGGAATACTGGAATTATCATCAAAATGATGAATACTTACAAGCGTGGCATTGAACAAAAAGGCTGATACAGCTTTGCGATGAAGTGCAAGGGAAGGTGCTCCAATGTGAGCAGAGTTCGAGAGACTCAGTGGTGTTCCAGCTTCTTTCTTAAGTACATGTACTTTGCTCTTACTTCCAAATATGAGGAGAGGAAATGATCGTAGAGGGAAAGTCATCGGTTTTAGTCTTAGGACTAGGCGTTGACCTTAGCAAATATACATTTTCCCAAACAGTGCGCCATGAATACTGGCAATGCAACACTTTTAATTTCCAATATTTTAGTATAGACTGCTAGCCACTGAGAATGTTTGAATGAGGCTGATTAAATCTGAGATATGACTGCTTTCCTTTCACAACAGGGCAGTACCATCATAAAAGTGATGAATACATATATCATGTTGAACAAAGGCTTATTGAGGATTGCTAGAGTCAAATTCTGTTATTTTGCCCCCCTGCACCACTCATAGTGGTTGAAGAAGACGGTGATCAACATCGGCAATCCCACGCGAAAGATCCTACTTGGAGCAATTGTGCATTTCCAGAGTGGAAGGAAATACGAGTGTTTTGAAGGTGAAGGTTGTTTAGTAAACTTACCTAAGGGTTTCATGTGCGCAGAAGTCTACTTACTTCCTCCAATACACTTCAGTTTGTCCTACTTGCAAATACGTGGATAGAACCCTGACCAGAAAAGCAAGTACTGTCAGAAGTGGGATTCGAACCCACGCCTCAAGGAGAGACTGCGACCTTAACGCAGCGCCTTGGACCGCTCGGCCATCCTGACTGTCTGTTGGGAATACTGGAATTATCATCAAAATGATGAATACTTACAAGCGTGCGCGTTGAACAAAAAGGCTGATACAGCTTTGCGATGAAGTGCAAGGGAAGGTGCTCCAATGTGAGCAGAGGTCGAGAGACTCAGTGGTGTTCCAGCTTCTTTATTACGTACAAATTCTCTTACTCCTACTTCCAAATATGACAAGAGGAACTGGAAGAGAAATACAACTGTCAGAAGTGGGATTCAAACCCACGCCTCCAAAAGAGACTGCAACATGAACGCAGCGTTCTAACTCTTCGCAGAGATCTTCCTGAACAGAAGTCAGAAGGTGCTTTCAAGACTTTCTTCAGAGCAGCTGTGAACATGTTAAACAAACTGAATTTGGCCTGGACTGGATCTTGAACTGAAGCATGGTGTGTGCTGTATGTGTGTTTTTACTCATGTTGAAGAGACATTTTTCAACCAGCCACTTTCACCTTCCTCATTTTGGATCATTGTGTATTATGTCTACACTATTATAGTCATCTGCTTCCTATTTTTGCTTCCCCTCTGTATTATTTTCTTGCCTCACCTATTTTCATTCTGCTTTTCTTTCCACATATCTCCTCCGTTTATTTCATTTCTTTTCATGAGCTGAATTCTTTTTTTCTAATGCTTTAAATTGTTGTCTAATTTTCTCATCTAATTTTTCTTCATCTTTAAATCTCTTTCCCATGTCTTTCCTTTCTTCCCTTTCTTTGCTCTGATCAAGACATATTATAACATCTTATACCATAATTATGCAGATTACACAAAACTATACACAAAAGTATCACCTCATCAATAAGTGGATAAGCGTGCCAGAATTTCTTCAACTTAATGTTAAATACGCAAAAAAAAAAAAATGTTTTTGGCCCCAAATAGTAAAGATTATAAATCAATGTTTAACTTGAATCCTAAACACTAAAATCTACAAATAAAGTCACAAATCCTGAAGTAGTTGTAGCCCATATTTTATCTTGTCGCTCCTTTTGTTTCTTTTTCTTCCATGACAGGTAAATTCCCTTGACTTTCAGATCATTCCTCCATTTTCCCTTCCTCTCCTTCCTTTCTTTTGTTTCCTGTTCTTACCTCTCACTTGCCCTTTTTCCTTTTTTTCATCCTCTCCTTCCACACGCCGTTTTCCTTTTTATTTCATTTCTCACATCTCACATTATTCCTCTATTTATTTCCTTCCCTGGCCTCCTGTCCCTCCCATTAACCATGTCATTCTTCTCTTCCAACCCTTCTTTTCTCCTCCCCTATTTCTCATTTTCTCCCATCTCTCCTCACCTTTCATTTCCTCTCACCGCCCCACCCCCACCTCTCCTGTCAGTTCTCCTCATTTTCATTCCACTTTAATCCCCCCCACCCCCAGACCCCACCTGCATCCTCCTGTGCAGTGTTGTGGCGAAGGACAATGATCTCATTCAGGCCCGCCTTGGGAAAATGTTTGTGACACTCCAGAGCGTTGACGAGCACTCGTGTGATGCCACCGGGCGACCGGGGGACCCTCACAGGCCGGGGAGAAAATTGAGGTGGAGGGTGACGGTGGGGGTGGATGATGTGTGGGAAGTGAAGAGCGCGCTGTGAGTGAATAGTGGAAGAGAGGGATGGAATAAAAAGGGACAGAGAGGCTTCTTTCAATGTCACCCTGTAATCCAATACACTTCATCACTTCCTCTTTCTGTCATCCTGTTCCTCCGCCCCCCATGCGGTATTTCCTTTCCTCTCTCCCTTTCACATCTCTTTCCCCCTATCTCTTAATATTCCATCGTTCCCTCTCGCAGACAGGCATTGTTCTCCCAGGAACGACACTGTCACATCTATAAATGTGACAGCAGAGAGGTACGGGAGTGAAAAAGAGGTTGACTGAGTGAATTTAAATGTTGTGATTGTCACTGCGAGGGCTGCTGCCATTGAAGATTGAGTTATGGCTCAGAAGGAGGCAGCTCAGTAAACCCTGAAGAGTTAGATTTAGCCTGTTTGAAACCAGTGTGTGTCATTAAGTTTCTAATTGCAGTGAACGGTTGGTTTGTAAGCTGAAGCTGTCTGTCCAGTGTCACAAAAAAGAAGGATTAAACTCACCTGTGCAGAACACTAGAAATGACTATGAAGAAATGGTGACCGAGACTACAAAGCAACTTAAAGTTTCACTGCTCAATATTTGACTGGCCAAATCGGCTCTATGAATAATTTGAATATTAGCCTTCACACTGATGAAGCAGTGGTGAGCCAATGGAGATTTATCCTCTCATCTCTGCAAAGCTTTTTGGTATCTTATAGCTCATTGTTTTGGTTTTAAGAACTGCAGCTTTTCTCAGGTGTATCTTCAGATACAGTACTTGTTTCTTGTTGGTGCATGATTAATGCAGACCTCTTTTCACCCCCAGCGATGCCTGCAAGCGTCTGGTTTTGTGTCAGGATACTGTGACATTCTGGTGTCATTCCAAGTCTGAACAACTGTGCTGCTAATGAGGGATCTCAGCATGCGTTCTGATAAGGTCTGTATTGGAGGTGAAATGCTCTTAAGGCAAATCTGGATCCAATGGAGCTGCGGCACAAGCACGGGGGCATGTCTAGCTGTGCTGAGTCCCAAGTGGTCCCGGTGGATATAGAAAGTGATGTGATACAGGAATAAACCTTTGCTTGGTGAACTAGATTCCTTCTTACCTTTTTAGTTAGATGGTTTGGATTTTTGGTATTCCAACAATTTTTCAAACTGACCAGGATTTGAACCTCTTCTCTCATCTGGTTTCTCAAGTTTAAAAACAACATCATGTCATGCACAACAGGGCATCTGCCTGTCAGGGGGCATTTGAATGGTTTCATCAACAGACTCTGTTACATGCTTATTGTACTCATATAAGGGGAGACTGAGAGGAGGGTTTGCGCTGGTTGATTCTGACAGCCAGGGGAGTGATGCAGGAGAGCACTGGGCTCAATGCTCTGGAGTTTGGGCAGACAGTGCAAGATCCGTTGACTCTGTTACATGATCAGTAGAAGAAAGCAGATTCACCTGGCGATCAGGTATTAGCACTGCTGCCTACTGCCAATTTGTGCTTTCGAGCAACGTTCAACTGTCTGTGAAAAGTTCTAAAACAAGTGTCTGTGCACAATTAAATCATAACCAACCACCGAAAGGCAACTAAGCTTTACCACGAGTTTATTAGAACCCTACTATTGGAAGTGCAAAGGGTGTTTGTGGTTTCTGCCCCTCATACCGTGGCAGCCTTGTCCTGATTCTGCTATACTGTCTAAAGGACTGACTCGCTGTGCAATTTACAGGTTTTGTTGGGTTATTTATTGAACCAAAGCAGGTAGATTTATCCAAAATCATCAAAGCTTTTGCCTGTTTGCTCAGTGATACTGCAACTCAGATGTACCTCATTGAGCATGCAGATGTTCAGCTTGTTAGGCAAAGGTTCTCAAAAAAAAAAAAAGGATGCTGAGGTGAGCTACGTGTCAGACCATGGCATTGATGAGCCCTTGTCATTAAATTGAACATCCGTTTGCCTTATGGTTCCCAAATCAGACAACACCCAAATAATTTGTACAGATTTCCAATGCAGTAGCAAAGTCAGATTCCTTTCCCTACTGTATGGAAGATATTGACCGGGTAGGCCATGCCAAGTATGTTAATAGTTTGACTTATGGAAAGGGTATTGGCATGACTCCTTGTCTAAGTTCGGGCATAACATTTCTGTCTTTAAAGCGTAAAATGGGTTGTACTGCTATAGTTGTGCTTTTTGGGCTGTGTAATCTTTCAGAGGCTAATAATTTATAACAGCTTACACTTGGTGTGTTGCCAACATTTCCAATGACATGAAACTGAATAAATATCCAGTAATCAGGATGTTAAAATGGCTCTTTCAAATGGGGATAGCTTTTACCTGGATTTAATTACTTGAATTAGATTAGAACAGATTAGATGATAACTGTGTCACACATTCTTGCCGTGACTGGGCACTAAATGAAAAGCAGGAACCCAACAATCATAGCTTGATTTATCAAAGATGAATGAGAAAGAGGTGCCAGACTGAGTTCACTGAGCAGTGTATGTTTAGGTAAGAATAAAAGTATTCATGCTGTGTTCCCTCTGTAAAGGCTGGCTCTGTCTTTTCCTTCCCATTTAGCTGGAGAGGTTCTCTGTGGGTGGGTAGCATACATATGTTGTGCAGAGGGTGTGATAATTTGGTATAATGCTCTGATAGTCAAATGGTTAAAGGTTCACTGCAGTCATTCTCTGAACCCAGTGTGAGACTATGAGACACTTCACACTGCCTAATGCCTATTTTCTTTCCCAAAATCCAATTCATACTGGAACGTCACAGTAGGTCGTTTTCCTGTGACTCTCAGAACAACAGCATTTTAAGTGCCCTCTATAGGATTAACATGTCCTCACAGAAAAACAACACAATCGGTTACTTGATCGGTGGAGAGTACTAGTGACAGTTGTACCGGACCTTTGTTGTCATGGTTAATAGTAATAAACACATGGGTAACATTGTGAAACAGTCACAGTTTGGTTAAGTTTACACACCAAAACGACTTGGTTAGGCCTAAAAAAAGATCATGGATTGAGTTTTAAATAACTACATTTCATCCAAAAGTCACGTTATGACTGTGAAGTCAAGAAAAATACACTACATATGGTAAAATACTTATGAACAATGGATCAGAGCAGCGTACTCCTGGTTGAAGTCCTGTGTTTGAGCCATCCAACCACTCTTAAACTCCCCCAAGTCCACCTGACTTCATCCGTTGCTCCTGTCAGAATTACTATGACCTCTAAAGATTGCAATAAATATAAATGTTGGTAATTTTAACACCCTTCAAGAATTGTACAGTGTTGCAATGCAATATCTGTTTTGGGATGATATCATGTAGCTGGATTAAAACAAATAATAAATCTTAACTTATTCTCTAATGCCACTGATCCATGAGCAGCAGTCCTTAGAAGTTCAACTATTTTTTTATGTGAATCTCTGTATGTTTTGATGTACAGTATGTATTGTCAAATTGGTAAATATCCTTCCTTCATTTTTGTTGTGTTTTCTGCATTTGTCAGGCAGGTTTCTGAGTGTTGATCTCCCCTGGTTGTTGCAGGTGGACTTTAACAAGCCATGCTAGCAAGTCTGTGAGGCTGCAGTTTGGCTAACAGCAAACACATCATACGTACATTAAAGTGGACGTAGCGTCCTGATCTAACAAGTGAGGCCAATGTAGAAGTGCCATTAAGTGCAATACCACTGAGGGCGGTTAGGGGTTGGCTCCCGAAAAGGTTCTGGCTTCATAGACTGCCATTTAATTTATCTCATAAAATACGAAGTCAATCCATTTTTTCCACAAGTCATGATGGTGAAAGCTAAAGTCACTCCTTCTTAATAGTTTTCTGGTGGTCCATCTATAAAAAAAAAAAATCCCATCATTAATGAGATATTAGGCCTTAAAAAAGGGGTATGTTTGGGGGTGTATCTGTTTGATTGACAGGCCTGTGGGGCAGTCAGGTGTCCACTATGAGTTGGCTGGCATAGTGTCCTCGGGTTCCCAATCACATTGAGTCAGATCCACCACTCCTCCCTCCCCTCATCCAAATATGCCCACTTCTGGCTCCAAAACAGCAAGATGCTGACCCAAATGTCGAACTGCATGTGAACAGTAGTTGATAAACCAATGGGTGACATCACGGTTGATTGCTGCTTGGGCAAACATCAGCATGCCTGCTTGCTCACAGCAACAATGCGAACTTGCTGATGCTAAACAGGTCGAGTGTTTTCATGTTAATTGACACTTCACTGTTTTGAGAGGTAGCTGGTCTTATGTTGGACAAAGTGAAATGTCCTGGAACTGATGATGCTGCTAAATGAAATGTGATGGGTTCATCAAAGCAATTATACTTAATCCTTTGGGGGACATGAATGTCTGCAGCAAATTTCATAGCAGTCCATCCAATAGTTACATTCTAGACCAAATGGGTGCACTGATTGACCAACGGACAACATTGTGATCCCAAGAGCCACACTGCTAACACTGCTAATACCAACATATTCCTACTGCAATGCTACTGTGAAGTGAAAATGTCTACACATGGGTAAATAGAACACAAAATTGTTCTTGTGGAACATTTTACATTAAGGTTTAATTTGTGTTGTGAGGCCACAAGTGACTGTTGATACATGAATAATATCTCACGAAAGGTAAGTACCTAAAAAAAACCCTCAGGTTCATTTGTCAGAGTGAGAGGAGGCTTTTTAAACAATCATAGGGACTGAATCTAAATAACTGCCAACCTTACTTACAAATACACGACATCTGTTATCACAAATGCTTCATCATATGTGTCATCTACTAAATATTGTGAGAGCACTGAACTGTGGGATGGTAGTATATTTTCACCTTTCCTTTCCTGTAAGTTTGAGCATAACGGAGGGAGATAAAGAAGCAGTGAGGCTCCATTCATAAGCTTTTAGAGAATTCAAACATCACTTATCATAGCTGACCGATTCGACAACACATGCAGGACTAAATACACACATAAATACCAATTCATCCAGCCTCCACCTGTCTGAGGCAGTCATTTGTACCATCACCACTCCAAAATCCTCCAACAAAAACACATTTCATGCTGCTTTGAATTCAGTTCTTCAGCAAAACTCAGAAGAACTGAAGCTCACATTTACATCCTTAAATAAATCCAAGACTCTCCAGCCCCATGCTGATTTTTGTTTTGTTCCACATGCTGTAACCTTTTGAAACAGTAATGACTCTAAGTGGTAATGGCATTTTTCTTTCAAAATCTGAAACATTTGGGAGCCTGAGACACACTGAGATGTAGTCTGTAGCAGTCGGCACGCATATACCACATGTATAATTTATCATCTCCTCTGAAGTCTTTTCTGCGTGTCTATCAACACAAAATATGACGGCACACAAGTACTTTAAACTCATCCCGAGGGACAGATAGCAAAACCTGATGTTTAACTCTTTTAGGCTGCCACATCAAGATGTTGCTGCTGGAAATATATGAACAGAATTTCACACTTTCTGTAAATGAAGACACAAAAATAGGACAACTGACTGTTATAAGACAACTTCACGCATTGTAAATACATCTCCAAGGAGTTTGCTGTTAATAAGTGCTCTGGGCATTACTACTGTAGTGAGTCTTTGGTAAATGAGTTCTCGGGCTGCAGCCGAGTGTGTGATCAAAATTAAACCAGCGCACTCTGAAACAGGGGCAAGCCATTCATTATTGATGATGAAATCCCTCTGAAGATGCCCCAAATAGACTTGTGTGGTTACATAACAAATGTGTAGCCTGTGAGAGCCTGAAGAGACCTTGTTGCCATTAGCAGCTTTTATGAATGAGAGCGACTTGTGACACCAAGCTGCAGTCTGGTACGATCAGAAAATCTGATAAGTTTCTGTTAAAAAAAGAAGAAAAAAAAGAAGCCAGTTAGTTTGAATGGATTTACTAGTTTCTGCCAGTTTGTCAAATATTGAGATTAATCAATAAAACCTTTGAAAATGTAAGATCAATCATATCAATGAAATGCTACTAAGTCTGATAAAACACTTGACGACTCAAAATGTTCAAAAACCTACAGACTTCAGATCATTTAACATCACTGATGAACCTGATTACATCGTTTTTAAAACTTCAGGCAGATCATTACAATGTCTGATAGTTTCCCTTCATGTAGCTATTAGCAGGCAGAACTCTGCATGATACCTGTCACAATACCTGCATCTGAACTCTGGACAACAGAAAAGGGACGCTCTGTTTCAAACATAAGGATTCACTGATCATAAATAATCAGCTTTAATCTCTGGCCATCTCTTATTTAAACTGTGAACCGTTTTGAGAGTTGTTCTTTAATCAGTGTCTCTTATACGCTCTCATTCTCAGTTTACTTTGGTGTTGTGAAATGGCTGGAAGTAGGACTCAACAGCATGACTCAGAAACAAAGCTTTGGTTCAAGGAGTTTACTGAATGGTTTAGAAAAAACACAGGCGACAGTGTCCAGGGAATAATCCAAAAACGAGTCAAAAACCTTCCAGAAGTCAAAAACAGTAATCAGTCCACTCAGTTAGAAGTACAAACAACGGGCAGGCAAAAACAGATCTAAAAAGACAAAAACTCATGTCATACATTAACAAATTCATGTATAAGAAACAGTGGAACGAAATGGCAAAAAAGAGAGGGGAGACAGGTATATACACACAAGAGGACAGAGAGACAATAGGACGCAGGGGGAAACAATCAGGGCGGGGCAGACAATCACAGAAGGCGGGAAAATACATGGGACCGGAAGTGAAGTGACATAAGAGGTAAGTAGTACCAAAATAAAACAGGAAATAGAACCAGAAAATTTCAAAATAAGAGAAAAATAACTTAAGGGACAAGACGAGATGTCACAGATGCAGGTTTCTACTGCTATGTAATTGGTTGAGGGAGAGTGGGAGCGCTTGTTTTGATGTAGCTGATGTCCCCAATAAAAATGCATTAGAATCGTTGTCACTCAAGGTCAAGATTTTTTTTTTTTTATCATTAATTGTGCAGATTAATTACGATACTTTGTTTACTTTCACCTTCATGCTTTCTGCTCTAATGCAAAACGTGTATCTTCCAACAAGAACTTACCTCAGCGACTGACAGGCTGCGGAAAACTTTAGCTTTGATATTACTGCACACCTCACAAAAAAACAAACTGCCTGCAGAGCAAGGATAAATGCAGGAAGGTAGGGCCACTGTGATGGCTGCTGTTGTGTTACAAAGGCTTTCATGGTAAAGCTCAAAACCTGTATTTATACTGTGAAAGTTGACATAACAGGTTCATACTTCCTGAAAGCAGCACCCTGGGTGTCTATCGAAGAGCTCCCACATATATCCAACTATATTTTGGGAAATAAACTTAGTTGCTTTCAGTGAGTCACTATGGTCAGCAGTCTGTTAACTGAGCTCACATCAGGTAGACGGGAAGGTAATGTTGGAAAAGGTTCCCATTGCAATTTTTCATGCCTTCAGACAGCTCAAGATGTCGGCTGTCCGTCATCTTTTCTTTTGCTTCTCACTCTGTCAACATTCAAAATGGTGACCCACAAAACACAAAAAACCAATCTCTTAAAAACGAAATACAACTTTTCTTGAATTCAAAAGGTGAATTAAATGGTTGCAAAACTTATGCAGTTCCTTTGATCCTAATAACATCCTCCAATCTCTGTAATGAAATTCTGTGATCAATTGTATCAAAAGCAGCAGTGAGGTCCAGAAGAACAAGTAATGAATTATATTGATGTGAATGCCTTTTACAAGTGGTAAACTTTAGACACAGCATTAGCTGGAAAGACTGGAAACAGGGAAACACCAAACCCAGCTCTATCCAACGTATCAAAATCTGCTTCCCAGCACCTCTGGGACACACAAGAGCTTCAAAGGCAGGTGGATTTCATTACCTTCTGATGGAGCCAGGCTAGTTGTGTTTATTTCAGTCAGACAACTCATGTTTTAAAATGTTTATTCATAGCAGGCAGAACATAGTCTCTGACCTCCTCACTCCCAGCAGAATAAATTTGCACAGACATTTTGGGAAGCGATGGAGTAATTATCATACCCCCAGTCAGTGCCTGCAGGTGTATGCCGGGGTGGTGGTGGTGGTTGTGGGGTGTGTGTCTGTGTGTGTGTGTGTGTGTGTGGGGGGGGGGGTGATCTGGCAGTTATACTGTGGTGCAGAGGAAGATGGGACGTTTTTTTTTAGCTTGATAGATGGCCAAATTAGGAGAATACATTCAGCAGATGATGTGGCGAGTCAGGTACAGTACATGTAACATGAGTCAGCCGGAGTTGACTGTCTGAACTAGCTCGCAGACTTAGCTCCATTTTTGCTGTCTGCATTAAGTGTTTTAAATTTTTAATGCCAGTCCAATCAATCAGCCCTGTTTTTCTCTATCAATAAAGGCTTCGGCATTATGTGTCTCCATCAGGCAGATATATTTCGTAACACTAGTTTTAATTGCAGACCTGTGAAAAATTAAGGGATTAAAACAACCTGTTTCTGAAAAAAAATGGAAGGACATATTACTATTAATTATGTATGTTGTGTTTAGTTAAATTTCATGTTTCATTTGTTTAGTTTGGGACACCCAGAGTCTCAACAAACCTTGATTCTCAGCTTCACATCCTCAGTGGTCGAAGCTACCTGCTTATGAATTCATATCATCACTGCTCTGTTTTCTCATGAACAATTTTTAGTTTATATTGTGTGTTTTTTACCAAAACACATTCTGTGTCCTTGAGCTCAAACAAACTCGTCAAGTGCCTTTACTCATACAATGTGTGCACCGCAGATATGCTTTTCTTGAATTGTTCATGGTTTACATCCCTGCGTGCCAGCTATCAGACTTTTTCTCCTTCACTGCCTTCATGGATGTACAGCAGAATCCGATCAATTTAATTGGCTGATATCGGCCAATCACAGACAGATCGATTCGCCCGATGTGTTGGCTGATATGAAAACTTAATTTACAGAGCATAATAAAGAAAACATTTTCTTTAAATAGATTATATCATGGAGTATTTATGTTTATTCAAATAGTAATTCATAATTATGAGATTCCCAGTCAAGTTTACTGTTTTAGTGCACTGATGTCAGTGTGTACAATAATCTGTAAAATATCCTGCCTCCATTACATCTTTATCACAAGTGTCAAAAGTATTTGATAATCCCCTTTAAAGGATAATTCCAAAGAAACAAAACCGTGTTGTGTTTATACTGTATATATATATGCATAGACACAAAATAATCAGCTAGTTATATTGATAAAAAAAAAAAATCCAGTACTGGGTGGGGTCACAGTTATTTCTCTTTTTGCTCTGCTGATCAACTGCTGATGGCAGGACACCGCTGAACCAGTGATGGGGACGACACAAACCAAACGTTGGCACTTTTGTGAGCATATTACATAATACTTGCACGTTATATAAAACTAGTGGCTAAAAACGCCACAGAAGTCTTTGGAGTAATGACTTTTCTTTAACATAGATAAACATAGATAGATTTACCAAACATAATCTTAAAACATTCAAGGTAAAACTTTCCTCCTGCTTTTCAGTGACCGGATTCAGGTATGACTCTCTTGTACCTGTACTAGTGAAAGAAAATAGAAATGCATGTTCAAGAATCTGACACAACCAATTTGTCATATGCCGGCATCGTCCTCCTAATTTGCTTTTCCTTCACAGTAGAGAGACAAAAACAAGGTTGAATGTGCTTTGGGAACTTTTAAACTGCAGATGTAGTTTCTGAACTTCACACATAGTTGGGAGATCTTCTGCTGAAAAGCAACATTTTTGTTATGCTTTGTGACTTTGGACAGGCTGCGTGACTAATGAATCTAGTTTTTACTGTTATTACTTCACACTTTAATGTTCTAAAACCACCAGAAATATTCGGGCGTCTGACACCATCTGATAAACCTGACCTCAGCAGCGTAAAACAGGATTTGCTTTGGTCTCTCAGATAACGAAAACCCTCCTGACCCCACCCCCTTTGTTTAGTTTTTGGCAGTTGTCTCGCAGCACGGTGTGGCCGACTTTCGCTGTCCTTTTCCCAGACAATCCACTTGCTTGTACTTTTCCACAGCCGTTGGTTCCTATGGCAACCAAAGGGGAAGAAGACAAGACTGGGGGTTGACAGAGCACTGTCGGGCAGACAACTCAGAGGTGGCTGGGATCCTCGTGAGGTGGAAAACCCTCAGGGAGGAGAGGAGGGAAACAGGGAAGGAGGCGTGTTGAGGAAAGTTTATTAGAAACAGAACTGTACGGTTACATGATTCAGGCTTATTCTAAGATCTGTGGTGTACAACTGTCAAATCAGTCAGTCAGCAGATTAATTAATATCAGTCAAAGCACTGTGGCTCTAACATTTTAAGACTAAATTCCATTTTCATTTGATCAATTATGAAAGAGAAAACTACACAGCGAAAGACTGTTGCTGTGGGTGAGAAACTTGTGCATTTTCATTGTGTTGTAAGCGAGCACATTGTCGTGTTGGAGAACCAAGTGCCACAGTTCAGGGGCCGTATTCACAAAGATTCTGAGAATCCTCTCAATTTAGCCTAAAAACATTTAGCTTAAGAGTGAGTTAGGAAACTTCTCAGAGCAACCCTGTGCAAAGGAAGGAATAGAAACCCTTATCTTAGTGAGGAGGTGTGGTTGACCCTGTTGCTAGGGATGACACGTCCTTTTAAGAGATTTGATTGGGTGATCTGAATGTTTGCTGTCTTGGTGATAAAGGGCACAGAATGGACAGTGACATCCAGTGGAAATTAAATTAACAGCGTGCCAATACGAGGCTATTTTGTGTGTGTGTGTGTGATAGGTGCTGATGAAAGTTGAGACAGACCTGAGTCATTTTTTCAGTTACAAAATATCAACTAATTCAATTCAATTCAATTTTATGTATATAGCGCCAAATCACAACACAGATTATTTCATGGCACTTAACACATTAAAGTCCTTACAGCAAGACTTTACAATATTATACAGAGAAACCCAACAATTCAACAATTCCCACATAAACTAGGAAGGAAAAAAACTCATCTGTAAGGGAGAAAAACCTCCAACAGAGGGAAGAAAAACTCCCTTTAACAGGAAGAAACCTCCGACAGAACCAGACTCAGAGGTGGGTGGCCATCTGCCTCGACCGGTTGGGGTGAGAGGAGAGCAGAGAGAGAAAAGGACAGCATAGAGATACAAGAGAAGAACTGTTGGTGGAGACAACAAGCGCAGGGCAGAGACATGCAGCTCCATGACGGGACATCTGCAAAAGAAAGAAGAGAAACTATGCGAGCGAAGGAACTGAATGGAGACAACAGATAATAAGAAGAAACTATGGGAGAGAAAAGTATGATGAGGTATGAGTCAGTTAAAGAGTAGGAGGAAAGAAAAGAAGCTCAGCAGGTAACGAGGTCCCCCAGCAGCCTCGGTCTATAACAGCATAACTAAGGGTTGGTTCAGGTCGACCTGAGCCAGCCCTAACTATAGGCTTTATCAAAAAGGAACATTTTGAGTCTAATCTTAAAGCTAGAGAGGGTTTCTGCCCCTCCAACACAAACTGGGAGCTGGTTCCACAGGAGAGGAGCCTGAAAACTGAAGCTCTGCCTCCCATTCTACTTCTGGAAACTCGAGGAACCACAAGTAAACCAGCGTACTGAGAGAGAAGTGCTCTGCTAGGATTATATGGTTCTATAAGATCTCTGAGATACTGCTATCATAGCTAATACAACTACCAATACCAATACAAATACCAATATGAAATAATAACCAATAATATATAATATAATAATGATGATTAAGCAAGGAAATGTATACCAGTTACTCATTAGGGTTATAACTTTCTCCTGCTTGGTGCACGTCACGGTGCTGTGCTTGGTGCGCTTGCACGATCAACAGTGTTGGAACTTATTGATCTACCTTCCTATTAGCTGCATGGATTTTCACTTCATGGTGTTTGTAGGTGGAGTAATAGAGGTGTGTGGAAGCATGTGTTATACAGAGTATATACCAACCTCTGGGCGGGGGATTTACTCTTTCTACGGCAACATTTAGCAGATTACTGGAGGTGGTAAACTCAATCTCCTATCCCTGATGATACAAGTGCAGAGGCTAAATATAAACTTTTAACTAAGTGCAACTGGAAAGTGCCAGTAACTTAAGCCTCGATGTGACCTGCGATGCAGCTGTGGGTTTGATCTGACACATCAGCTTCGGAATGTGACTTACTGAACTTCTTGGCATAATTATATTCCATATAATCAAATACTGCAGGAAACCTAGGTATATCGACCAGAAATAGCAAAAGAAATGAGTTTGGTAGGTATTTTTTACCTAAGATATATTTACATTAGACAGGTAATCATGTAATCAATGAAGCAGGTTTTACCTGCTGGAAATGCTTCTTCTTCTTGCTTTCATCCCACTGCTGGCCTCTCAGGAGATAAAATAGCAGTCAGCTTTGACATAGACAAATGTTCCTCAGCCATCTCAGTGGTGTTATTTCAACATACTTGATGCCTCTTTAGTACTACCTTTTCAGGAAAATTTTTTATCAAAAGTTTTAAAATCAACACTTTCCTCACAAACGGTACACTACTGCCCCTTTTTCATGTTATAGGCTGTGGCTTGTCATGCCACAAAGAACAGAGGCCTAAAAAAGGACTTCAATAAGTGCTGCGTTCCATTTAGGAGAGCCAGTTCTAAGGTGCTGATATTATACATGTGAATAATGGCTCACTGGGACATTAGTAGTGGACCTGTGATTTTTCCCCCTATGATTAAAAAAAACATTTACTTTGAGGTAACAGGAGCTTGTCAGTTAGTGAGCTGCCATTTGTTTAGAGCTGGGCACATGTGATTGGCTGAGGAGTGAGGTCTGAGAAAAAAACAAAAAAATAAAACTGAGAAAAATGTCAATGTGAAATGAAAGTAAAACTTGTCAAAATAAAAAAAAAGGCATCACAAAATACAAATGAGCATAAAAGTTACTTCAAGAAAATGTGAGCTTCCTTCAACACTAAACTAACAACAGCTTAACTGAGTGACTGTGTGTGTCACAGCGTACACACACACACACACACACACACACACACACACACACACACACACACACACACACACACACACACACCCTTCCAACCCCCACTAGCCCTCCAGACTTGTGTCTGGATCTGAAGAGCTTTTACATGAACAGGAAGTGAAGGCAACATGTGACAGCCACTGGCCAGCAGGCAGCTGTCAGCCAACAGCGCAGAACACTTCAGAATTAGATCAGACAGAGCCGACACACATACACCGAGAATAAAGGAAGCAGAAGGCCAGTTAGAGCCATTTCCTCTCCTACTGAGTGAGCTAATTGAAAAGTAAAGTCGTTAATCTGCTGCCCGGCTCTGGTTGCACCCTCTATAAACAGTCTGGTGTGGGAGTGTGTTTGTGTGTGTGCGCGTTCATTCGTTTTGTATATCCACTGCAGCTGTCTCTATCCATCAATACCAACAAGGCGTCTGTGTTGGCTGGTAGCGAGGAGCTCGCAGTGTTTGACAGGTAGATGGTGGGAGGAGAGAGGAGCGAGGAAAAAGGCAGATCTGAGGAGCACGTCTGCAGCTCCATCAGTCGGCGAGAATATAACCGGGGGCGCTGGAACACAAGCTACAGCGCTTTGCTAGCAGTGACGAATACAACTTGATACATCACAGATAAGACTTAACATCCCCGAGGCCATTTGCCGCCATTTGGTTCTAGCTGGAAGACAGCAGAGATCTGTTTTAAATGCCTTCTTCGGGGATCCGATTGAAAGATCCATCATTTAGCTTCTGTTATCTGTGCAGTGGTCAGCCGTGGCCTGCGATCGATATTTCACCACGGCCTCTCCGTGAAGTAGAGCAACTGAGTGGAGCTGAGACGGGTAATGTAATAAAAAAAAGAAGCAGCTTGTCCACTCTTTCATCCTTGCCTTTGTCAAATGTGATCAAAATCAGGCCTGAGAGGATGAATAGCTGGAGATGGGAGAGAACAGCAGAATAACCCGGACTAACCAGACATTTGCTATGTTCATCCATACCCATCGCAGCAAAGAAATACTCAAAATCCTTGAATGAAAAACATGAGAAACATTTTAAGCATTTGGACTTTTACACTCAAGCTGCAGAGGTTCTGTTTTGGAATTAGTTTATAGTTTAGTGTCTGCAACAACGGGGCAGGGTTAGACGTAGAAAGGATATTTACAGTAACCACCACTGTACAGTCTCTTCTTAGAGATATCCATGCCTTTAAAAAGTGACACAAGTTAAAAAGAAAGCTTGAAAGAGCAAGGAAGGAGGAGCCTGCTGTCTTACATCTACGCTCTGAGATCGGCAGTTCTGAAAATGGCAGGATGCAGCTTCTCTCCTGCTACATTACAAAGTCCTGTTTGATTCAAGGCTCTAGCAGGGACTATTTATATATTCTATAGGTCTTGTTTTAATTTTCCGTCGGCTCATTTTTACAGTCTGTGTTTTGCCAACAGTGAGAGTGTCGATTGTACCAACATTAGCTGTAACCAGCTAGTGTTTCCATGTGACCACTCAGCTCCTCTTTCACTTCATAGTCACGTCCCTCTTATATCTACATATTTCTGAAGCAGTGCTGGATTTGTGAAGTCCAAAGACACATTTTCTGAAACTGTTCCAACTTACATATTTGGATCCCTAATACCCTCTGTCAGTCATCCAGGGGTACAAATTCATGCATCTTTGCTTCAGTTCGTAAGGATTCAATAGGTCCACTTTTTGTGTTTTTTTTATTAGATTTGAATGCAACTGCAATAAAATGCATCTCATTCTGCCTGAACACAGCTTGTAGTGCAGCATTATGAGTGTATCAAGCCTGGTATATCTTACTCCTCTGTGCTATAAAGCTCCATTGTGGTAAAAAAAAAAAAAGGCTGCATCAATACCATCAACACGCACATAGCAGTTTATTTTGACACAGTCATTTCACCCTCCTGATGCCAAAATTACTCACGAGAGGTGAAACTATAGATTTATCTGGAAATCTAAACAAAGCAATATTTCCTCCTGTTGGGGAAATACTTGATTAAACCACAGTACACTGCTGTTTCAGTGATAAAACTATTAATGACATCTGTTTTTAAAGATTTATGACTTCAGCTGTTCCGGATGGGCTCTTAGCCTGGAGAGTCACAGACAGGCCAAGTAGTGAATATTGAACAAGTACAGATCTATTTTGGTCTATTGATGGAATACACTGACAATAAAAGAATATAGGATAACACCAGCCTTACCCTTTATATATATTTATTATATATTAATAATCAAGACTATATCAAATCCATTTAATTTCAACTTCTGATGTTGAATTTGACAAGAAAACGTCTTGGGAGCTCTAAAAAAAAAACCTAAAACTTATTCAATTCAATTCAATTTTATTTATGTAATGTCAATTTCAGGGCACTAAACACAGTAAAGTCCTTTCAACAGAACTTTACAACATTAAACAAAATTCCCACCTATGCAACTAGGAGGAAAAATCTCCCCTTTAAGGGAGAAAAACCTCCAACAGTGGGAAGAAACCTCGGACAGAACCAGGCTCAGAGGTGGGCGGCCATCTGCCTCGACCGGTTGGGGTGAGAGGAGAGCAGAGAGAGAAAAGGACAGCATAGCAATACAAAACATGAACTGTTGGTGGGTCCAGTAATCAGACCTTACAACCTTATCTCAGCAGTAACTTCAACCCAGGGTTCTGTTGGAACATTTTTATGAAGAGTTCATCATATACCAACATAGAGTCTATATGAAATGTTTTTATATCATTGTCAGCTGTGGACGAATGATTTATCTTGTCGTAAATGCAGCGTGGGCACAGAGAGCATGTTTTTTTTATTACGTAACTCAGGAGAAGACGACAACGATAATGAGAAGTTGGACTGAAACTAAAGGCGGGAGCTGCTTCCTATTTCACACAGTATCAGTCAGCTTGTCTGTGACTCCATAGAGAAAGCGGCAGCATGTGTTCACGGTTACTGTCAGCTGGAGTCATAAAACATGTGGATAGCAGGAACCTGCACCCACTGCCAGCACACATCACGGGGGCCGAGGATTGGGTGCCACATTGTTGAAATGTGTGTGTCGAACGCGTGCAAAATGTGGACAGTGAGGGCCATTTGTAAGAAAAATTCTGGTTTAAACTCAACCATACAGGTTTCATACAGGTTTGTTTTGCTATGTTTGTTATGTTTTGCATCTTGCATTAATAAAGTAAATACCTACCTACCTACCTACCTACCTACCTATGATGAACACCTTGTGCTACGAGTTGTGTCAAGTTACAATATAATTTTTTTTTAGGGCTGAGACTTACAGAATGATTTTTTTTTTTAATGAAATAAGAACAAGTACAAGGACATTTGTGTGTGTGTGTGTGAGAGAGTCCTTTGTTATCTGACTCCTCCACAGCACTGTTTTAATGAGACAAATTTCCCCCCAAAATGAAAGAGGCCGGCTGTCAGATGTATGGAAACGCTGAGTGGACTGCATGGTTGGGATGAAGGATTCTTCTGACTCATCAGAACAGCTCTTTTGATCACTCAGGAAGCACGGAGGCCTACAGATGCTTTATCACCCTCATTAATTCCTTATCACACACAGTGCTCATAAACCTGCATACAGAACTTCAAGACAGAAGGTGACTTATGAGGATGTGGTCACTGTGGTAAATTCCTCCGAAGTGAGTGACAGTAACTGTTTGTGATTGACTGCAGAGGAAGAGGAGGATCTGGCTGTCAGTCTGGCCTCAGTGAAGAGATCTGCGGCAGCCATGTTTTCCTGCTCAGGGTGAAAGGTCAGCTTGAGAGAAGGAGGAGGTGGCAAGGACAGATGGTGCTCAAAGGATGCATGTGATGTGTGTGATGTGCTGAACAGACATTCAGGCAGAAACACTTTTTTGCAAAGCTAAGAGGGGGAGGAAATGTTTTTTTTAACGAGAACAAGATGAAAAAATTGGTCCTTCGTCGTATATCGCCTTATTATAAGTGAATTAGACTTGTTTGTGTCAGTTAATTGTTATAAATGGTGACTCTTCACCTGAGATCCTGCACCTCCACCTTCCTCTCCTGCTGTCTTTTGGAAGCTGTGGCTCAGTAGGCAGAGCGGTCAACAGCAGGGTTGGTGGTTCAATCCCCAGCTCCTCCTGACAGTGAATCTCAAGCTGCTCTGCATGAAGGCATCAGTGTGAGAGGGTCTCTGAATGAGATGCACATTTTAAAACCCCTTGTTCAGTGAGGCTAAAAAGCACTGTAGGGTATAAGTGCAGTCCATTTACCAGTGCTGCATGCGAGGGGGTGCACGTGGTGTCACACTAATGCACACGCTGTCAACCGTGCACATTACAAGTACGCAGACTGTGTGTGTCCAAGGTCCCATTCTAACAAACATACCAGTTCTTCTTCTTGTGAGTTGGCATCCATGTCTGAATTGCATTATGAACAAACCTTGTCTTATACCTTGATGCTTCTATTGAAAGATTACCTTTTATTAAATTGCAAACATTATTATGAAAGGTAAAGTCCCAGGTTGAGGCTGAAAGGCAACAAATATACACACAAATATTGTGTATATTTGCGACAATGTAGCACAATTTATTACCTTGAACAAGATTTTGATCAATGTGAGGCGTCCACATTTATCTCCCTTTCTGGATACTTCGGTATGCTATGCCAAAGTGTCTCCCAAGTTGCTCCCGATGGCTGCTCTGTCACCATTGGTGTGTGTGTGTGTGTGTGTGTGTGTGTGTGTGTGTGTGTGTGTGTGTGTGTGTGTGTCTGTGTGTGTGTGTGGGAGACAAACTGTAAAGCACTTCCAGAGTGCTAAGATGGTAAAGCGCTGTATAAGTGCAGACCATTTATCTTTGAACACCAAGTGGGATATAAAAGAGCTTGGACTCGAATGTTGATTTGAACAATATTACTAAATGGTAAATTGGATTTATGCTAACTGCAATGTGATGTGAATGTGGCGTGATAAACGTGACTGTTGTGCTGCACCATGGACTGAAGTCGGGCTGTTACGACATTCTCCTTAACCTCTTCGCCGTAGTCTGCTGGGGGAGCAGCATTGGAGCCGGCGACACCAACAGACTTAACAAACTGGTTAAGAAGGCCGGCTCCATCATCGGCTGCAAACTGGACAGTCTGGAAAAGGTGGTGGAGAGGAGGACGCTGAGGAAACTATTATCCATATTGGATAATCCTGACCACCCTCTCCACCTGCTGCAGGGACAGAGGAGGACGTTCTCCAAAAGACTCCTTCAGCTCCGCTGTCACAAGGACAGATACAGGAGATCATTCCAGATACAGGAGATCGTTCCAGATACAGGAGATCATTCCTGATACAGGAGATCGTTCCTGATACAGGAGATCATTCCAGATACAGGAGATCATTCCTGATACAGGAGATCATTCCTGATACAGGAGATCTTTCCAGATACAGGAGATTGTTCCTGATACAGGAGATCATTCCTGATACAGGAGATCATTCCTGTACAGGAGATCGTTCCTGATACAGGAGATCATTCCATATACAGGAGATCGTTCCAGATACAGGAGATCATTCCATATACAGGAGATCGTTCCTGATACAGGAGATCATTCCTGATACAGGAGATCATTCCTGTACAGGAGATCATTCCATATACAGGAGATCATTCCTGCACAGGAGATCATTCCTGTACAGGAGATCGTTCCTGATACAGGAGATCATTCCAGATACAGGAGATCGTTCCTGATACAGGAGATCGTTCCTGATACAGGAGATCATTCCTGATACAGGAGATCATTCCTGATACTGGAGATCATTCCAGATACAGGAGATCGTTCCTGATACAGGAGATCATTCCAGATACAGGAGATCATTCCTGATACAGGAGATCATTCCTGATACAGGAGATCATTCCTGTACAGGAGATCGTTCCTGATACAGGAGATCATTCCTGATACAGGAGATCATTCCTGTACAGGAGATCGTTCCTGTACAGGAGATCGTTCCTGATACAGGAGATCATTCCTGATACAGGAGATCATTCCTGCACAGGAGATCATTCCTGTACAGGAGATCGTTCCTGATACAGGAGATCGTTCCAGATACAGGAGATCGTTCCTGATACAGGAGATCGTTCCAGATACAGGAGATCGTTCCTGATACAGGAGATCATTCCTGATACAGGAGATCGTTCCTGATACAGGAGATCATTCCAGATACAGGAGATCATTCCTGATACAGGAGATCATTCCTGATACAGGAGATCATTCCTGTACAGGAGATCGTTCCTGATACAGGAGATCATTCCTGATACAGGAGATCATTCCTGCACAGGAGATCGTTCCTGTACAGGAGATCGTTCCTGATACAGGAGATCATTCCAGATACAGGAGATCGTTCCTGATACAGGAGATCATTCCAGATACAGGAGATCGTTCCTGATACAGGAGATCATTCCTGATACAGGAGATCTTTCCTGATACTGGAGATCATTCCAGATACAGGAGATCGTTCCTGATACAGGAGATCATTCCAGATACAGGAGATCATTCCTGATACAGGAGATCATTCCTGCACAGGAGATCATTCCTGTACAGGAGATCGTTCCTGATACAGGAGATCATTCCAGATACAGGAGATCGTTCCTGATACAGGAGATCATTCCAGATACAGGAGATCGTTCCTGATACAGGAGATCATTCCTGATACAGGAGATCTTTCCTGATACTGGAGATCATTCCAGATACAGGAGATCGTTCCTGATACAGGAGATCATTCCAGATACAGGAGATCATTCCTGATACAGGAGATCATTCCTGCCCACTGCAATAAGACTGTACAATAACTCACCTCTGGCAAAATCCATCACACAACAATAACACCGTTGGTTGTCTGTTTTCTTGTTTGTTTAAATCCTTACACTATTGTTTAGTTAGTTTTAATTTAATTTAATTATTCTATTTTATTTATTCTATTTTATTTTATTCTATATACTGTGCATTTTTATATTTAATATTTTTTTACTGTTGCTTTATTGTTTTTCTGTACCTATAATGCTGCTGTAGTGAAAAAAATTCCCCTTGGGGATTAATAAAGTAACTATCTCTCTGTCTATCTATCTATCTATCTATCTATCTATCTATCTATCTATCTATCTATCTATCTATCTATCTATCTATCTATCTATCTATCTATCTATCTATCTATCTATCTATCTATCTATCTATCTATCTATCTATCTATCTATCTATCTATCTATCTATCTATCTATCTATCTATCTATCTATCTATCTATCTTTGGATTTACTGTGAACAGGCTAAACTACTGCAGTGAACATGGTAAACATTATCCTTGAAAAATATTAGCATATTATCATCATGAGCATGCTGATGTTTGCCTTTAGCTGAAAGTACTGCCTGTGCACACAACTGAACCATTAAATAATTTAAGACATTAATAAACACAGAACATCAGAATGCAACATTTCTTTTAACTCATAATACTCATGAAGAAACTATGTGGAGAGTTTTGTAAAGGAGTTTTGGGCTGTCTGTCCTAAAAAAGATGCAAATAATAAATGAAATTGATCCATCGATGGTTTTAGTGTCCAATAATGTCACACCCCAATAACACCTACTTTTAAAGTCGATTTACTACGTGTTTTTTCTATCATTATCTGACAGTCCTCAATTCTGCTGCCGTTTTTTTGAGACTGTGTTGACGTGTGGATTTGAGTCCTTTGCTCTCAGTAGGAAACAAGAGGTAAGTCACCACATTGCTTCAATCCAGAGACAATGGGGTTGAGAACAACAGCGGCTGTTCTCCGTTTTCAGATTTTTGAAAGTTATGTTTGTTCTCTCACTTTATTGGTCACTTTCTCATTTGCCAAATCAGTTTTCAAAAATAAAGCCCCATGGATGTCTCCGTACTTCTGTTGTCAAGTTTATCTATGTGTTTACAGGAGGTGGGAGCTATGTGGCTAAAACTTCACAAAACATCAAGGAAAGTAAAATGCATTAAAAAAGTTGCAGCACATTTTTGTCAAACGGAGGTAAAAGGCTGAAATCTCTCTGGCACAGTGGAGAGAACGGATATTAGTGAACACTGAAGTGAGGCTCTTCTTATATTTGGAGACAAGACAATTGCATGTTCAGATGTTCTTTTTTCAAGGGAAGGAAGTTTAATTAAGTTTAATCCACCATTAAAGTGTTTGATTAGAAACGAGTTGATAGCTTCCAAATATCTTTGCTGCAAATACATGTAATCAAGCTGGTAAATATTACAGCAGTCACAAATAATGAGTTAAAAGGGAAATGTTGTCAGAGAAAACCATTTAGAGAGTGGAATGAGAGAGACAAATTGAATGGCGACAGTAACTCAGTCAGTGGGCTTTGGAGTAGTTTAATGCTGTTACAAACCTCCAATGTCTAAAATTGTAGAATTAGAATGCCCCTTTAATGATGATACTTTGGCACTGTAATAGCAATAATTTACCCAAAACAATTAATGTAATCATCATAAACAAAGAAGCTCATCATAAAACTGTCAGCAGACTTAAGAGGGGTTAATAAGTGTCAACAACTTAGCAGAATGTGTAACGCTAATGCTTATGCTGCACTTGCTGGCAAAATGCTTCAAACTGAAAAGAGTGTCAGTACAGTTCAACAAACATCACAAAACGATACAGTTTATAAAGCTTCTATTTTACCGGCTGAATATATTCCAGTAACGGTTGGCCTGATGAGAGACAGCAGACGTTTCTGGAACAGTTTGTGCCTGTGGGATGAGCCATGCTTATAGCTGTACCTCCAAAATCCACAGTCAGAGGAAGCATGGAGGCAGAAACACCGACCCTGAACAGTGTGTGTGTGTGTGTGTGTGTGTGTGTGTGTGTGTGTGTGTGTGTGTGTGTGTGTGTGACGGGGGGCTATCTGAATACTGAATGTACCTGGCAAGGTAATTAACATTTCCCCAGCATCAGCGGCTAGAGCTCAGGGCTAAAATGATCCACCGAGACCTCTCCAAAGCTATAATGAACTCCATACGCTTCTTTACTGACAAAAAAAAAACAAACTAAATGAAAGTTGAATCTCTAATGAATCATCTAGGGTTCGCTAAATACTCCAAAAGGAGACTCTCAGAAAAAGGATGTTGTCCTGAAAAAGAGACCAACTTAGATTCAAAAACAGTGTTGGGCTTTTAGTTGAGAAACATTTTGTTTCTTTATGGTCTATACTTGTATAGTACTTTATCACCTTTCGGTCTCGAAGCGCTTTAACATGGTTTTCCCATTCCCCCATTCACACACTAATGAGACAGATCACCATGCAAGGTGCTGCCATCAGGAGCACATTCATTTGATGGTACACCATCGGGAGCAACTCAGGGTTCAGTGTCTTGCTCAATGATGCTTAGACATGTGGACAGGAGGAGCTGGGGATTGAACCACCAACCTTTCAATTAGTGTGCAAACCACTCTACCGTCTGAGCCACAGCCTTCTTATGCTTTTGCTTCCCACACACAGGTACATTATGATATGAACTGGTAAGGAGAGTGTTTATTTACATACAAACTGGTGCTTGTGAAGTTCTATAGTTTCCAAGTGTTACCAAGCAATATTGCATCATTAAGTAACAGACGTCGTACTATTTAGATGCAACACAAAAGAAATGAGTAATGAACCCACTTAAATTTCAGTAATTGTAGTTGCGTTATTTCATTTGAAAAAAGTTATATCACTTATTACTAATTAAACATTGACTAACTATACGTTACTAAGTAATACGTTGCTTTCATCACTGATATATTTGACTGATATATGATCCCAAAGAGAAGTGGCATGTTTGAGGGCTGATGGAGGCTAATGGTCCAAAATTTGCATCATGTCTTAAATTTGAAGTATTCAGAGTGATGGAAATGTGGGAACAAACAAACCATGACAGAGGAGCCATATGTACCTCATACCTTCAAACCAAACAAAAGTCAGAGCAGAAAGTCTGTCTTGAGCACATAGTTCCATTCTGTACCCGATATCAGAAATCCAGACATTGAAATATGCATTCCATTCCTCTGTCATATGGGTATTAAGAAATAACTGCTTAATCTGTAATTTTTCCAAAGGAGTCCTTGTTCCTTTTGTTCTTATTTCACAAGGTGAGTTTTATTTATTCTGGTTGTTCTGCTTTTTGTGTCTCTTTGCGTCGATAACTACTGAACTCCAAATGAATCCTGAAAATAATCAAATTCCACATGAGCTCATCTTAGTTTGTCCAGTCATCTTATTATGGGAACATGTTTTAAAGTGTGTGTGTGTGTGGGGGGGGGGGGGGGGTGCTGTGGCGATGATGCAATAAGTATGAGTTGACAAGGGGGGCACCACATCAACACCTAAAGTATATAAAAAAGATATGTTTAAATGATAAACATGCTTTAAAATGTACATTGATTTAGTGTTTTCTTACATACTGTACATGATTATGGCCCTTAAAAATAAGTTGTATACTTTAAATCACACATTATATTTGTCTATGAAAGACATACAAATCATGTAAGAAAATATACACAATATATATGCTATACACAAACACACACAGACACACACACATCCAACAGTGGCTGGGCACATAGGAAAATCTGATTTACACGATAAGAGTATTATAAAACAAGCACCACTGACACTGTTATTTATACTCACAAAGCAAACATTATACAACAGCTGCTCTGCACTGGCTGTTACGAAAGCCTGTTTAACGAAATATCTTGATGATAAGAGCATCAACCACTGACATACAGTAGTATTCACAGGCAAAGCAACAGCCTCGGATTATCAAACCAAACAGTTGATGTCTGGCTAATGTGCATTTAATCTGTTTGGTGGCATCTTATTCATATCTTACTTTGTTATTGTACTGTTCTGTTCATTTCTTTTGTCTTTTTTAAGGGTGGCAGATGGGATCTTTAGGGGAGAAAGCAGAGCATCAGTAAATGCCAAATGTTAAATGTAATTTGATGTCTTATGTAGTTCTTATGTAAAGCACCTTGAAGTGCAGTTTGTGTATAAAATGTGCTATGCAAATGAACTCGCCTTGTCTTGTTAGTGACATCTGCTTACTGTTAGCACTAGCTTCCTTATCTCCTCTCAAATTTGCCAGGGTACTTGTCTGTCATTGTGTGTATCGCTGGTGCTGTTTTTCTCTTTTTGATGGCTTCATAAACAAATCCTGATTTGATTTATTGTTGCCATTTTCTTGTGTTGCTGCATAGTTTACTGTCACATCAAATGAGACATTTGAACCATAGAGACATTATTTGCTGTTTACTAAAATCAAAATATCATTAAAATGTGAACATAACTAACAAATTAAATGCAATGTTTTCATTTAATTTTTTTGATTTGATAGTATTTATTATTTTATGCATCCACCAAGAGGTGATGAAGCACCCTGCTTCCAGCAGCGTCGGATCATTCATCTGTTTTCCACGTCTCATCCATGATACCGCTGACTTTGACGTCTCACTTTCTCATCTATTATATGCAGAGATAAATTATTTAGCAGAGCTTAGTTTATCTGAAGGTGACCTCCCCTCACAGTTTCTGCTCTTATCAGCCTGTCAGCTTAGAGGATCATTTTTCAGTCTCCACGCTGGCAGCAAAAGAGATTCAGCTGTTCTTCTTCTGGCATTTTCTTTATTTATTACTTGTTTAAACAGACTTTCAAGATGTTTGACAAGAAGATTTGCGCTTTTTGCACATGTGAAATAAAGCTCAACAGGGTGCAACAATTTTTGAAATATTCTTCAATTTTGTAAACTATGCGAACTCATATTCTGAGGCAGAGAAAGAAAGAGAGAAACAGATCAAGCTGGGAGAACTATCAATTGATATGGGAAAAAGGTTGCTGGTATGTAGCTAACTAGCAGTTCAAGTAGCATCTCTCAGTGGCAGAGAAGCCCAGATGTCACTGCTCCTCTACAACTTCTTTCAGTTTGTCCGAGGAGATCCCAAGCTCCTCCATGATCTTATTCTTTTGATCATTACCAGAGTTCATCACCACAGGTGAGGGTGGATGTAGTAAATGGAGACCTTGGCCTTCTAATCCAGCTGCCTCATCACTGCAACAGGCCGTTTCTTCCAGCCTAATGAAATTAAAAGCCCTCGTTTTAAAATGAAAAGCTTTTTAGCCTTACATACACGGTCCAGCCATTTTCTTGGTTTTTGGCCTTGTATTGCTTTCCAGAAGATGATAAGTATGTACGACACTCCCAAGATATTGCTGCGACTGGGCTAAAGTTCAAGGCGTGTGCTCATTTAGGTTGCACCATGGGGCGACTTACAGTGACGTCACCCATTGTTTTTTTTTTAACTGCCGTTTTGAAGACTTGAGTTTGACATTTCGGCCATCAGCATCAGGTTGTTTGAAGCCAGCAGTGACCATATTTGGACAAGCGGCGGGAGCAAGTGGAAAATCTGACTTGATGTGAGCAGGTGGAGGGTGGTGTTTTCCCCTCTGCTCCCTCCCGCCCTCTCTTTCTCTCTCTCTCTCTCCTCAGTGTCGGTGTGTCTCACTCTGATCAAGGGAAAATAAAAATCACATGCAGGCTTTTTAGTTACAACTCTTCACTTGTTGGCCATTATCAAAGAGAAACTCAGTGATTCTATGTTTGGACACGCAGCCGGTGTAGATACAAACACACAACCGAGCCCCAGCTGTGCAGCGCGTGACAGGTAACGCAAGAGCCATGCAGGCAGTGTGTCCCAGGCCGAAACGCTGTCTCACAGCCACCTCCCTGCTGCACAAAAGTGCTGTAAAATGTATACACTCCTCGGAGGACATTATCTCAGTGTCACCGCTGCAGTCTTTTAGGATTTTTGTAAGTACAGATATTTTTGCTGTCTCATTATTTTTTTCTAATATGCGCACACCACTGAGGACTATGCATTGTACAGTTTGTGTGTATAGTTGAGGTTGGGGAATAAATTATGTAAAGATGCATTTTGCTTATTGTTCTTGTCTTGGAATATTCTCAGGGCAGTTTGACAATTAAAGTATGCTCTCACATTCATCTACAGATTCACCTTCGCTAAAGTCTTAGTTTAAGACCTGTGCATAGGAGCGGCATTTGTGACATCACAACAAGTCTGTACGCAAGCTGTGGTTCAAAATGCAACTGACACAAGTGAGTATGGAAATGAGAAGCTTCCAGGTCACATCCATTTTCAGAATGAACTCTTGACTTTTTTTGGTGGAAGAAACCCCTATCAATATATAAACCTATTATTATTCTAAGAGGAGTATTTTTTTTTATTTTTTTATCTCTGGACTGTCTGGGGGGAATCTAGAGCCTCTGAAGTGGAGGAATCACACCCTTCATCTTATAACCACCCTGTCATTTCATCAACCCTCAGTCTTTCAGTTTTTCAATGCCCATACTTCATGGTCACTTTAAGTTACTTAGATAGACATGGTGGTTTTCAGTCTGAATGTGGGCAAAGTATTTGAATTAACAGTCATATTTGGAGGTTTAACAATGGTTTCTGATTATGGAAACACCAGCATTATCAACCTGATGAGGCCACAGTGGATTCAAATTCATTAAAATCAACTCATTGTCTTCCTCCTACAAATACATGAATGCAGTCAACCAAGCAAAAAACAAAAAAACAACTTTCAAACTGAAGACATGCAAGAATGATGGCGCTGCCTCGCAATAATAAACTGGTCAAATGCTTATCCTCACAGTAAGTCCAGCATTGTCATCTCATCATTGTGTTTTTTTAAATTACAACTGTTGGATATTATACTGGACACAACACGCAAGAAACTGCTTAAATTAATCAGAACTGAGATTAGATTTGGTCAAAATTATGCATTGGGCACTGAGCGTCTACATTCCCTGCTGTAGTGCAGCCTATAAACGTGCCCTGAGGGAGAAGCAAAAACAAGGTGACACATTTGTTACCGTCTGGCTCAGAGCAGGAATTCATCACTCCTCTGGGAAACCCTGTTTACTGCTCTCTTACTACCCAAAGCAGCGTGCTTCGAAAAGGTACAAAAGGATTGAAAGAACAAAGAGCCCGGCTGTTTTGAAAGTCGCAGATAAAAATTGTCCCTGTGAGTTCAAAAACAAACCACATGACGCTTCTCTAATATCCAGCCTATCCTGCCTCCACACTGCATTTCATCCACATCTGAGCTTTTTAATTAACTGCAGCAGCGCCCCTCTTACAGAAATGCAAAACAGCGAGCTGCTCTGCTGCCGGTGTCTTGGGTTGTGTTTGACAGCGACTCGGCTGCAGACAGTGGACTCCATCCGTCATCCCCCGAGGCCTCGCTGCTGCCTTATCAGGCATCATCGATTGGGTGCGGGGATATAAAGCCGTCGGGGGACCACCCATTTGTTTCCCTGCTGCTGTTGTTTACGATCAGTGCAATACCCCCTATCAGTCAGTCACACACGCACACGCACATGCTCATGCACACACGCACACGCACACGCACACATGCACACAGACAGAGCTTCCAGTCCCTGACAGGAGACAAGAGAGAGCCTTGCTGACTGTGAACACTGAGCTGTGCATTGGTGTGTGTTGTGTCTGTGACTGTTGATTTCTAATTAAGTCAAAATGCAATCAACATGGACTCTTCGGTACTTATTTGGTCAATATTAACCAAAAAGAAGGTTTCTCTGCAGTGATAGTGGTCCCGTGATGATGGTGTTCGGCTGCCATGACATCATCACCAACAGGAAGTTCAGAGGCTTTGGCAAGTTATGAGACATTTTTAAAATTTCATCAACACTAAAATAATCATTGAAGTAGCTGTATGCATATTTTTGACCGTGTGTTGATTTTAAAAAATGTCAAAATGATTGGCTCCAACTCCCATTGGGTTCGAGAGCCAGACACCCACTCCACTTAAAATGCTCCTTTTTCATAAAGTTTTCAGTAAGTGCTGGCTCAGTTGAGCCTGAGTCATCCCTTAGTTATGCTTTGTTGCTTCGAGACCTCCCATGATGCACTGAGCACCTCTCCTCTCATCTCTCTTTCACTCTCCATGCCATTATTACAAGTCCTAACTTTCTGTTTTCTCTCTCCCATAGTTTGTGCTTCTCCCTCTCTGTCCTCTCTCTATTTGCACCTGTCTGCAGGTATCTCTGGCTCTCGCTGCTAGTTGTGTTTCTCTACTTTGTTATTTTCTCTCTCTGCTCTGCCCTCTCCCCAAACCGTTGAGGCAAATGGCTGCCCACCTCTAAGCCTAATTCTGTCAGAGGTTTCTTCCTGTTAAAAGGGAGTTTTTTCATTCACACTGTCGCTCACGTGGGAATTGTTGAATTTTTGGGCTTCTCTTTATAACATTGTATGTTCTTGACCTGTATGTGTTAAGTGATCTGAGATTACTTTGGTTGTGATTTGGCGCTGTATAAATACAATTTCATTGAACCATGCTTCACAGTTTGTTCTGATTCTAAAAAACTGTCTTTGGTCTGGTCGGAACATGTCTGCTATCACTGTGGTCAAACAGCTCCATCTTTTATGTCTGCGCAGAGCACCTTATTCCAAACAGTCTGTTAGTAGTTTGTATCTTCATTGATAACAGGCAGACCGGGGTGGTGGTTCCCATTTTCAAAAAGGGGGACCAGAGAGTGTGCTCCAACTATTGGGGTATCACACTACTCAGCCTCCCGGGCAAAGCTTATGCCAGAGTGCTGGAAAGGACTCCGATCGTTTGTTGAACCTCAGATTCAAGAGGAGCAATGTGGATTCCGTCCTCGTCGTGGAACAGTGGACCAGCTCTTTACCCTCGCAAGACTACTGGAGGGGTCCTGGGAGTTTGCCCATTCAGTCTACATGTGCTTTGTGGACTTGGAGAAGGCTTTCGACCGGGTCCCCCGGGGTTTTTTGTGGGGGTACTGCGGGAGTACGGGGTGCCGGACCCGTTGCAACGGGACATCCGGTCTCTGTGCAACCGCAGTAGGAGCTGTGTTCGCATTCTTGGCAATAAGTCAGACTCGTTTCCAGTGAGTGTTGGTCTCCGCCAGGGCTGTCCTTTGTCACCGATCCTGTTTGTGATTGGGTTCGGGGGTCTCCGGATCACATCTCTGCTGTTTGCAGATGATGTGGTCCTGTTGGCTTCTTCAGACCATGACCTCCAGCACTCACTGGGGCGGTTTGCAACCGAGTGTGAAGCGGCGGGGATGATGGTTAGCACCTCCAAATCTGAGGCCATGGTTCTCTGCCGGAAACCGGTGGATTGCTCCCTCCAGGTGGGGACGGAGTGCCTACCTCAAGCGAAGGAGTTTAAGTATCTCGGGGTCTTGTTCACGAGTGAGGGGAGGATGGAGCGGGAGATCGACCGCCGGATCGGTGCGGCTGCAGCAGTACAACAGGCGCTGTACCGGACCGTGTTGGTGAAAAGGGATCTGAGCCGGAAGGCGAAGCTCTCAGTTTACCGGGCGATCTACGTTCCGACTCTCACCTATGGAAAGAACGAAGTCGCGGCTACAAGTGGCCGAAATGAGTTTCCTCCGTAGGGTGGCCGGGCTCAGCCTTAGGGACAGGGCAAGGAGTTCAGACATCAGGAGGGAACTTGGAGTAGAGGCGCTACTTCTTCACGTCGAAAGGAGTCAGCTGAGGTGGTTCGGGCATCTGATCAGGATGTCTCCTGGGCGCCTCCCTCTGGAGGTTTTCCGGGCACGCCCAACTGGCAGGAGACCCCGGGGAAGACCCAGGACACGCTGGAGGGATTATATCTCCCAGCTGGCCTGGGAACGCCTCGGGATCCCCCAGGATGAGCTGGAAAATGTTGCAGAGGAGAGGGAAGTCTGGGTCAGCTTGCTTGGCCTGCTGCCACCGCGACCCGACCCCGGATAAGTGGAAGATGATGGATGGATGGATGGATGGATGGATGGATGGATCTTCATTGATAAACAGCAATATTCTTTTTAGATAGCAAATGCACCAACTTTATCACACCAACAGTTAGAAGAGTTATTTCCAGATCCTGTGATAAAATTTGGGGGTTCTTTGATAATTCTTTTTGCATAAGACAGTCTGCTCTTTGGCTGAATTTACTGGGGCAGCCAGACCGAGACAAATTGTCAGTCCTTTGAAATGTATGCCACTTGTAACTGATGACACTTACAGTGAAATTATTCTTTTAAATCATTTGGAAATCTTATAAAATCCTTTTTTTCTGAAGGCATTAAGAGCTCTTTAGATGTCGGCATGATGATATCATACACTTTAATATCGAAGAGAAGGCCAGACTTTGGATGAGGGAGGTTTAAATGTGGACAGTTCCATCAGTCACTGCTTGAAGAGGCTCTAATCATGGCAACTAATCTGGAACCTTAATTCTAATTTTAAAGATTTGGTGGTGTGATAAATGTAGCTGTGTACTTGTTTTTCCACGTGACTAATTTAATACACATTATGAAAATGACTAGAAATATACCGCAGAATACCACCTTTATCTGTGAGCACTGTTTCAAAGATGATCAAGTGAGAAAATATGTTTAAAAACTAAACATTTTATGTGATGTACGTATTCTTTCACGTGGCTGCGGCCCAAGTTAAACGTGAGTCGTGTGATGATGCACTAAATTGCTAATGGTCTGATGGATGTCTCTAAATGCTGAATGTTGTAGAAAGTGCAGACATCTTTAACTCTAACAATTCAATGAAAAAAAAGTCTTTCATCATGATTCAACATGAGGTGCTTTAGCAAAATGATAAATCAGTGAGCATGTATATATGAATATGTATCAGAGTGCAGGTGTGTGTATGGCAATTGATGAAGATGTGTTTATATATAGGATGGAGATGTGTTTAAGGGTATACCTGTGTGTATCCATGACTACTCATACAAATTCAGTGTATGCGGCAGCGTGTTTGAGTTTGAAGAGTGAACAGTGTGTGTCTCTGAGGACAGACAGGAGATCTAGGACTGAATGTAAATGCAGGTCATTGTGCTCCTTGTAGATTCAGGTTCTGTCTCTACCCGCCACTCCGCGCTCAGGATGGAAATCCCTCCAACATGGCGCGCATATCGATAAAATCTGATAACCTCCTCCCTCCGACTGCGATCAAAGCCTGTCAGCTCAGAGCGGACCGACGGTGCACTAGGCAGACTTGGCAGGTGATACTCCAGAATACCAGTGCCCACATTTTAATGTGTTTCACAGGATGTGGACTCAAATTGTTTTGTCCATTCTCACAGGGACAAACCTGACAAGGGCACCGGGATAATTGGATTGATGTTGGAATGTGTGTGGCCATCAGCTTCTTATTTAATTCCTCTGACTCACTCATTAGACTTGGAAACAGGTCTTTAATTATTTTCAGTGCCGGCTAATTAAGAATGGAAGTATGATGTGAATAAAAATAAATGAAAGGTGGGCACAGCTTGTGCTTGTTGATGGCACCATACATTTTCCATTTCAAAAGAAGAACTAAGATGGAACTGTTTAAATTGCAAAATATAAGAAAAAAATGAAATATTTTGCGTGAATTCAGACTGAGACTGAATTAAAGGATCAAACCAGTAAATTTGTATTACACTTCAATACAGGAGGAATTATCAAAAGACAGATAAATAAAAATGGATGAAAACTGATATTCTGGTATTACCAGATCAAAATTCCCTTTGTCCATTTCTAGCCTTTGCATCCTAATTGTCACAGTTCAAGATTAAGACCCAAATGCACGACACAGAGGCAAGATGTTGAGGCAAATGGACATTTTTACTTCGGGTACAAGCAGTTAGAGATTATGAAGTCCAGTAAAACAGAACACAGAAGTAAATCCAGGATGTTGAAAAACTGTGAAAGAAAAAATAGAGTAGAAGACACGAGGAGCCGGACCACAGCTTTTCCAACAGGACTTGAACCACAGTTAGATTTAACAATCAAGCAAATGGGAGAGGCTGAATGGGAGTTCATATACTGGCGGGGTGATGGCAGATTGACTGCAGGTGGGGCATATTGCGAAACTGAGAACAGGTGAGGTGGGAGTGGGAGGCAGGAGACTGAGCACAGAGAGAGACAGGGTGTGACGACCTCTACTGGGTAGAAGGAATGACACAGGGAGACAACAAATAACAGCTGAACTGACCGAAACCATGACACTAATGGGTGTATACTTTGGGTTAATTTAGAATCTATTGGAGCAGCTTTTAATCTATTGTTCTTGACCACCATATAAATGTATGTTGTGCGCTGAAACGTACAAAGCTAGACAACTGCGGACTTTTTGAAAAACAAATGTAGGCATTTTTTCTCGCTATGGCTTACATTTCCTCGACATTTGCGAGTGTTGATACAACTGTTCATGTTGCTTCATCTAGCTCCACCGCTATGATTGTTGGAACTACATTTTGAAATGACATTGACATTGTCATTTCACATATTTGCATTTACCCAAACTCCCTTGTTGCTGATTTGTCCACCCCTCAGAGTGTCTGAGCAAACCTTCATGCAGAGAGGGTTTCCGGACTATAATCATAGCGACAACTTAATAATATGCAGGCAGAGACAGGCTAGAAATCTGATGCAGCAAAGGGCACGTATCATAACATTTGTTCCCCACTAAGGATCAGACGCAATTATGCATTCAGGAGAACAGCTCGCTGTGCCGGCAGAGAAGACAAACACTCTGCTGTGTCTCTGCATTGTGCATCCTACTGAACATGCCCATTAGTGTTTCCCCTGCTGGCACCACTTTCAGTTTCCTACACTAACCATAGTCCTAACCTTATTATGATATACACTACCATACACGTGGTGTGTGACAGCGAGCCTGTATGTCTGTGCAGGAGCTCAGATCCTGATCTCAAAACTTAACAGGAATTTCATCTCGCTGTTATTTCCTGCAGTCTATCCTTTTTCCTCTCTGGACATGTGTGAAGTTGACTCATAAATCCTCCAGATAATGCTACTAATATTTCGCCAAAGATTAAACATGTTCAGCCTCTTCGCCCTGAGTTCATGCCTATTTGGCCATCTCACTTTCTTTCCACAGACTTTATATGTAGTTATGTCTGGAATTAATTTTGGTTTCTATCTGAACACATTATCAGAGCATGTCACAGCACCTCCAGAATCACATAAGACAATATATTGAGGGCTGAAATAAAACCTGAAATTTATTGGTTTTATTATAATGAAGGAAACATGTTAAAAATGCCATTGGTGGTTTTTAAAAAAAATAATAATTAAAAAAAATACAGCCTGGAGCACAATATTAATTATGCACCTTTCAGACCACCAACTCAAGGACACACTAACACAAGATGCAACTACTGTGTGGACAAAAAATAATATGCTTCATCTTTGTTTTTCCAAAACATTACAATGTAGGCTACAATAACCTGAGGGATTATAAAAATCTAATATTTTTATGTGAAAAACAGAGTTGAATTCTGCTTAAAGAAAGAAAATTGTACAAACTATTATGTATGTTAGTTGTATCACAACAGTAACAGAAATATAACAATTATTAACAACCAGGAATAATATTCGCATAATAATAAACCAACATGCTAACAAGCACAGAGTGCGTAACAAAGTATTTTCCCAATTGTAGACATACTGCATGTCGCAGTACTTTGTTGGAGGAGCTGCAGTACTGAAAGTAAAAAGAAAAAGGAAGCAGCTTTAGTATCTGCATCATCCAAGCTGAGAGAACAGTTTAGTGGTTCTGAAAGGACTCGGCATTGTGTGCATTTACTGATACCAACCCCAGATATGAATTAGTTCGTCACCACCTTCACTGCTGAGCTTTAACACTTTGACACCCAGCCAGTTTTAATGTAAGGCTTGATTTTAATACTGTCATTAAAGCATTGGCTGATTTCCTCTTTACACTACTTCGCCACCAGCTAAAGAAACAATGAGTACTTTATTTCACGTTATGTTTAATAATGTCAGGATTTAGTTTAGCAGGTTGTGGCATGAATTATCTCTGATAATCTGCCGTCACTGGTGACATACTGATGTCAGATTCGAGAACACTCTGCTGCTCCTCTTCTTCTGAGCATAAAGAAACCCTACTGCAGATACTGTCCTCCATCCACCCCCACATCACAAATACACCAGCGACTGAACCTCACAGATTCCTTTTGATGTGATATTCATATCTGCTAAGAGTAATCCTCTGAACAGTATCTTGAGAATCTCTTCTCCACGGCATTGCCTTAATCCAACCCTCTGTTTATAACAAAACCCCTTTGCTTTGGGCCCCCAATTAGGCGTCTTAGCTGGCTTGTGGCGAGCGAATTACCATCCATGGTCTGAATGGATTTTCATTTCAGTGGAGATGCCTCACCGATTAACTTTTGCTGCATTACAGTGATAAATAATTGAGGTTGTTTACCAAACTGTTTGTTTACTTTAACACCATGCTGATTTATTGTTGTGTTTTTTGACCCAGTAGTCAGCTTAGCTGCCCGGCTTTACAAATTCCTACCGGCGACAGTATAAGTGTAATTTATCTGAGGTCCGTCTGACAACCCTGGAGTGAACGCTGACAACTGAGGTCATCCCTGATGTGGCTCACCACAGGTGTGTGTACACAGGCTGTTATTTGGGAGGTCAGAACAGAAGCGGCCGCATTCCATTTCTCTCCAAGGTTAGTGAATGACTGGCTCTCTTTGATCAGACCTGGAATCATTTGAGCAGATGGCAGTGGTACTCCTCTGAATGTATTCGACAGTCTGCCTTTATTTGAAGCATAGCAGCAGAGAGTCGAACGGCGCTCACCATTTGCCCCATCTGTCATTGGCGTTGATCGAGCTGCAAATAAGAGTGTCATTGTCCTCTCAGCACACTGTTTATCATGCGGGCCGCTTTTGGAGGCAACTGGTCAGCGAGGGGCCTTTTGTAGCTCCACTGCGAAGGTGAAATGTTTTTATTGATGTCTGGTTAGCAAATAATTCTTAACCCTTGTGTTGTCCTTGGGTCAAAATGACCCACAGCTGTATTCAACCAAGTTCTATTTTATTTCTATATTTTTTATATTTTTTGGGATCATTGGTCATCATTTTTTAAAGAAACCCTCACAGCCTCCTTGTCACCAATGATCCCAAAAAATATGAAAATAAAATAGAACTTGGTTGAACACAGTTGCGGGTCATTTTGACCCAAGGACAACACGAGGGTTAAAGGTACAAATGTTATGTTTGTTGAGTCAAACCTTAGTAGTTGGAGCCAGTGAAGCTGGAGGAAAGAAGGAAGCTATGATAGCACAAACAGAAAAAATGTCCTCTATCCTTATTATCACTTTTACCACTTACACAACCAATTCCTGCAAAAATAGCGCTAGATAGCATAAAGTATATTCATCTTTATTGTGCTTGTGACAGTTAGTAAATACGAAATAAATGAATCATTTGGAACAGGATCCTCAATGTGAGCTGACAGACTTCAGTGGAGCTGCAACTTTACAAGAGCCATGGTAAAAAGCTGGTGTAAAGTTTTTGTAGTGTCTTAAACTTGGATTCAGGTTTCTCAGGCTGTGGGTAGCTCCTCACTATCCTTGTCTCCTGCATTTGGGGACAAAGATTTCCATCACCCAAACATTTAAATGTCTTACTTCTACTCTTTAGATCCTGTAGGTCAGGGGTCTTCAACGTTTTTCAGGCCAAGGACCCCCAAACTGATAGAGAGATGGAGCAGGGACCCCCTATGATATATATTGTATAAAACATTTTTGTATTTTTATATTAAACTGGAGGAGTGCAGGAGGCTTGGAGGAACAGGTCCAGGTTAGTCTTGCGCTGAGTGAACCGGTGCTCAGCTTGAGAGAGCTCCTGTGTGCCGCTGAATGTGAGCATTTCTGACTGAAAGATAACATCTCCTGCCTCCATTTATCCATTCGCTAAAATATGTTGGATTCATGTTAATGTGTATTTAAAGACATTTACATTTTTTTTTTTTTATGAAAAATTGTCTAATCAACCAAAAATGTCACAGACCCCCTGCAGTACCTCTGCAGACCCCCTGTTGAAGACCTCTGCTGTAGGCCTTTTAATTTTATTTTGTTTTGTAACTTTCCTGGTGTGCACGTTATGATTTATTATACGAAAGTAGAGTTTCAGTATTTTCTCACCAAGACACACATCATCGAGGTTTAACAATATACTAAACAAACGTGCAAGTACATTTTCAGGTCCAACATTATTTACATTCCTTCTTTCTTTATTCTTTTTGCCTTTTGTTGATCAGCAGTTACTGCCATCAACTACTGATCAGTGAAAGAGAATTCAAACTTTGATTGGATTGCATAATGACGTGTATATACGTCATTGTGCATCTGAAAAACCATTGCTCCACTTCCTGTCAAAAACTCCAGAATACCTTTATTTTTATTTTCGTATGTGTTAGCCATCTAGCATCACGGATCTTGCTGCTCTTGAAGTAGCTTTTACATGGAAGCTTCAGAGTAAAAGATTTGTCCCATATCCAGGAACCTGTGTCGCTTCAAGAGTAGGGTTGGATTTGCACTGACGTGTGGAGTAGTGACAAAGAGTGATTAGAAAAAGTTATTCTCCTTTTCTGCATAGATGTGACAAAACAGAGTTTATCAGTGAGTGAACGTTTCAATATCAGTGATATGAGTGAAATGTTCTAGTGCGCATGTGTGGAAGGTGTCTACATACAGATAAATAAATGCATGCAAACCCGTTGTTTTGAAGACGCAGTTGTCCACAGGCAGGGAAACCATATGATTGGCCTTTAGGTTTAGTCTTCTGTCTCTGCGTATAAATTACAGAGTGACTCTATGATGTTGAGATGAGGGCTCTGTAGGGACGATACCATCTGTTGCAGAAACAGTTCTTTATGACTCTAGCTGCCAGTTCGGGGTTGTTCTCATGCTGCGGAAAGAATTCAGGACCAATGAGACACTTCCCTGATGGGACTATTATGGATAAGAGCCATGTGATGGTCTGTCAGAACTACTTCTAAGGACGAGCTGGTGAACCACGTCTGATGCCAAATGAGTTAATAGTCCTCCCTGAACAGCCATACTGAAGGGCGGAGTGAAAAACTGACTGTTGTAGAGATGGAAGATGTGATTCTGTTTAAAAATTGTAGTAATTCCTGTATGCGTGCTGGGAATGGATTGTTGCAATGTAAGGTACTATTTCAAATACACTGGACAAATGCCTGACTGGCAAAAATTTGAATACAATGATAGCTGCAATAGAAGCAAACAATCATCAGCCAACCACCCTCATATGTTGTGGTCCTGTCCAAATTTAAAAATAACTTTTGGGGCCAAATATCAAACTCACTCCAGACAGTACTGGGTATACAATTCGACCCTCACAGCACTATTTGGGATCCCAGCACTTGAGAGGTTTAATTTGCTATCGACGAAGCGACACATCCTGGCCTTTACAACAATTTTAGCGAGACGCCTTATATCATTTAAGTGGAAGAACATCGTCCCTCCTTCACAGTAGTTGTTTAAAGGAGATCCTGAACTAGCCTGGTTGTATGACTATCGCTCACAGCTTCAGTTTTCTTTGCTCTGAATACTGTCTGGTAACTCGGCTCTTATTAGCGTTTGCACAGCCTTTATAGACTACTTGACCAAAGGCTACAATTCAGCCAGCTGACAAACAGATGCACTCCCTCCCCCTTTTTTTTTTTTTTTTCCCTGAGGTCCATCTTAGATTAGGTAGGTAGTTACTTTATTAATCCCCGAGGGGAAATTATCTTGTTCTATTTTGTAATAGTTTGTCTCTTTAGTGTCAGTCTGTGACAGTTGAGCTCTACCAAAACCACGGATAGATAAATGTATTGTCTAGGCCAGCATTCTGGAGGTACTTTTGTTTGTTGTTCATATATATATTTGTACAATCAATAAAACCATTTGAGAAGAAAAACTATTTCCGGAACAACACGCATTTTCTGACATCACTCCATTGATAGTGGCACATTTGGAAAGTGGCACAAATATTTGAGTTACAAAAAAAAAAAAGAGAAGAGCTAGACAGGGAAGCGTGATGTTTGGCTGCGTGTTGACCTCCAATCAGCTGGCCAATCACAGCGTGAAGTGAGTGTGAATGTCAGATTGCTGGTTTTTGGAATTTTACAGATAATGAACACCCTTTCTGAGGCTGGAAATGTGTGAGAGGTGGTTTCTGACACTATCTAACCCCGTGACATACAGATGGACAGACCATAAAGCCTGATTAAGAATGTAAAGTGGCTAAAACTCCCCTCTGTATATACGTATACAGACAGTAATCTATGTGAAAAGTTTGTACAGGAGCAGAGAAATAATTATGTACATCTCCTCTCAACAGTGAGAAGGGAAATTTTCCCTGCAAGCATTTCATCAGTTTACGTTGGACCTTACTTCAACCTCCAGCGGACGCAGAGATCACTCTGTCACCCGTGGCTGTTGCAGAGACTCTGCCCTTTCCTTTGGTGATGTTTTCCAAGCCAGCAGAGGATTTTGTGCTGATATCCCCCCCAGTGCACCGCGGCTTTGGGCTTTGACGTCACACTGATTGTGTGCGGCCCCTGGGACACACGCTTATGGAAACACTCCTTCTCAATGCACTCTTGTTGTAAAATCGCCTGAAGGTAGCGATGATACAGTAGCTTTTTTTCCCCATGCCGTGACACAAACACAAGCCTGCCTTCAGGTCCAAATTTGATTTAGTAGAGCTGTTAACACCGCGGCGAGATGGCATTCTGCCAAAGCGAGGAATAATTTGATCTAATTAAAGTAATATGAGCATCAATCAAACACTGACTTTAGAACCAACATATTGTTCATTGTCTTTGTCTCTGCTTCTTTTGTTCTTCCACGCATTTCAGGCTAAGAGGAAGCTTTGTGTGCGTGTGTGCGTGTATATTTCAGATATTCAGAAATAATGATCTTTTATACATTATGGATTATTTATTAGATTTTTCTGCCCCCACTGACTTGGCACAGTTTAACAACCAAAAAGGATTTGGAAGAAATAAAAGATACAGCATGCTAAAAATAGAATTTGTCAGTATAAATGCATTTGAAAAGCACGATTTGATTGCTGCATTGAATGTTGACAAAAAACGTTTATTCAAGGAAATCGTTAGGCTTAATATGGACAGTTTTATTCCGTACTCGAATAAATATTAAACTATTCACTTACATCAACCTAAAGCAGGGGGTCTCCAACTAGTAGCTCACAAGCTACCAGTAGCTCATTGCCCGGTTCTGAGTGGATCACTGAAGGTGAATTGACTGCTGTCTAAGTATATTTGGCGCTCCATTTAAGCATTTTTATTTATTTATTCATTTTTTAAACCTTTTCGAAAGAACTGCACTGTTAACAAGATCGATTAGTGAGGGCACAATCTCCAGTGCAGTAAGCATGTTACTAAACATGAGTTGTTCATCGACACACACTTTCACTACATCAAAGCCGCTCTCAGAGGAATAAAGGCTGGAGACCCCTGATCTAAAGACTTCTCAAAACTAAAAACAAGGTATTGTTCATCATATTACACTGCAACACCCACACAAACGCAACACCACAAAATTACAGTTAATTCACATTTTCCTCCGTTTAATTCAGGATAATCCGACTGAGCACATACCTGTTCTCCTCAAACTGTTACGTAGTTCCCCATTTGGGTGTTTTTACAGCGTTGTCGAGATGACTGCGGCCGCTTTCATTTGTAGTAATGCTCTCAGAGAGGTGCTTGAGACCTTGAAAGCCTGTTCTTCAGCAGGTACCAGTCCCTCAGAATAAAATCCACATCCACATTATATGCTTTTCTCCCCCCTGAAGAACCAATCCACGATAAATCTCTGATTATAATTAACAGTGGCCTGATTTTAGTATCCCACAGTGCCGGTGGTTTATTTTTGACACTGATTTACAGCTCTTGTGAGCTTGGGATAGAGTAGGTGAGGTAAAGTAGGGTTTATACTCCCTTTTATTTTACATCTACAGCCCTGATTACATTGGAAGCATTGTTGCAGGGGTTTCTTCGCTGATTACAGCCCTACAGGTGAAGCTGAGCCTGCAGTACTACTAGTGAGCTAACTGGCTAGCATGTTTACTGCTGGCTACTGCCTAAATCCAGGTCAGCAACTGTTTGACAACCCAGCGAGCATTTCATTTTAAGCATATTGAATTACACAGTGACCTTGTTTTTTGGACCATAAATAAGATGTGAAATAAAATACACTATTGGAGCGCTTTATTTAGGAACACCTGTGCACCTGTTTACTCATGCAGTTATCCAGTCAGCCAGTTGTGCAACGCAAAGAATCCTGTCAGCAGGTTCATTTAATGTTCACGTCAAACATCAGTGCAGGGTAAAATGTGATCTCAGTAACTTTGACCAACAAACAAAATGAATAGTCGTGCAGATGGGAATGATGTGCTGATGAGAGAGGTCTGATGTGTGTGGCGTGTCTGGTTGGAGTTAAAGGAGTTTAATATTGTGGGAATGTTTTCCTGGCATTCTACTTTGGGCTCCTTCATAACACTCATTCATGGTTTAAATGCTGCAGTCTGAGTTTTGGTACTGACCATGTGCATCCCTTCACGGCAAAAGTTTACCATCTTCTAATGGCTACTTCCATCATGATAATGCACCGTGCCACAAAGCACAAGTTATCACAGCCTGAATGTGCAGCTGACAAACCTGCAGAAATGATGTGATGCAATTATACCAACATGGAGCAGAATATCAAAGGAAGGATCCCAACATCGATGATAGCAAGAACTCCGAGGCTGTTAGAGAGCAAAGGGAGGTCCGACCCAGGATCAGCTGGATGTTCATCGTGAAGCACTCGGTGTGTTTATGATCTACTGCAACGGTCTCGAACCTTTTTTCATCTGAGATCTACTTTGACCAAACAAAAGTGTCCGAGAGCTACTAATGTTTAGTAACATTCACATAGCTGAGCTCCGCCAAACCAGCTGAATAAGATTATTTTATGTGAACAATAACAAAGTGATACTTAATTGATATACTGTACATGTTTTATTCTGTATGCATTTCTCTATGTTTTCAATTGATGAAGGGTGGTATTATTTTCTGGATCTACAGTTACACATATGTGCTTTAAATGCCGACTGCACTGTGGCCACTAGAGTTGAGTGTGGTACTGACACGGTGTGGAGCAGACACAGGTGGAGAAGAACGAAGGGAGATTGTCCAGTCGTTACCCGATAGCGTTGCTAGGGTCATTCTTTTGGATAGAATAAAAGATAAATTTAAAAAAGCTTAAGTGTATTGCCTAATATACTTTGGCGGCCATCAGTACACATGGGATAGCACGCCTAAGTAAGTCTACGTGTGAGGAACACTGGATATTGTTCAAACATTTCGAGATCTACTTAGAACCGGGTCCCGTTTTACTGGTAGATCACCATCTCCGGGTTGGAGATCCCTGGTGTACTGTATACACGGTGACTGCTGTTGATCCCTGAATAAGATCACATTAAAAACACGTGTAGTCAATGGAAATTTCAATCATTTTTTCACATACAACATTGATTTTGGCGACTTAAGAGATGGTTGACTGGTTTAAAGAATCTGGAGAATCTCCACCACGGCCTGTTAATTTCAGTCAGAGCACCAAGTAAACTTCCCACAAAGCTTTTGTTCATTGTATTTAACGTGTTGCTGCTTGTCAAAAGTGTCCCTGTTGTACACATTCAGCACTGCTCAATTATGGCACTGTCTTCTCTCCCAAAAGACTGACAGCGTTGACAGCTTGTTGGTTGATCCCTGCGGTATGTCTCGGAGGACGTAGCTTAATTATAACCTCTTTTGATCCGCAAACTCTGACAGAGTCGGGCTCTCTGTGGAGGGAGAGTCATCCATGTCCCCTGCCCACGGATTGATACTCATTTGCAATGCAGATTTCTTTATTCTATTTTGTAGTATTTTAAATGTATAAACATTTCAGACAAGAGGTCCTAGACAAGGTTACTCCATTAAGTTATTACAGATATTGATAAATAAACTGGGTAGACAAACTAGTGAAGACACTGCATGTAAAAGACTTGTTTAGATCTAATTACAATACAATCAGACAGAAATGTGGCTCAGTCAGTTAAATGATTATTAGTGTATAATTTAGGAAAGTCAAGCAGTTAGAGTCACGCAAACTCCAGTAAACCAACACAATGTTTTTTTTTTTTAATGTTAAAGGAATATTTTGGAGACAGCACAGTTCAATTCAATTCAATTCAATTCAATTTTATGTATATAGCGCCAAATCACAACACAGGTTATTTCATGACACTTAACACATTAAAGTCCTTACAGCAAGACTTTACAATATTATACAGAGAAACCCAATAATCCAACAATTCAACAATTCCCACATAAGCTAGGAGGGAAAAAAAAAACTCCTCTTTAAGGGAGAAAAACCTCCAACAGAGGGAAGAAAAAACTCCCTCTTAACAGGAAGAAACCTCCGACAGAACCAGGATCAGAGGCCATCTGCCTCGACCGGTTGGGGTGAGAGGAGAGCAGAGAGAGAAAAGGACAGCATAGAGATAGAAGAGAAGAACTGTTGGTGGAGACGACAAGCGCAGATCAGAGACATGCAGCTCCATGACGGGACATCTGCAAAAGAAAGAAGAGAAACTACACGAGCGAGGGAACTGAATGGAGACAACAGACAATAAGAAAAAACTATGGGAGAGAAAAAGATGGTGAGGTATGAGTCAGTTAAAGAGTAGGAGGAAAGAAAAGAAGCTCAGCATGTAACGAAGTCCCCCAGCAGCCTCGGCCTATAACATCATAACTAAGGGTTGGTTCAGGTCTACCTGAGCCAGCCCTAACTATAGGCTTTATCAAAAAGGAACGTTTTGAGTCTAATCTTAAAGCTAGAGAGGGTTTCTGCCCCTCCAACACAAACTGGGAGCTGGTTCCACAGGAGAGGAGCCTGAAAACTGAAGCTCTGCCTCCCATTCTACTTCTGGAAACTCTGGGAACCACAAGTAGACCAGCGTACTGAGAGAAGTGCTCTGCTAGGATTATATGGTTCTATAAGATCTCTAAGATATGATGGAGCCTGGTCATGTAGGGCTTTGTAAGTCAGCAAGATAATTTAAATTCTATTCTTGATTTAACAGGAAGCCAGTGAAGAGAAGCTAAAACTGGAGAAATATGATCTCTCTTGCTAATCCCGTCAGTACTCTTGCTGCAGCATTTTGGATCAGCTGCAAGGTTTTTAATGAGTAATTTGGATATTCTAACAACAAGGAATTACAATAATCTAGTCTAGAAGTAACAAACGCATGAATGAGTTTTTCTGCATCACGCTGAGGAAGGATTTTCCTGATTTTATTAATATTACGTAGATGAAAGAATGCAGTTCTGGAGATTTGCTTTATATGGTAGCTAAAGGACAAATCCTCATCAAAGATGACTCTAAGGTTCCTCACAGTTTTGCTGGAGGCCAAGACAACATCATCTAGAGTAACTAAGTGATTACAGAAAGAGTTTCTGAGGTGTTTAGGACCAAGAACAATAACTTCTGTTTTGTCTGAATTTAGAAGCAGGAAGTTTTTGGTCATCCAGGCCTTTATGTCTTTTAGACAGGCTTCAAGTTTTACGAACTGATTAGTTTCATCTGGTTTTATAGAAAGATATAGCTGAGTGTCATCTGCATAACAATGGAAGTTGATGCAGTGTTTCTTGATGACATCTCCTAATGGAAGCATGTACAAAGTAAAAAGTATTGTGCCTAACACTGAGCCTTGTGGAACTCCATAACTAACTCTTGTTTGTCTGGAAGACTCATTGTTGACATGGACAAATTGGAATCTATCTGTTAAGTAGGATTTGAACCAATCTAATGCAGTTCCTTTAATCCTCGAAACATCTTCTAATCTCTGTAATAAGATCGTATGATCAATCGTATCAAAAGCAGCACTGAGGTCCAGAAGAACAAGTACAGAGACGAGTCCATTATCTGAGGCTAATAAAAGGTCGTTAGTAACTTTCACCAGAGCTGTTTCTGTGCTATGATGAACTCTAAAGCCTGACTGAAAATCTCCAAACAGATCATTCCTTTGTAAATGATAAAAAAAATTGATTTGCAACAACTTTTTCAAGGATTTTAGAAATAAACGTCAGGTTGCAAATTGGTCTGTAGTTTCCTAAAACAGCTGATCAAGAGTCGGCTTTTTAAGTAAAGGTTTAATTACAGACACTTTAAAAGCCTGAGGTACATAGCCGGTTACAATGGATAGGTTGATCTGATCTAATATGGAAGTATTAATTAAAGGAAAGACTTCCTTAAAAAGTTCAGTTGTGCAGTGGTTAGCATTGTCGCCTCACAGTGAATAGGTTCTGGGTTCAAATATGGGCCTGGGCCTTTCTGTGCATAGTTTGCATGTTCTCCTGTCCCGGGATCTCTCTGGGTACTCCGGCTTCCTCCCACCATCCAAAAACATGCACCTCAAGTTAATTGGTGGTTCTACAAAAAAATTGCCCTTAGGTGTGAATAAGAGCATGAATGGTCTTTGTTTCTCTCTGTCTCTACATGTTGGCCCTGTGATGGGCTGGCGATCTGTCCAGGGTGTACCCTGACTTCGCCCAAAGTGAGCTGGGATAGGCTCCAGGCCCCCGTGACCCTGTTCAGGATAAAGCGGGTATAGATAATGGATGGCTGGAACATTTTGGTGTCTTTTAAATCTGTGTGTGGTTCTTATGATTGTGGCCAGTGCTAACTGGACCTTTTTGTAAAGATTACTTAAACATCACTCTGGAAAAACAACATTTATTTGAGCAACATAAACCTCCTAAAGTTGTCTATTTTATTTAAATAATTTCAAATGTATGTTTCTGAGTCTGACAGAGAGTTAGCACAGAAGTAGATCAGCAGGTTGGCTTACTACAGCCAAATACAGACGGCTCTACTTCTGGAGCCACATGCTGTACACAATCATCTTCACACACTGTTTTGTTGGCATGTGTGAGACTGTGGGTTCCAGTCGACTGGTCCTGAAGCATGCCAATTTTTTTTTTCAAAGAAATTGAAAATAAAATTGGAAGGAAATCTGTGTGCAAATTATTCCGAAAACTATCATGAGAACGATTGAGTCTCTGTATATTGAAAGCAAACTAGAGATGCTGTGAGATTAAGGCTAGGCAACAAACACACATTTAGTTAAACCGGTTAATTGACTGATATGACATAAACTGTTATTTCTTTTACAGATTTATGACATGCTGTGTAGGCTGTCCATCCACCACCAGGACCTCTAGCTCCACACTTTTATATTACACTTTGATACATAGACACCCTGCTTGTAATGGCACTGCTTGTTCGCACTGGAGGTGCAAAATTGTTTGGGTTGAACTTGAGGACTCAGCTTTTGGAGGTTCATGTCACATGTGCTGGACACCTTTACATCCACCATTATTATCATCTACACAAAGTCCAACAAGAGCACAGGGGAGGTATAAGTCTGGTTTCCTGTTGCGGTTGGGTAAGGCAGCTGGTGGCACAAGGCTGAGTACTGCACAGTGCAATCAGAGGGGAGGGGGAGAATTCACTTTCCTCCATCTCAGTCACAGGTTTGCTTTCAGAGTTTAGGGCCTCTTACCTTTCGTCCGTGCTCTGCCGTCTTCCAGAGACATGTCAGCGGCACCGATGCGTGAAATTGTAAAATTGCTAATGACATTTTCCTTGCATAATGGCGTCCTTTGAAATGGTGCTTACAGCTGCCGGGGCTCTGATTGAGGAGTAAAGTGTATGTGTGTGCTTGAGGACACACATCTCCCATTTTTCAATTTCTGTAACCCAGACTGCCAAATGTGCTTAATGTGGGTTATAAATTTAATTGGATGGATAACTGTGACATTTTTTAATGCCACCTTTTGCCATGTCCTTGACTTCTCTTTCCACTCAGGTATTCTGTCTGTCTGTCTGTCTGTCTATCTATCTCGCTATCCATCCATCCATCTGTCTGTATGTCTATCAATCTGTCCGTCCGTCCGCCCGTCTCTCCATCCATTCAGTCATTATTGTTTTCACACGTGGCATAAGAGCATAAAACATCCGTGAATCCGATTGTTTCACAATATCTCAGGATGCACACAACGCTATCTAAACGTTTTGGTCAATCAAAAAGTTCAGAGACTGTTTCTGTTACATGTGAATTGGTAAGTAGCACTGTGATGTGAACGGAGCAGGGGGAGGTTATGACCGCTGCGAGGAAGGGTTCCAAGTTTTTGTCATTTCATTAACAACATTTTTGTGAGAAATTTCACAATGGACTTGAGCAGAGGGTGCACATCACAATTTGTCTCAAAAAAAAATCTGTTGATTTAATTTAAATAGAAAAAATGTAATTTCATATAATGAAATGTTGCCTTTCATCATTTATCTGTCAACTCTCCTGGTAGTGTTATTATTATTTTGTTAAAATGTTCTATAGATATTGCAATAATATTGTTATCTTGTATCACAAGAATCATTTGGTGAAAATCTGATATTGTGACAGCCCCAGTCTTCACAACATATATGAAAAATAAAATAACGTGATTGACAGCTACATATTTAAGGATTGTGTTCAGCCCAGCAGATCAAAGACAATGACTGTTTAGCTGTTTCAATGACATGAACACAAGTGATCACACAGGGAACCACATAGACATTATGTGAGCTGTATGTGAGAAGGCAAATGTCAGAATCAGTTGGACCAGACATTAAACAAACTTTACCATAATGTCCGATTGAGGACGTGTGAATAAAACAGGTAATTGTCTGCTGATTTCCCGACTAATAGAGAATTTATTGAAGAATTGATTGCCTTCATTGACTACATTTGCCATTAATACTGATTGAAAAGCCACATAAAAGTGGCAAAAACGGAATGCTATTATTTATGAATAAAAAAAAAACATTTTATTGAAAATAGACCAAAGACAACATATCAAATGTTGAAATGGAGAAATGTTAAGATTAGAAAAATTGCATAATCTCCAAAAAAACACACATCTCACAACTAATTAGCTTCATTGGCAACAGATCAGTAACATGATTGAGTATAAAAAGGCCATCCCATAGAGGCAGAGTCTCTCATCAATGAAGATGTGGAAAGGTTCATGACAAAGACTGTATAGGAAAAAAGTACAATGATTTAGGAATAATACTCCTTAATGTAAAATTGCATTTCATCATTTACGATACAAAATATCATTAACAGATTCAGAGAATCTGGAGAAATTTCTGTACGCAATGAACAAGGCTAAAAAAAAAAAATCAATATTGGATGACTGTGACCTTCAGGCTTCAGTGTCACTGCATTAAAAACAGACACAATTCTGCAGTGGAAATCATAGTCTGGGCTCAGAAACACTTCAGAAAACATTGTCTGTGAACACAGTTCATCGCTGCATCCAGAAATGCAGATTAAAACTCTACCATGCAAAGAAGACATAAAAACATGATACAGAAGCGCCGCCGCCTTCTCTGGGCCTGAGCTCATTTAAGATGGACTGAGGTGAAGTAGAAAATTGTCCTGTGGTAAAATTGTATTATTTTTTTTAAAATCATGGACACTACGTCCTCTGCGCTAAAGTGGAGAGGGTCCATCCAGCTTGTTATCAGCGCTCAGTTCAAAAGCCAGCATCTGTGACAGTATAGGGATTAATTAGTGCAAATGGCATGGGTAGCTTGCACATCTGGGAAGGAACCATTAATGCTGAACGATATATACAGGTTTTGGAGCAACATTTGCTGCCATCCCTTCAACATCCTTTTCAAGGAAGGCCTTGCTTATTTCAGCAAAACAATGCCAAACTGCATTCTGCACATTTTACAACTGCAAGGCTCTCATGTAGAAGAGTCTAAACTGGCCTTTCTGTAGTCCAGACCTGTCACCCATTGAAAACATTTGGAGCATCATAAAACAAAAAAATACGACAAAGGAGACCCCAAACTGTTCAGCAACTGAAGTCATACTGTATATCAATCAAGAATGGGACAACATTTCACTTTCAAAAGTCCAACAGCTAGTTTCTTCAGTTCCCAAACATTTACAAAATGTTGTTAAAAGAAGAGGTGATGCAGTGGCAAACATGCCGCTGTCCCAACTTTGGGACGTGTTGCTTGCATCAAATTCAAATATCATCATATTTATAATATCATATTATAATATTTTTCGTAAAACAATAAAATCTCTCCATTTCAACATTTGATACATTATCTTTCATCTGGTTGCAATTAAATATGGCTTTATGTGATTTGCAAATCATTGCATTCTGTTTATATTTACATTTTACACAGCATTTCAACTTTTTTGGAAAAGCGATTGTCGTAAAAATGTTGGATTTTTCTCTTGGCAAGACAAGAAATGAGGGAGTTTCCCAAAACGTTAAACTATTGTGGCTTGATTTCATGTTGTATGTAATTTGGTGTTGAAACATAGTTTCAGCTCCAGAAGAAATGAGCACTGTGCTACCAATGGTCAGTAGCTTATCTCATATATACTGTAGCCTACAGTTCAACGTAGCCTCAGTCAGTATGGGTTTTGTGTTCCATTCTGAAATTGAAAAGAAAGCTCTTATGACGGTTACACTGTGCAGCATGTACATATAACACAGCTTACACAGTGTGGTCATTGTAGGCTAAACTGTGTTTTGCATAGTGCAAGTGAACAAAGGCACTAAAGAGCAGCGCAGTCAACACCATAAAAAGAAGTGGACCATGAAAGTTTCATTCACTGACATAATTAAATGCTGCTATTTCAGTACCAACATGTGACAATGTGTGTATTTGTATGTCTGAGTTGTATTTCTATAGATTTGTCTTTTTCTATATTTAGATGTTTACCTTTTTTGTGCAGATTCAACCAGACTGCATTGTGACATTGATACTGGTGTGTTTAGGCTGAACTAACTGCCACCAATATTATAGCTTTTGGACTTCATCTCAATTGTCAGGCCACTAACGCGTATGTGTGTGTGTGTGTGTGTGTGTGTGTGTGTGTGTGTGTGTATCTCCGGCAGGGAGAATAGCGCTGCTGTTTCGTAATGTTTTTGGGGTCAGCCTTGGCCTTGCCTCAGGCCATGTCAGCCAGTGCTATCAGACTCAAAGAGGAGCCTCTCTTCACACGAATAATAATTAGGATACTCAGCGCCAGTTCACAAAGAAATGGACCATCTGGGTTCAATCCTTCCAGCCTCATACAGTCCCTGCTGTCCAATGTGTGTCCGTCTGATGTGCCACAGACTTCGATCATGTGGCATTATCATGCTTTTTATAGACAGCAGAGCTTGTACATTTATAATTTGCAAAGAGCCGTAAATGTGCTGCACTTGAGAGCTGTTTGTCTCTGAGTGGAAAAAGGTTTCAGTCCATGTGCACATGGCAAAGTTAGTTTGATGGTAAGTCTTGTTTTTTTCATTTGATCTTATTTTAGTTTTCTGAGCTACAGTCACATTCAATGGGGAAAAAAAATTGGGTCATGGTGGAAGCACCTCGTCCCCTGGCTACATGTCTTGAACCTCATTGGAGATTCTAAGGCGTTTTAGGACCAGATGGGATACACAATCCATGCAGCATCCTCTAGGCCTTCCCCAGGGTGTACTCCAAGTTAGTCTTGCCCAGAAACCTCCCCAGGGTTCAATCTAGGCGGATTTTCTAATCAGATGCACAGACATCTGGGGGGGATCAACCAACAAGCTGTACTTTCCAGAAGAAGTGGTTCTACTGAGAGCTCTGCACACTGACCATAAGAGTACTTTCACTCCTGTAGATCAGTTTGTTTTGGACAGACTTGGAGGGGAAAATGATACAGCTTTTGCATGGCCTGGTTCTGTAGTAGAAGAGTTCTGGTGCTGAACTGGCCTGCCTGCAGTCCAGATCCGCCCCACTTAAAACATTTGCTGCATCATGAAACAAAAACAAAAAACAGCAGACCTTGAACTGTTGAGCAGCTGAAATCCTACAATAGATAAGAATCGGACAACATTTCACTTTCAAAACTCCAGCAACTGGTCTCCTCAGCTCTGAACGTTTGCAGAGTGTTGTTAAAAGAAGAGGTGATGCAACACAGTGTTAAACATGCCCCTGTCCCAACTTTTTGGAGACGTGTTGCTGGCATCAAATTCAAAATGAGCATAAAGTTAAAAAGAAAAAACAATAAAAAATAAATGTCACCGTTTAATATGTTGTCTTTGGTATTTTTTCAATTAAATAATGGTTTACATGGGTTTTTTATTGACATTTTACACTGTGTCCCAACTTTTTTGGAAATGGGTTTGTTGTTCAGATTCAATTTAATCTCTCAGACTAAAGTATTAATGCTCCACATAAAGGATAAATGCGATCCAAATCAGAAATATATGACCAGAGTCTGCATTTTTACACTCGTGCCACACTACAAACACCAGATCTATAAATCAGTTACCTTTCGAATGCAATCGTTCAAAGGAGAAAGAAAGAATAAAGTAGAATAAGAAGGAAGGATGAGTTAAGTATTAGAAAATGTCAGACATCTATAATAAAGCTAGAGCTCATTCTCTGTGATTAAATACCTTCTCACTGCCTTCTCTCTCCTTGTCAAGCATCCTGCTGGCACAAGAGCCAATACATTAAGAGTTTAAGCCTGTCTTCAGTATTCCTGCCATGTATCTTCTCATTTAGGTGCTGTAAAGAATATTCCTCACTGAAAATCTCGACCTGCCTTCTCAAGAGGTCTAATCTGCAGATGCTGGTTTAAAAATATTAAACTGCTTCTCAGCTTCATTCATATTCATATGTGGACTTTCATTTTCCAGATAGGTCTACCAATTTATACATATATAAGCAACCTTGTAACGTGTACAAAACTAATTATTTCCACACAATAGAGTCTGCACAGTCTATTTAATCCTTCCACAAGCTTTTTGCCACATTACAGATAAATAAATCCCCGAAATAATAAACCTTTTTAAGCTGCCTATTATTGACTCATAAAACTATCTAGGCTGTCTAGTGGCCGTACTAGATGGTTAATAGGCTACATGTTTCTCAGTTTGAATGTCACCTTCTAAATATGATCCCACACTTTGGATAATTTTGCCCAACATATAACTATAACGTATATATGGATATATGTATATATATGTATATAATATGTAATATAACTGATAACGTTGATGATGACGTCTCTGCCAAGGTACAGTTCCTGAATGGAGACTGAGGTAGCCTTGACGGACTGACCGAAAACCCGATTCATTGAACCAAATTATTTTCGTTTCCCTCCCGGCTGCTGTAAAACGATCTGTTATAAGCTGAAGTGAGCTTGTTTTAATATTATCAGAGTAGTATTTTAAATGTTTTCACCTCTGAATCTGTAATGTAGATCAGGCCGACTCACTTTTAATGTATAGCTGCGTAGCACAAAGCCATGGTGCATTTCTGTATTGGCAGCATTGGCAGCCATCATGTTTGAATAAACTTGATTGAAATTGTCACTGGATAAAACCAATTACCTTTGTCATTGGTGTTAGTAAAAGTAAATCTATATATTTCAACCAACCAGAATCCAGAATATTCAATACCCATGGATCGGATAGCTATGTGATTTCAATAAGCTTAGTCTATACTGTATGTGTATCTGAAATACAGTAGCCTATAGCCAGACGAGGTCGTTGCATCGTTCTCTGAAAGTATACAATGTAAGCTTTACTCCTCCAAACTTTAATCCTGTCAGTATTCAATGGAGAAAAAAAAACTGTGCACAGTCTGTCCGCTGTGAATACAGCAGCTAAATATATTTTATTATCTATTCTATTAATCAACTCGGCAGAGAAAGAAGAAACAAGAAAAAAATCATCTTCTCCGCGCAAAAAGCTTTAATTGACACAAGAGCTATCTTTGAATTCAAAAAGAAAAGAAGTAGAGAAAGGAGATGTTGATGCAGACAATCGGACTTAAAAAAAAAAAAAAAAAAATCTCTCAAGGGCTGCCCTCGTTTTAAAATGGGCTCCAGGCTGTGGCCCTAGTGTGTGGAAGTTTTTTTTTTTTTTTAAATTTTATATATATACAGTATATATATATATAAATACTTACTTACCAGTAAACTATTAACATTACAACAAAGTAGGAATAATAAAAGTTAGCAGTTAAGAGGTCAAAAAAGTGCGAAGAATCGATGCAGCAGGAAGGAAAATGATGCTGTGCGTGTGCGTGCTGCTTAAAAAGAGCATCCATTATAAGCTAACCTTCAGTGGATAAATAAATATTTGAAAAATATAATTTTCGGAACATCTGCTGCCAAAAGCTGCAGTCTGTTGACTTGGCAAGTGGAGATGAAAACGTTTGAACAATTCTTTTCTGGGTCGGTGAGGACGACCTCTCAGAAGCCCCTCGTCTGATTGATAGTGGCGGCTGGTGCTCAAACCAGTCAGCCAGTGGATAAAACTGGATCAATGTGACAGTGATGGTGTTTTATGATGCCAATAAGGTGCGCTCTTCGTCGCTCTCCCTCTCTGCAATAAACACAGAGACTCCGTAATGGACTGGACTGGTACTTGTAAAGCCAGAACACACTCGCTTTTAGGGAATGGGATTCCAGTGTCTCTCTGGTAGAAGAAGAGTGGGATTTGACTATTTTGCTGATTTTTAAGATTCTGTGAGAAAGGATTCCACATGCTGACCTAAATATATACTTTTTTTCCTCCCTGCCACATCTCTCAGATACATTATAAATAATGGATCACATTTATATCTTGCTTGACTATTTCCATCTCCCAAGGGCTTCAGTGTGCACACCAGAGTGTAGTCTGCCTGTGTGTGTGTGTGTAAGTGTTTGAAGTGCTTTTCATGATGCACAGATATCGAGATATTCAGATTAACGTTGTACTTCCATTCTACAATGCACACACAACAGAATTACATTAGCAGTCACTTGTAAAGTGGGATTGTACTGGCACGCTGCAGTCTTCAACCTCTCTTTCTACATTTTGGTGAACACTTTGTGAACGCTCTCAAATGAATTAGCTCACACATTAACAATAAAGCAATTGCTCCTCTTGTTGAGGCATAAAGGAAAATTTTGGTTTGCTTCCTCTCAGAAGGCAAGACAGAAAGGCAAGGACGCTATCGAGGAGGGCTGCAGCGAGGGAAGGGTGAGCTGGAAGCGAAAGCCCTCAGGAGGACAGACAGGGGGCTGGTGGTGAAGGTGCATCCCTTCTGGAGGAAGAGCAGAAGGGCCAGCAGACGATACAGGACTCCATTGGAAGGAAAGTTGAAGGGTTGCAGGGCACGATGCAATCCAGGCAAAGAGCTGAAAACCACCGCAAGTACCCAGTAGCCAGAGTGCAAAGCAGCAGGCAGACGATGGAACCGAAGTCTACGAGAGTCAGGCCTTCTTCTGCAGGACCTCTTAGCAGGTTACTCATGGTTAGTCAGGGGTCGGATTACGTGGGAGTGTAGCCGGTTCATTGCTAGCGACCTGCACAGCTGGCTGAAGGCACTGATACAGTATGTCTGGCCCAAAGCTCGGGGCTGTTAGAGCAAAGGAATGCAAACTAGGAGATTGGCTGGAGGCTAAGTTGGACAGACAGACTGGAGGTTGATTAACTGAGAAGCAGGCTGGTGGCAGGCAGGCCAGAAGGTAGCAGACCTCTTGCTCAGCTCCCAAGGAGGCTACTGGGAGGACACAAGGGAGGCCTGAGTCCTCTCCCCTCCCAACTTTTATTGGAAAAAATATTCAATAACTTTTTTAGTGTGCTGTGACTGTAATCACATCACATGTCAGCAGTTTCCTGTTGTCTTTTCCCCGAATAAAACTTTCTTCAAATTATGCAACAAAAAAAGATAAAAGGATGTTCATGAATGGAGAATTGAGACCAAGATTGACAGCTACTTTACCACCAGCAGCGAGCTAACACCAAACGGTCATCCAGTGGGTAATATGGTCAAACAAAAAACAAATAGCTTGTTAGTGAAATTACATTTTAAGATTGTATTGTGTATGGATGGTTGTTGATATATAGAAAAGATTTTGATTTTATTAAAAACGTTTTTGTATATCCTGAAATAAAAACTTCGTAGCAGGACGCACCATGTAGGTGCACAAAACTTGTATTTCACACGTGTGTTTCATCTCTGCTACAACTCTATTCTAAGAAACATTGATGTGTGGCCGACCAGCAATAAACAGCCGCTGTTATCGTCACTATGATCCAAAATGATTTGCAGTTTGGGAACTTGCAGGCATTTGTCTGAGATGTAAAGAAGCTAAATAAGTGGAAAGCAAACCATAGCCTTACACATGTACCGTATGTGCTGGTCTATAATATGATCGGATTCGCACCTATGACTAGATCATGCTTATTATTGACCACTGCTCAAATTAGACTGGTACTCACCAGTAAGGGCACTTAAACATTTTACGCACCAGCACTTATTGCAAGCTTTTCACAAGATTATCTGAAAGATTCATTATGGCACTAAATGAACTGCATTACCCAGGGGGCACTATGTGACGGTCACCTATTCCCGTAGTCTAAGTAACGTAACATTAACCTTACAATAATAGGTACAGTACAGCAAGCCAACGTAAGCACCACTCGTAGACTGTTGATGTAACATTATTGTCAGCAAAAACGTTTCAGTTTGACCCCAGAAAATACTGTAAGAATGTAAACATCGTATGCATAATGAATATCAGTATATGTTGTCCTTTAAAAAATATCTAGTGTTCATTGAATTTTTGCCACTATCAAGTATTCAATCTAGTTACACAACCTAATTGCCTTCTGAACTCCATTCAGTGTTTTCATGTGAGCCAAAATGTCAAGTCAGCCAAATGTTGTGACTTTCTGGAACAATTTCAAATTAAAAGCCTTTGTTACAAATTAATGGCTTTCAAGTTTTTTATACAATGTGTAACCAAATACTGTACAAGGGTTTGACATAGTTTTGTTATTCTATTTGTTCTGCCTTTGATTAAATACACTTATGTTGTGAACACCAGCAATATATCCTATCATGTAATTTATTCATTGTAGAAATTTTAGAATGTAATACTCCATGAGCAAGGAGACCTGCATGGAGACAACAAACAATAAACAAAACATATCATCTTTCCACTTGTTAAAAAAATGCTGTCATCTTATTGCAGGATCTGTCATACATATCCACAATAACATCTCTATAATTATAATAATTCTGTATAACTTTATCATTGAATTGTATCCATAGTACCTATATCATTTATAAGAAAGATACATTTTTATGCTCTACTTGATGTGACATTTTTGTCTTTTTTTGTTAAATGCTTTGACTTGTGTTTTGCATGTATTGTTGTCGTTGATGACCCCCTTGAAAACTAGATGGTACATCTTAAGGGATTATTCCTGATAAATAATTTCTAGAAAACTCTGGCAGAGAGAAGGCTTTAAGTTAATTAGACACAATGGTGACAATAATAGCAAGGAGAGTAAAAGAGAGGAGACAATATTTTCTTAGTACTTTAAAGGGAAATAAAATCCTGTCACAATTAGATTAAAATTGTAAAGACAGCATTGGGAACTTCAAACTGCAAAAAAAAACCAGCTAATACAATATTATCCAAGTTCCTGATTGTCTAAAAGGATAATGCAGAAGCACAATACATGTGTTTTTGCTTTAGTCTTCCCCGCAGTATTAGATTGGAAGGCTTCTCTAAACATACAGGATCATTAAAACAAATTTAAGTTGTGTTTGCTGTGGGAATTGACATTTTCCCTCCAATATACCAGGTACACAAAAATAAATTTCAACGTTACTTACAGCAACAGAGTAGTGGTAGACATTTGCAAATGTTTCTCCTCTTTGTAAAAGAAAGTTCTTGTTACCCTGAAAGCAGCAGCGGGTTATTCCCCCCATTACCAGCTGACAGTGTTTGGAAATCTAATATTCTCTTTGCATGAAAGACAAAACTTCAAATGGTGAGAGCTTTAGACAGTGCTGTGGTACATTATTATTATTATTTTTTTTATTTTATACACTTTATTAATCCCAAGGGGAAATTTCTTCACTACAGCAGGGGGGCTCTCAGGGGGGAGCTGCTGCAGCAGGCTGCCACTAGCGCGGTGCCAGGTAACCTGACCTGAGGTGCATGTTTTTGGATGATGGGAGGAAGCCGGAGAACCCGGAGAGAACCCACGCAAGCACGGGGAGAACATGCAAACTCCGCACAGAAAGGCCCAGGACCGGATTCGAACCCAGAACCTTTTTGCTGTGAGGCGACAATGCTAACCACTGCACCACCGTGCCCCCTTATAGCTTCCCAGGCTAAATTTTATGCAGAGGTGATTATAAGTTTTAAAAAAAAACAAGACTTGGTCAAAACCTAATATATGGCTGGACCATGTATGAAACAAAAGGGCTTTAAATTTATAACAATGGATTTTTATTTGAAAAGAATACAGGAATTACCAATGTTGTACCTTCATCAGTCAGTCACGTAGTAACGTTTTCACTCACCTAATCACTCAGTGACAGACATTTGTATTTAGAGGTCTCACCACAAAGTCACAGTCCAGTAAGAATGAGCATTTCCTCTCCTTCTCTCCCTCTCTCTCGCTCTATCTTGTTCTCTGTCACTCACACAGACACACACACACACACACACACACACACACACACACGCACACACACACACACAGACACACACACACACACACACACACACACACTCCTCTTTCCTACAGTGTTACGGTCCACTCCCTGAATTGGCAGAGCGTGCCCAGTACGTGTCAGGAGGTATTGCTGATTTCAAAAGACCTTCACTCACCGAGCGTTTGTTTGCTGCAGAAAGCACAGTGAGGGCCTTTGGAGAAATAACACACCATCTACAAATCCCACGTAATGTCAATAGTTCCACACCACTACGTTCATTCATTCAAGTGCCAGAGCCCCAGAGGTGGGAAGCAAGCACCTGTCAAAACATCTTGACAAGGTAATGGAAACAGCCCGTATGTTAAGTTGCACAGCAATAATCCGATCCTAAACTGATGGAGGCAATAAGCAGGCTGTCAGGTGATGTAGCGGGTCTTTTAGCAGCCATGTTGGATGTCCACAGCCAGATCCAACGGATGCTTAGTGGATGTACAACTTGGACATTTTAACAGCTACACTGCATTAGATGTAATGATCGTGCTGGCATGTGCTAATTGCACTGTCCTTCATGGAATTTTAGGCAGATGTAGATGACAGATGTTGCTGTCACCCATCAATCTCAGAGTCACAGGTATTATAATTATACTGTCATTAACTGTCATGCTTTAGTTAAAGCTGCCATTATCTGGGCAGCTGCCTTTGTTTATTAGTTGAACAATGGAACAAAGAAAAAAATAACATTCCTCCCCATCTGGTGATTTTCATTGAAATTGGTCACATTTATGACATGCTTGAGATTTTTTCACAAATATAATTAAGAAAAGTTTTAGGAAATAAGCCTTTACCCTCATAAAATCAAAACTTTTTTTTTTTTTTTTTTAACATTTGAGCTTCTAAACCGATTACACCAGGTGGTAATTAAGTAGTGAGGTTTACTGGTGGACTTTTTATGCTTCAAAATTGTATGTTAATAGCTAATCACCTGCTTGCCCTGGTCTCATATTGAGCACATATACATGATATTGATATCATGATGTGGATTAGTACAGCAGTGAATTTAATTAAATTGTTGTGTACCAACACAACTTCAGGTCAACTCAACTGATGGTCCCAAATGCATTAAAAAGTTAACTTTTTGTCCAGTTAACTCTTGACAAGACTCAACTGTGAACTGAAAATAATTCCAGATAACTGGTTCTGATTTTGCTAAAAGTACGACAAGCTGTTCGCAAGGCAAACACCTTTGAATGAATCTAAAATATAAAACATAGTTTGCATTGTTTAACATTTCTTTATTTACATAATTACATTTGGGGAATTTCGTAGTTTTAATGTGTTCCGTTTTCTTCAAAACTATAGAAAATAGGAATTGAATGAGTGTGTCCAAACCTTTGTACCATATATTACATATATTTCCCAGTTGAAAGGATTTGAATCAATTGATTTCACATGGAAGATTTCCAGAGTGTCAGCAACACCAAAAGCACACACTTTTTTCAATTTTCGGGGATTATTTCTTCAATAGGTAGTAGATCCAGACTGGTCAGTGAAGTCTGCCGATTGGACATCGCTTCTAGAATTTGTCATTTTAATGCTGTAAGTAAAAAAATGTATTTGGGTTGAGAAAGATCAAGTAGAAAATGAGTGGGGGTTTTGTACGGTACTTTTTTGTGCAGATAAGTGAGTGGAATCAATTATTGTGCATTTAAAATACAAGTTACGTACAGGGCTGAGTTTTGGTTTCATTCCTCTTAAGGATTGAGACACCGAGCTCAGCACAGCAGGGATTGGGGAGTAACTGCCACACCTTGCTTTCAGACTTTAATTATTTTTTTGTGATTGTGTTGAAGTCTGCATGGTTAAACTGATACGTTTTGAATGGCAGCAGAGGATTTGTTTTGCTGCTTCATCACGGGGCATGTGAACCAGATTATAATTATTTTCTTTCTGTAACAGCATATGCCAGGTACAGTATGGCTTTGACCTTTCAGATTGAAATACAGACGTATTTATGGAAGTGGTCAGTTCAGCTTTGCATTTTTTCCTTAGTCACTGTTCTTCCCATTTGTCCTTCACGTTCCAAATTGACCTGTACAGTTTAATATATTTTCAACATCTAAAAATGGACAAATATTTCTGCAGGCTGAATTCTCAGACTGTATACATTATGCAGTCCTTAGCTGGCCTCAGTTTGTAGTGGAAATCTTTACTTCCTGGTTGTTACGGGCAGAAACTTCCAGCTATTGATGTTTGATACAGCCGGCTCGCCTCTGTGGAGTACAAACCCAAAGACTAAACAGACTGAAGATGTGGCAACACATTTCATCAAGAAAGTGAAATAAGACTTTGAAAAGAACCACATATCCAGTGCTGTTTGTTCATTCACATGAGTTAATGATACCAGGGGCCTCGGGCCTGGACCTCTAAACCGACTGCTCCCAGTGAGCATTTGGCTGCACTTCACAGCGCACTTCAGAGAAGTCCTCAGAATTATCAAAGAAGCTCCCGCCCATGGCAGATTATTCCCTATTATGCCCACAAAGAGAATCCGAAATTCGTTATGTGCAGCATGCAAAGGGTTAAGTCATCTTTGTTAGTGGAAGCGCTCGCTGCTCAGTCTAATTCAACAGGTCCTCTTCTGTCCTCGCTTAATTGTGTCCTTGGGCCCTGACTCTGGCCCACTGGGTAATGGAAAGTAGTACAAGTTTTTATTTCAAGATATGAGAGACTTTTGGTCTGCACAGATATTGCTTTTATGGTAATTAAAAGGTAGCATCAGAGCTTTTCTCTGTGTTTCCCCTCGATCAAAGATGAGAAATACCGTGTAGGTGTGCACCGAACGTGTACGTTGAAGAAGGCAAAGGATGGTGGCAACAAATATTGAATTGATTCAGATCCTTTTTGCATATTGCATTTTGTATCAAGTTAATTGATAAACTTGTAAATCTATATCATATTTAAAATGTGGCAATTACATGCTTGTACGAATGTCTCTTCAACAGTGTCACATTAGCAACACACATGTTGGATAACAAGCTTGTTAATGGAGAATAGCAAGCCAGCGAGCTGAAAGAGCTGATGTGTGATAGCATGTTTCTGGCTGGCTCACATGAAGCCATTAGCTTTGCAGCTTCATAAAGTTGATCATCTCACTGGTAGCTGCAGCAACACTACCACACTAACATCATTCTCTAACAACCGGCAGTTGCTCCACTTATTACTGGCTTTAATATGAGCATTTGGGAATGCTAACACAAACAAAATAACCTGACAATGTGCTCATATTGTTAGTAAAACAATCTCGTATATTCCTTGATATTGACACAGTGAACCTTGATATAACAAACAGTTGCCTGAACATTCAGCATGAAATAGTTGAAACCTTAGCTGCCACTATGTTTGCCAGCTAGTTGCTACATAATGTATCTGTATGTTGTTTTGTCGTGTATAGGACGTATTTTTGAAATGAAAATCATTTTTGTTAATGAAACTGCAGAGGGACTAAACCAAAACAGTACAATTATAGGCTATAAAACCAAAACAATGAGCTGAAAGATGATAAAATGCTCCATACAGCTGAGGGGTCTGCAGAGTCAATTGATAATTGTCTGTGGATGAAATGAGCTACCGATTTCACTTTTTACATAATAATTTGATTTATTGTTAATCTAAAAATATTGATAAATGCAGCTTTGAGTTCAGTTGCCAGTAGCTTTGGACAGAAAATGTGGTCATAATTCATTTTAGTGGGTCAGAAAGAAAAGAAGAAGCATTGAAGTAAAGCCTCTGTGGAAAAATACCGTCTGGAACTGCAGCAGCTGATGGAGCATGCTGAGCCAGCACAACGTGTGAACTTCAATTCAATACCCTAATTATGCAATATTACATGAGAGGGTGTGCTATAAAGTCATTATTGGTACGACTGAGATGCGGTCTGGACCGAGGCACTTGTGTTAAAGCACACCCTCGAGTATAATGTTGTGATTATACAACACGTTACCAACTAAATGAAATATGTAATCTGAATGTATTCATATTGTGGGGCAATTCTCTCAAAATATAAAACGTTTTGTTCGTGTGATCTCCGTTTCCATGGCAACACATGGGGTACAACTAACAGCTGGAAAATAATCGGTTGCATCAGCAGACTCTTGTGTAATGTATGCAATGTTCACCTCTCCAGGAAGTAGTCCGACCCTTAGTAACGACCCTAGCAACAGAGACGAGATCTGGTCCGTTTTATTGCTTTCTGGAGACGGTTTCTCAGACTGAATAAATACAACACATAGAAACACTAAACTGCTTAGCTAGCTGAGTCTTGTTGTAATGAAGATATCTGGGGAAAAAAGGCCGATGAATTCATTTATTTTTAAGATTTTGGCACGGTGCCATGTGGTAACCGGTCAAGCGAGCTGTACACGCCGTACCGTACAAGCTAGTGCGCAACTATCCATGGTGTTACGGTACGGGTGCTCGAGCGACAAATAAGGACCAAAAGAGACCAGATTTTACCAAATGGTTCATATTTAATAGACCTGTAACAAGTAAAAACCACATTATATCGCATATTATATGAAATTCAATTCTAATTAAATATTGAGGAGGTGGAGTGATATTTCTAGTGATGAGCAGGGTGTGATGTCATGATGATTTGAGCACGTTTTAAACGGTCAGTTGACCAATCGGATCGCTGCATCGGAACTACTTTTTTTACTTACAATTTTATAGTTTTATTTTCTTCTTTTGCATATTGTAACTATGTATACTGTAACAGATTATCTGTCAACAGACTAGCCTAACATTTAAGCAAAATCATGGTTGAGCTCATAGACTGATTGAATACTTTAGACTTAGAAAGATGGTCATATTTTGTGTTTCCAGATGACTGTGCAGATTTCATTCAGCTGTAGTTAAAGTGAATCCTGTGACTTCACTGACTGACAGGTATAATTTGTTTACAGAGAGGAGATCTTTTCTCCTGCATTCTCCCTCATCATGGATTTAATCAATTTAGAAACCAATTCCTATTCCATAAATATTGATTTCGGCCTGCCACATTGGGACTATACACTCATGTTTGCTTAAATCCCGCAATCTGCTGATCCATAGTAATTGAATATTGCTGTATAACAGATTTTCATCATAAAAGATTGCCGTGTTTCAATCTGACAGACTTTTTGGATTTGCAGAGAAATATGGTAACGATGCTGTTAGTAAACTCACTCATGCATGAGACATTTGCTTTGGGAAATGAGTTGTGGGAGAATATGGTGGCTGGGACTTGAGTCTAAATAGTCAGCAGTGCAGCCATGTTTGTCTGGAAAAATTCTGAAAGTCATCTATTATTGTTGAACTTTAAGTATCTAAATACGATGATTTTTAAAAAGCTTCATGGTATTTTGAAGAGCTCTTAAATCTATTTAATTATCTGCAAATGTGACAAATGTAGAATTATTCAGGTTAAATAAATGCATACGCATGACACTGTTAAGAACATTAGGAATAACCTTGAAGCTGTTAAACGACTTCAATGCTGTAATTTTTCAAGCCATTATTAAAATCAGTTTAATTCTCAGGACTGGAAGAGTTTTAATCATTAGAGAGTAGAATATTAAAGCCTTCTCTGCTGTGCTCCCATGCCGGGCATTTCTTTAAAATCCATCTAATGTGCCTTTGAAATATAAAGCATGTTTATTTCTACATTCTTGCCCCACTCAGCTACTCCTCACTGTGACCTTCCATGAAATCTGGGCTACATTCAGAAACCTTATGGCCACGGTACATGTGGTTGCCATGGAAATCACAACACTCAAAGGTTGCAGAGAAGCCTTTGTTTTATTAAATGGCTGCAAGGAATGACAAAATGCATGTGGGCGTCTGGCATGAAGGATTTTCGATCAGGTTTTGATTTATCTCCGAGCCTCCTGTTGATTTTTTTTTAATGGAGACAAATTGCTCAGAATAAGGTTGTCGTGCATTCTTTCCCGAGAGTATGTCCTTTTTACGGACATGGTCGGGACTTTCATTACCTCTGAATGCTGTAACGTTAGATAAATTCATGAAAAAGGCAGACAGCTGCCAGAGGCTTCCTGTCTGCAGTGTGTTCCATCTTTGGTTGAGAAGCAGGCGCCCTGCGCAACAGTCCTTGGTCCTTTTTCTTTGTCTGTCAATAACTCTTTTGTCTTCCTTATGGAATAAAAGGAGAGCAATTGCTTTTGTTCGGCAGCAATGCGTTTGTTTTCTCGTTATCTGTACTGTGGCAGACAAAGACAATGAGAAGACTGCTCTGGGAAGAAAAATAGCAGCCTGTTATGAAGTCTTTGTTCATTTTCAATTGATAAAAATGTCTTCTCTGCCATAGCCTGTAATGAGCCACGGCCCATTCTTGGCCATGAAGTGAACATACAGTCCAAACCTAATCCTAAGTATTTAGACACTTACATATTATTTGTTCTTCAGACTTCACGCTTCAGCACATTCACTTTGTGTGTCATTTCAACATTAGTTTGGGCACAACAGAGCTCAGACGTGGCTCAGAGCTGATGAGAGGAGTAATAAGGGGACCATGCAAGTGAAGAAGATAATAATAACAAAATAGGTTCTCGTGACATTGCTTGGACAGCTAATGATATCAAAGATAGTTGGGTTCAGTTGAAAGTAAGGAGCATGAGTGTTGTGGACGAGCAGAAAATAATTTCATGGTGAAGAAAAACCTCTTTATAAATGTAGAGCACAGTGTTGGCAGATTACAGTAATGATGGTATTTATATGACAATTTAGTCCTTTGTACAATGTTTAATCAGTAATTATGAAAGTACCTAATGGACGATCATTTTGACATGCCATAGAGTCAGAGATGTTCCATATGAGTGAAATGCTATCAAGATCATTTAGAACCAATCTAATTATTCATAATACTCTTACAAACTAAATTCAGGAATGGATTAAAGAAAACTGACCCCAGATCTGTGATTAATGATCTCATCAGAGCCTTGTTGATATCGTGTAAAACTGTCACTGTCGTTATTCACAGCCTCTTATCATCTCTAAATTATTCTATTTCAGAAGTTTGTCTCAAACCATTTTTTGTTCTGAATATCCTCAAATTTAGATTGACTTGCAAACCACATTTACCTGTACTGTATTTACTTACACACCAGGATGCACAGTGTGGTCTACAGTCTGCATTAGAATTTCTGGCCTGTGGTCAGAGAAATCAACTTATTAACCTGTGGATGTACAGTGAGCTGCCAAATACAACTGTCAAGCACTTGCTGTGATTTATATACATTAAAAACACAATTTCTTGCTCTCTGAAGTCTGAATTTTTAATTGATGATAGTTTCTCTTGAAATATCATAATTCTGAGGCTTTGTGTCATTGTTTGTATGCAGCACCTCGCAACGCTGACTCATGCTTCCTCATCAATAATCAAGAGAAGACTTCAATGCAAGAATCCCAGAGGGTGTAGGTTCGGTTTCAAGAATGGTAGGGATATAATGACCCACCCACATGTAGGGAAGACTATTACATCGCATGTAAATTGGTAATTTACTATTAATCCACAATGGTTTATGTTTAATCACAATAACATTTTAGGACTTCATTTGAAGCCCTGATTGTTCAGCTGCTTCTCCCTCAACCTTCCTTACTGAATTATAATGAGTTTCCTTAAAATTATGCAATGCTGAATAAAATACATATGATTAAACTTGGGTTCCATTTTATTTTTGAAGGCAATTTTAAATATTGAGTGAATAGGATTTTGTGAAACTAACATTTTCTGATCCAAGATATTTTTCAAAATAAACTCCTGACCAAAAATGTTGAGTTTACAAGGTTACAGTATCCTGTGTATGAATGAAGTGCAGGTAGCACCAGCCTGACTGTCTTCAGTATGTTTTGTTACCTGAATTAGTTCAATTATTAGAGGGAACTGGCAGGAAATTTGTTTGCGAAGCAGTCAGAAGAGGAGCGGTTGCTTTCAGCTTGGGATCATCTCTCAGAATATCTCAGAAAAGCTCTCTTTTCTTTGAGATACGGGACTGTAGCTAACTCACCTGAACGTGGTCACAAGAGGAACTCTGACCTCAGATTGAAAAGATGGATTATTCTGGTGATGGTGGAAAAAGAACCAAGGAAGACTTTATAACACACAAGCTGACCTCAAAGAGCAAATTACAGCAGGATCTGGTCAAATCATACAATGCCTTCTGAATGAAATGAAAGAAGAACCTGGGAAGATAAAAGTTTTGAAAGAGAAACTTAAAAAAGCCAGACTAGAGTTGGGAGTCACAATGCTTCTGGGACAATACCAGAACAAAATGGGAACTTTTTGGTAAGTCACATCAGCTTTGTGTTCACAGACGAAAATGTTTCACAGAAAAGAACACCTCACCCACAGGGAAACATGGAGGGAGCTCTGCTGTGTTGACGTGCTGTGTGTCTGCCACGGAGTTCGTTGAATTCGAGCAAAGCACAATAAAAGTGGAATATTCTCAAGGAATTCAGAAACAAAACATACCACCAAGTGTCAAAGTCTCAGTTCCATGCCATGGCTCCTACGGCAGGATAATGACCCTAAACACTCGGTGTTGATGGTAAATATAGTCAGCTGAAGCAATACATTCCTCAGTGTGTGCCAGAGTTTTCTAGCTCGCAGAGCCATGCAGGCAGTGCCTACTTGTACTAAAATGTTTTGCATGTAAACTTGTGAAGCCTAACCACAAAACCCTTAATTTCCCTTTTCTCAATCCTTATAAGAACCACATAACAAAAAAATGATAAGCAGCCAGATGATATTGTTTGCTGAAAGCAAAAGACGAGAAAGAAGGTCAGGAAGTCACTACTGATCATATACTGTAATGTTAGCACGAGTTGTAACACGAACAACACAACATGTTGAGAAAACTGCTTTTCCAACATTGCTGTGTTCATTACAGCAAAATGATTCAGTTTCTTTTGCCATTGGAGGGCAATTGGAGCAAAGGCGCAACCTATGTGTTGCGATTGCTCCGGGCAGCCCAGTTTCTGGATGGTCTTTGCTGGACACAGCATTAGCTTCTCTCCACTGAAATTATTTGGCTGTATACTCTGGCTTTAATAAATACAATTGAATATCCAAATCACTCAAAACACTGTAAAATATATTCTCATTATAACATCCTCTGCACTTATATTTTAGGATGGCATTTTGCCGTTGGAAACATAGCTAATTAATACAAGCTGAGAGAACAGGGTTTGTTTTGTTTATGATTGGCATCTAGAAAAGAGCCCTCTGGGTTCCCAGACAGTTTAATTAGTCTGTAGTTCTTCTGGACACCAACTACGTCACTGTTCATGACAAATGAGGGTGCTGGAAGAAGGGCGTTTGCGCCTGCTTCTCAACAGGGACGTCTATCAACACTAATTGGATGTGTTAAATAATCAACTGTTTTTGCCAACCTACCATTAGGATAACAAAAATAAACCCTCACTTTTCAATTCACTTTTTTTGTCAATATTTCTATCAAATATGATAGTGAACAGCACAAAAGTGTTGATAAAATATTGAGGATGTCTGTGAAGATTCTCAGTCACCTGGAGCTTGTTATATCTAAGTATTTTCTGGAGCCAACTGGACTAAGCTTGAAGTTCTGTAAGACGTTTCAGCTCTCATCTGCAAGACTCCTTCTGTAACTGACAGGTGGTGAGTCCCTGTATTTTGAGGGGAAATGAAACAACCCCTTCAGAAGTGCATGGAACAACACAGGATAGCCAACTTCTCAGGTCATGACGCAGCCGTCCACCTACATCTTTTGAGGATAGTAATATTTTTTCCAGGGAAGAGCGTTGTTTGAAAGAAGAGCGAATGAGGCAATCTACATGAAACTGGACTGACCATCCCTCTCCAGGCAGCTTAACACCCATCACACCATAAATCATGGGACCCTAACGTCTAACATGATGGCCAGGTGGGTCAACAGCCCTGGACCCATTCACACCATATCTCATTTGACCCTAACGACTCTCATGATGGCCGAGTGGGTCACTGACTGTCATGTGACTTCAACAACTCTCAAGGTGTCAATGACCCCACATGAGGTTAAAAGCCTGGTCTCCCCACCAGGAAGTTAATACTGCAGAAGCCTTTATGATGAGAGGTGAAACATCTTCAAGAACTTCTAGTGAGTCCATTTACTTGTAACGGATATGTGGGATGTCCAGATCAATGATAGATTTTGTTTTAAATTGTTGAACAAATACATTGAATTTGTTCAGCAAGATGCTGAAACTGGCAGCTGGGAGAAGGCACCCATTAAACCTGAGAGGATTACAGCAGTTTGCTCAAGATGACTCAAACTACCGGCTGAGAAGTGAAGACATTTTGTTAAGAGCTACAGAAGTGCTTGTTTTCAGTGCCTGTGGAGGTGGATGGCCCTGTCATTTTTGTCCATGCAATCTTCAGTTGATGTATGATTTCAAAATAATAAGTTCTATCAAAAAGCAATGTGTTTATTCTTCGAGAATAGTGACGAGTCAATTACTTCTCAGTTTCAACTCAGTTGAGAGAAAATTGTGAAAAGGCACCAATAATATTGGCCACATCAATACTGGCTGAACGTGTTCAGAGTGGAGGAAACATGGACACATTCAGACACAGGGAGAGCAGAGGGGAGACTGTGCTTACCACCACTAATATATTCTCCTTTTCATTTATTTATTAGTTGAAATATCGCCACTCGCAGGGTAAGCCAGAGAGACACTTTTAATTTACAGTACAAGAGATGAGAAAATGTGATGGTTGTGTTTGATTCTGTTAAAACAGTGCAGAGTAAATTTGATTTAAGAGTCATAGAGAACTTTTAGTTATTCTTGTGACCTTACCAAAATTATATTGCAAAAAGCTCTGAATGATATAAAAAGAAAATAATATTTATTACCCACTTTGATGTGAAATGTGTGAGTGATTGATGGATCTAAAATGGTCTTTTCACAGTCGATGCTCCTCACTGTGGAGTGATAGCCCTCACACATTTGCTTAAGCACAAAACACACTTGATTGCTGAAGCAGACAAACAGCTTAATACTAGAGGTTGGTGAGTAAGTTACATGCAGAATGTAAACTGATGAGTTAATATTTTTTTATTTGGATAAAATAAAATAAAAAACAAGGTGAATGACTAACACATCTTATTAATTTAGAGAAAAAAAATGGATGTGAATCCTTCTGCCCTTTGACCTCACATCATAACTCACATTAGCAGAAGCTGCATTGTTTCAGACTTTTATTCACTATAAAATAGGTCAATAGGAAATATAAGAAACTGCTATTAATGATGACAACTTGAGTGGTCTTGACTAGCCATTACAAACAGCACATATGTGTTGAGATGCCTCATGAAAATGAAAGCCCAAAATAAATTACATTTGCCAAAACCTAATGCACAAACTGGTCGGGGTGGAGGGGGGAGTAGGAAGGTTGGACTTGATGTAGGAACAACCGACTGGAGGACTAGTCAAATACACTGTGAGGACTCTGACTTGTCCTAACAGCGATTGTCTGTAACACTCAGACGCACATGATCATGAAGAACATCCCAGAAGTTTTATACAATCATTAATGAATATCATTTGGTTCCACACTGTACATGATGTAGAAATGAAAGATGGAAGATAAAGATCAGGAAGCATCTTTGAATTGAGTAAAGCATGATGTGGTACTTTTTTTGGACTGACTTTAAAATAATTTATCATCAATTATATTTTGTTTCAATTATGTTTATTGCATAACTGAAATCCAAATTCTGAAGCTGCTCCTTCTTTCTGTTCATTTTCTGTGCTTTTAACTGTATTTGAAATGCATGTAGCTTCCATGCTGTCAACGCAGCTTGTGAGAGGAGTGGATAAACAACACAAGACTTCCTCTCTTTCTCCTCCCATAGTTAAGCTATGAATAAAACATATATAGCATGCTGGGTTGACAGTTCAGAGGCAGCATAGAATATACTAAGAGATCTCATTAAAACTTCCTGTATGTTCATAATGTCGTCCTGCGTTTCCTCTGCAAGCAACACAATTGTCAGATGTTTATTCATTTCCTGTGGATCAGATGTGGAATGGAAGCTGAACCTCTGTCACTGACCATGAACAGCTAATTTGATTTGTGTGGTTACTCGCTCAGACTTAGACTTTATTAATCCCACAATAGGGGAATTTAATTCACAGCTTCTCTGCTGGTCTTCTGCCAATGACTTTTCCTAAAACAAATAGTGTATGATTGGTTCCTAGAAATCTGCAATCACATTCAGAAAGGGTTGTTAATTAGTTTGCCAGGTGATCTTGATTAAAGGGAAACCCACTTAAAGAGAGTTGTTCTGCATCATTAACCCTTTGAACCCTCGTTTATTTTCAGGGTAATTTCACCACCTTCAGCTTTAAGCTCATATCTTGGTCAATTTGGTCAATTCATGCTGTAGCCTTTATTTTTTTTAAACAGTCTAGGCTGTCCAAATCTTTCATTATTCAATTTGATAATACTTAGAGATTGTTTTATGTTGACCTTTATGTCAAGGGGAAAAAAATTATCTTATGCAATTGTGATATTTTTACATGTATCTCACCAAAAATATATATTTTTATAATTGTGGAAAGGAGATGGTCTAGAATCTGGCAATATGTGAACCATGCTTGTGGGACACTGTATGAATTCAAAAACAAAATGTGCTTAGTGCCTGACTAAAATAAATATCATGAATGACTTTGGACTCACACTCAGGATACAGTATACACCCTTGTGATATGGGCTCATCAATCAGATGTCGGGTAAACCCACAAATACATTATTATTATTTATTTTTTGCATACAAAATGGGATGTAATGTCACGTGGAGTGAGGTGGATGCACTGAAACTGTTAAAAAACTCCAGAGATGTATTTTCAGAGAATATTGGTTGCATCTCTCTGTGATGAAAACTTGATGTTTTATTCCGCCGAGAACAAGAGGTGGAAATTTTCTCTGTGATGAAAACTTGATGTTCTATTCCGCCGAGAACAAGAGGTGGAAATTTGGACGCAATTTGCTTCCATCGGGTTCTAAGAGTTAAGGTCTCAATTCTCATGCAATATGGGGAGGAAGAAAGACCTTTTTGGAGATAAAATTTACATATTTACAGTACTTAAGGAGAACAACATAGGGAGTTAATAGACAAATAAAAAACGAAACAACGGGAGAGCGAAGGTATATTAGTGGGATACAATGGTGGCATATAAATGCATGGCGAGTGAAGGAGAGAGAGGAGGCACTCTGTGCATCATGGAAGGTCTCCCTGCAGCCCAAAGGCCAATACCAACATAACTAAGGGATGACTCAAGGTCACCTGAGCCAATCCATAAGCTTTGTCAAATAGGAAAGTTTTAAGCCTCATCTTAAAGGTAGAGAGGGTGTTTCGTGAGCCCAATCTGCAAGCACGTGGCTGAGTGATGACGTGGGCTGAAATATTGGGGAGTGATATGGTAGCTCCCTCTGAGGTCCCAGAGAGTGTCAAAATGACATCCACAAGATATTTCCTGCCATGGTGTTCATAAGAAAATGATTTACATGCAGAACATCACTGACTTCTTGGTTGCTATTGGCAATTGTAATGTGGCCACAATCATACTCTGACCTCAAATTCTGGGGCACAGAGCAAGAGATTGTATATAGGCAATTCTTATTAATAAGATCAGTTTGTTGTTGATTTGGTAATTTAGCTGGATTTGTCAAAAATAAAACACCTCAGAAATACATCAGTAGTAAGCTCTGAGTTCATGCAGCATACGTCACCATAAACATGACCTGTTCATCGGTCATCACTGTATGTGTTCTGTAGAAGTTGGAGGTTCTTCAACAACAAAAACAAGTCAACACTGTTTCCTAATTTTATAAATTCATGACAATCTAGCAAATAGCACTTAAATAAATGTCACACCCATCCATTACAGCCACAACTTCAACTGATGTTCAAGAGTGCATTTTAAGAGAATACTGATTACAGCCACAACTTCAACTGATGTTCAAGAGTGCATTTTAAGAGAATACTGATTATACATAATAACAGATATTTTATTTCATTGTTTTATTTATTTTTATTCATTCTCTTTATGTAGCCCGGGTTTAAGTTGTTTTAAAATTGCCACTCACTCCTGCTGTTTGTAAGGCTTTATAAATGTGAAAGCAGGCTGTTCTGACATATTAAGAATTTTCTTTTCTCAGTTTAGCAATCTCAAGATTCTCTTTAGAAAGATTTTAGTGACTAAATTTAAAACCTTCAGACTGAAGGGGACAAGAATAGGATGTTAGCAAATGAGGGAGACATGCCCCCATGTGAAAATCACACTACCTCTGTAGATGCAATCAGTATAGAGTGACCAGTCAGTCATCCTGTTCCACTGAGAGAGCCGCTCTCATCAGAGCCAAGATGGCTGCCTTGGCTGCAGCCCTTCATGAGCAGCACTAATGTTTGGTCCTGCAAATAAAAATCAGATACGGATGTGAAGAGAGGATATTCCTCGATCAATACAGCGATCAATACTGTATTCATATTCCGTGCATTGTGCGGAGATGATGCTGAGCAGAATAAGCAAACAAACATTCCTAATGGTGTATCTTTAATGAGATTTCTCCCCTGAACAGTGTAATTGTGAAGGGTTTCTGGGTCAAGGTAAACTGCTGTATTGAATCCCAAACACACACAGCTGCTCTCCCTCTGAGGACACAGTTGCAGTGGACAAAATGATTCAGCACGGTAAACATCCATGTGTGTCCACCGTATTTACACAGATGAGGGCGTAAGCAACTAATGAAGTCCGTGGCTGTGGGTTGGAGGTGAAAATATCACAGAGAAAAGTAAATAGCCTCCTGAAAACTCCTCATATGGCACGCTTTCGGCGAAGGCCAGCGCCGAGGTGATGCATTGCAATGCACAAAGTGCCCCCCGGTTTTTAATTAACTGAAGCTGCATTGGAACGCGCCGTGCATTCAAACCCAGGCCGCACCGCATCCCCTCGCCTCCTCCCTCATCATCGGGGCAAGAATGATGCAATTTGTGCAATTTTATGATCCACTGAATGTAATTACTGGACCTGTCAGTGTTTTGGGCGTCATTTTGTCTGTGATGTATGCACTGTGCACACTCAGCCCCTGGTAGACTGTTTACATACTCTATCGCTCTCTCTGCCACACAGGCACGCACGGTATTTTAAATATTAGCTGTTTATGGAAATGCATTCTGTGCACCATCCAAGCTGCTTGTTTATGTGCGAGTGCACACATCTTCTGTCCTGATCATTAATTACTGATGGTGGTTTCATGTTAGTGGTGATTGTGCAGGTAGTAGAAGTAGTGTTTCTGGGAATGGAGTGGAAAAAAAAACATAATCCAACCACCACTTTGTGATTTTATCTGGATTCAGCTGTATTTTTTTTTATTTTTTTTATTTTTTTTATGGCTATGCGCCATGGTGGTGCGATGTAGTGAATGGCCTATATGTAACTGCCGAACTGTTCAGAATCTATCCTGCCTCCTTCCTAGTGTCCTAATGTGAGCTCGGATGGGACCAAGCCTCTGGGATCCGGCAGGATAAAGGTCCAGATATTAGATGGAGAAATTGGACAGTCTGTTACAGTTAAGGCCAGTTCACATGATATACTGTAAGCACGGCTTACCTCCTAAACCTCCTTTGGGGCTCCCAGTCCAACAGAAACCAAGCTGTTCCTCTGTGCTGGAACACAACTCTGCCTCAGGTTTGCTGTAGGTCAGGTGGGATGTAGACGTTTCATTAAGCACAATTTTATTTAGAAATGAGAAGCATGTAAGCAATAAGTCAATGAAATTAAAAATAAATTCTAACCAGATTTTAATGTAGTTTAGTTCATTGGTTTGGTGCACTCACGACTTGTGAAAACAACTGTAGGTCTAACGTCACTCAGGTCTATTGAACCATGATTGAGTTGTTGGATGGAGCATGATGTAAGCATCTAGGCTACTTCCTATAACCTCATTCATCCTGACACTCAGTATGTGTTCACCAAACGAATCAGGCCTCATCCTGACATCCAATACAATAGAAATAAAATCAAAACCAGTAGTATGTAAGCAAAGTTAAACAGTGATTTTCTGTGTAGGACAAACATATAAGCCTCTTTATTTTAGCATCATGAATGTAGCCATCAAGTGAATATTTAAGAGCTTTGCATACTTTTCATTGTAAAATGTGTCATCTGAAAACATAAAACAGTGAATCAGAGGTGGCATTTACAAACAACTCAGAGAAGTAACGTAGCTTCTAGCTTTATAAGCTAACTAGCTACATCAGATGAAATCTGTCATTTAAGCTCATGCTGAGCAACTAGACATGAGATGCGTGCTTCTTCTTCTACCTCTATTTGAAATCATTAAATCATCAGTGATTTAAAAGCCACTTACAATGTTACTGTACAATCACTGTTAGCAGAGTAAGGCTTCGTTCAGACTGCAGGCAAATCAGATTATTTTCTCAAATCAGATCTTTAGGTAAGACTGTCCGCATTGTTATTTATTAAGGGAACAGATCGGATTTGGTGTGTCCAGACATCTCCAACCTGTCTGCATGGGTTGCTGTGGTAACGATGTACCAGCTACGCTGGTGACACGGCTTTCTAACACAGCAGTGGCAGTAGACAGTTTATTTCGGCATCATTTGGTTTTGTAATGTCCAGACTTTGCAAAATCAATCTGGATATGATAAAAATCCGATTTGGGTTTGCAGTGTGAACGTAGCCTCCATCAGTGCATCACTGCTCCATCTGATTCCTCATAAAAATGAATTGTAATTCAGGCCTCACTCAAATCCTGCTCAAAACGTTTGTTTATTCAGAATATGTGATACCAATACCAATACCAATCTCCCCTTCTTCTCTGTCACTCATCCAACACTGCGTCCTCCCTGCGAGCTGCTCTGCTAACACACCGTGACAGGCCTCCATCAAATCTCCACCCGTCTCATTAAAGTCAGCCAGCATTGGACAGTTAACTCCAAGGCCACGGGGTGACGGCTCCTCTGAGCCTCTTCATCTCTGTACCTGCTAAACTTTCCTTGGATGTTGCTATGGAAACTGTTTGATAGGCAGGAACGTCGAAGGCTGCCCTTCGAACACACGAACACGAACACAAAAACACACACACACATACACATACACACACAAACGACATAGCACTCAATCCCAGGAGGGGAGAGCTGGGATCAGATGTGGAAGAAAACTGTTTGAGTTGAATCCAATTCTGAAGGCGGAGAAGTTGGAGGAAGAGGAGGAGGAGGGGGAGGAGGAGGAGGAGGGGAAGAAGGGTGGGAGGCTGTGGGTGTGTTAGCTGTCTTTCCTTTTTCTCATTTTCACACAATCCGAGGTGTGAACCTACTTGGAAATTGAGCGGGCAACGGCAGCCGCCAAGGCCTCCCGCCATTTTAAATCAACACTTCCCTCTTCTTCCCTCTTTTCTGGGAAAGTGGAAATGAGCCAATGTGACAGAAAAAAAATAGGATAATGAGGAGGTGGGAAGTGGAAACAGCCTGTTATGGTCCGTTTGTGAAACTGAGAAACAGAAGGGACACAGAGAGAAGGAGCCTGAGTGAAGACAGCCTCACAGCTGACAGTAACATTTGACTGTAAACATCTGAATTAGGCTGACTGTATTTCCACCAAGTACAACAAACACAGTCTTATCAAAATGCTCTTTGCACACTTAAATAATAACTAGAAATGACAATTACTTCTTTCTTATTCACCAGCATCCTGACGTTCCATCTCCACCAACATGTCACTGTCGAAGCTGTCAGTTTGATTTGTATGTTTCCTTGCTTGTGTTGTACCGCTGTGCCCTTCAACTGAAACCTGACAAATCACTCTGCTGCAACAAAGAAAAAAAGAAAAGAATGCAGTTTGTTCAGTTTGTTTGTACAGTTTCTACCTTAAAGTCCATCTCCTGTCATTGAATAAACTTTAAAAAAAAAAAAAGACTTATGTTTATCAAAATTAATTCAGTGGTACATATTTAGAAGTTGTTGTTGTTTTTTAACAAGTGGCTCAGATATAACTCTTCACCCTCCCCTTCATTCAGTATGATCAGATCTATAAATATGTAAATATTTGATTGATTCCTGAGGTATGTGACGTATCCCTGTTGGTCTGAATCTATGTTTTTGAGCGCTGACTACTTGTTTTCCTTATGACATGTCTTCAAGCATCATAGACTGTATATAAAGTGGACGTATAACTTCCAGTTCTGACAAGTTTGCCCAATGTGGGAGTGCCATAAAGTGCAATACCACCGAGGGCCACCAGAGGTTGACTCCAAAAACCCGCTGGCTCCGTAAACTCCTATTCAACTTGTCAAGTCAATACGTCATTTCCACAAATAATCATGGTTTCATTAGCCAAAGTCACTCCTTCATCTTAGTTTTCTGGTGGTCCATCTGAAAATAATCCCATTATTTATTACATTTTAGGCCTCAAATACCGGTATGTTTGGGGGAGTGTCTGTTTGGTTGGCAGGCAAACGGTGTAGTCAGGTTTTCGTTACAGGTGGGCGGGGCGTAGTGTCCTCGCGGTTCCCAATCAGACTGTGTCACATTCAGGCTCTTAAAATAGCAAGATTGAAAATGCCAGACTCGAGGCTTCAGAACGGTTGTTTACAAAGCAATGGTTAACATTGTGGTTGGTTGCCACTTGTTTAGGTATAAAACACACCAAATTGACATGTTAACAAGCCATTTTAAATTGATTTAGTGAATTGATTTTTATTACAGGGTGTATTTAAGTTTACCTTAACTATGGTGCAAAAATGTTTTTTGAGACTTTCTTAAGAAAAACAGCAACAAATATAATTTCAATACCGAAAATATGATTTTCAGTGGGCCTCACTAAATGTACCAAAGGGTTTTATTGTTGTGTAAGTTCCTCCCTCCTCTTAATGGTTTCCCACCAGTATAATGCCTCAGTTCCCAGCAGCACGTGTGGGGGTGGAGGTATAAAGTAACAAGGTAATGGAGTGGGTGGTGGGTACAGAAGGGCTGGTGACTTTACCTGAAATCATTATCCTCTGTGTGTATGGAGATCACGCAGCTGTTTGGAGCACTTCATAGGTTTGGCCTCTGGCATTAGAGTTAGGCTTCTTAAGTGAGAAAGGTCATCTGACATCAGATTTCCAGTCAGAGGAGCCGCTCCTTCTGGCTGCGAGAATCCCTGAGAGGCCTTTGGCTCTATAGATACAAGAGGAAACAAAGGAATAAATCATTGCAAATTCTTGGAAAGTATTTGAATTTGAAAATGCCTCACAGGTACATTTTATACAATCAAGAGAACTGTATTATATTCCAGCAAAAGCATGTCTGCATGTCATCAGTGTGCTGTGTGGATGTTCCTTTATATCACAGAAGAAAGGGGCTGAATTACAGAAATGGATGTTTTGTGAAATTCAGGGGTGATCAGGTAGCAGGAAGGTAAGCAGCATGCAAAGATGATGGCGTGCAGCTGTCAGCTTCCTGTTTCCCCGTGGGGTGCGCTCCTCTGTGAGGGAGGAGACAGGCAGGAGATCTGGGACACCAAGAAAGGAGAGGCTATTATTCACATGAAAGGCACCTGTTAGCAGAGGAAACGTAATACTGTCTCTGCTGTTGACTTGTACTGAACTTCACTGAGTTTGGGCTTTTCTACAGGACACCAACACCTTACTTACCGGGGTGAAGAGAAGTTTATCAATCCCCTCTTTGTGTGAAGTTCTATGCTACAAATTTCCACTAAAAGTCAAATAATAGAGAGAAATCTACAAAAAAGACACTTTTTTAAAAACTTCTTTGTTTGTTTTATTTTTCTTTCTTTTCCTATTAATGATTTGAAGACCCCTCCGATTTATCTCATGACCCTTTGGACAGGTCTGAACCCTACCTTGGTTTAAAACTAGTTCCACCTGGAACAGCAATGTGCTGCTTATATATTGATGAATAAAAATGTACATTATTTAATAAAGTAAAAGTACAATATATAGCTATTGTAATATTATTGCATTAGCACTTTTAAAGGAATGGACAAAATTCATCCACCACTGCAATTCTTTGCACAGCAGCTTAACTCTGAGCTGCTGGTAAAATAGAGGCATGATGTGAAAATGTTTGCTGCACATCACACTCAGGTCTACTCTCCCCCACTTTAATATTTTTAAAGCATATTTAGCATGTTTCATCATTTTTCTTCATCAAGTAGCAGATACTGTGGATCCCATTTTAATAGGGGCACCATCAAGGAATCTTGCTTAATGAATTTCCCATGAATATAACTGCACATTGATCAACGCAATTATTACAAATGCACATCTTGTCCTGATATTTTCAAATTAATGAGATATTGATTTATTGCTGTGGGAAAAAAACGTGCAACTGCTTTAAGAGATAACCTGAAACTCATTAAGAAGTGGTATAAATCTAGTAGATATTCTGCTCTGAAGTGGAAACAGTAGTTCAAATGAGGTTTAAAGGCAGAAATACAATCTGGGAGGATGTTGAAATGGTTTGCTGGTGAATTCCCTCATTAGATTGCTGCTTTACAGCTCAGATTTATTACAAACCTGAAGTATAAAAATGCCACATAATTTACTAGGTGACCTTGATGGTAAAAGCAACAACGAGCATAGAGCTTGGCACAGAGTGGAGTCAGTGTGTTTGCAAATGAGTGTGTGCACATATGAAAAAGAGAATCCACTTCGATGACTGAACTTGAATTACATGCTAGCCAACAGCTACGGTCTGTCAGCTTTGTCATGTTTGTTCAGCGGCTCGGTGGAAGATTATTGAGCGGGGGAAGGGCACTGACAGCCTATCTTTCTTCAAATGTGTGTGTGTCACCAACAGCCATCGCTCTGCTCTGCTAGCAAGAGAGTCCGACCCACCCTGAGGAGGCACACACACACACACACACACACACACACACACACACACACACACACACACACACGCACACACACACACACACACACACACACAGTTGTGTTTTCATCACTTCAGAGGACATTTCATTGACTTACATGTATTTCCAGAAGACTTACCCCGTCACTAACGATCACTATTACTTGTCTAACCACTAACCCAACCTTAACCTAAACCTAACATCCCCCTCATTTTAAAACCACCAAGTCTTCAACCGAAAATGTATTGATTACTTTCATGGGGACTTTTTTTTGTTCTTAAGAGTCCCTACAATGTGACTGCATAAACAGATTTATGCCCCCACAATTTCAGTTATGCAAGTATATACACACACACACACACACACACACACACACACACACACACACACACACACACACACATTGGCCAGTCTACATGATGCCCATGGTAAGTGCACCACAACAAACAGCTTCAGAGGGGGACACAGGCGAATGTAACGTGTTTTGATTAATGCTCAAGGCTAAACGGGAAAGAAACGCGAGCAGTGAATGGCAAAAACTACAACAACATAGAGATAGTTGGCTGGTCTTTGGAGAGAGAGTCGGCTGTTTGGCTCTCCGTCAACTGAGTAGGCTAACATCAACACCCACAGTCCAATTTCAGGGAGGAGACAATCACAAAGCAGCTCAGAGTGACATTAGTACATCTGCAGAAGGTGACAGGATTAATAATCAACACTTAGGAGGCAGATCATTATTGTGTTCTGGTTGGTAACTGTTGGTCCATGTTTGATTTTCAACTTCTATCTCCTGCATTCAGTGCAGTTTTGCAGCCGGCTTCTACGTCTCATGTCTGAGCTTCCCATATCAACCCATAAACACATAATAGAAGCAGACTTTTTATCAATCCATAATTTAAACCGATGTCAATTTGTTTATCTCGACTTGTTGTTGTAATGACATGTGTTAGACAGACTAAACTATGAAGTTACCAAGTGATGTACACGTGCTAACCAGCAGTGACCCATTAGTTTGTGAATGGCCGTATTGAAACCTCGAGTTCGGATATTGGCTGATGCCATCTTGCTAGTTTGGAGCGGTTTGGAGCCAGTAGTGACCATATTTGGGCAAGCAGGGGTAAGAACTCGATCTGATTGGAAACCCAACAATACTACGTCCCACCCACCGATAGACGAAAACTGACTGCACCACAGGCCTGTCAATCAAACAGGCATGTTTTTGAATTGTTTATTTTCAGATGGCCCACCAGAAAACTGAAAAGAATAAGTGACTTTAGCTATAGCTGGAAGCCATGTCCGCTTTTTATACACAATCTATGGTCATGTATCAGTATAAATCATACTGTATGTTGTTCTGTCTGAACAGGTTAAAAAAAAAGGGAGTGAGATTTCAGTCTGTATATGTGGACACAGTAACAGAGGCCCATCCTCATCAGGATTTACAGTGAAATATTACATTAAAATCACTTCATCCCGATAGAATCCCTGCAATCAGAAGATCGACTCAAGGAGGTGAAATCAGCACAAATGTTTTGCATAAATGCAAAATGCGAAATTTAGCAAAGGGAGTGATAGCTTGAGAGTCCGGACTAGAAGGAGCTACCAGAGGTTGTTTCGCAACGTTCACCTTAATTTAACCAAAAAACAAAAGCGTCCATGGTAGATACATGTGTGTTGAATAAAATATGTAAGCTTATGGTCCTGCTAGCAATGGTGCTAAGCTAATAGGCTGACAAGTGGCTGCTCGCCTCCTCATTAGCTTTATTTTCGCTACTTCAAAAACGTTTTATTCAACGAAATGGTGTGCAATGACGAACAAAGTACCGCGGGGAAGTAAACAGAGCAGAAGAGAGAAAGACAAAGAGAAGTTGCAAGAGCTGGTGGTGGTTAACAGTTAGCTCACCATCTACAGCGGATCAATCAGATGAATAAGTAAAATAACTTGTGAAGGATATAAACGGCCAAAATCATGATGAGTTACAGTATATAATGTATTCGTCCTGAAGGAGCAGCAGCAGTAAATGTTGTCTTAACAAGAATAATGGTTACAGGATAAAAACACATTGTAAGCCCAACATAGGGAAACAAAATACAAAAATATACACACTGTGAAGATGACGTGTATATGAATTTAGCAGCTCTGGCCCTTTACCCTAACCTTAACCATTAAAACAAGGTGCCTAACCCCAACCTGAACCTAACTCTGACCCTAAAACCAAGTCTTAACCTTCAAACAGCCCTTTGAAGAAAGTGAGCACCAGCCAAAATGTCCTCACTTTATCAAATTGTCCTCACTACCATGGTCTAAAACAAAAACTGGTCCTCTCAAAGATAGTACACACATGCGCACACAGACATTTCCTCCTGGGACTGATAACACAATTTCCTCCCTTCTCCCCACAGTGTCCTTCCTGCTGTGATGCAAGTAATTAGACGACCTTCCCAAGGTCAGGGCTGTTACAGTGCTACATGATGAACAACTGACAGTGTCACAACGGCAGTCACTGCGTGTTACATCATTTAGCCTGGGGTATGTGATGGCTGCAGTGTTGTGCCACCTGAGCAGACAGAGTTCGACATCATTACTTCTTCATGCTTAAAGACTGGCTTCAGATAAAGTTAAGAGGCAAGCACTTACTCACTTAGTTCTACTTTGGCCCCCAACCTCTTCCCCTCGGTGTGATTGACAACGTCTGTCTTCTCGTGTGCACTCACTTCATTATGAGCTGGATCTGCAATGAGTGGGTGGAGAGCGGTAACTGTTAGTCAAAAACAATCCTTCAGTTCAAATGTGCAGCTTTTGATTCTTTCTGACTGATAGTTTCCCCCCACAATAAACTGCAAACTGCTACAAACTGTAGTTATTAACCATTTACTAAAGCATAACACAGACATTTAGTCTGATTTTCTACCTTCCGTCTGTTTTTGTGTTTTAACTCATTTCTGTTCGGCATGAAAATGTTATCCAGGAATAGCTATCCTACAATTTATGCTTCACACATTGTGCTGCCGTGAGGCTATGGACGAATAGGCTTAAGATTGACAGTCCAAATAAGCTGCCTAACAAGTTCACTCAAGCATCACCATTAACCCTTTCCGACACCTGACTGGACAAACAACCCACGTCGTGCTTGTATGATCCTTTCATTTTAAATCTTAAAAATGTAGTTGTTTGAAAAGTGTTTTTAATTTCTCCTTTACTATCTATTTATCTGCTGGGCTACTTTCCTGCAGTTATATCTGGCAATGAAAAATACTGTCGTTTTTGTCAAGGAAACTGGCTCATGTTCTTGCCACGCTTCCACACTGATTAATAACCACAGCTCCATCACTGGAGCTGATAATTACTTAATAGTAGTGAAAATATAAAGTACAGTGCACTGCAGAAAGAGTCACGTGTGCCATGGTGCTCTGCTCTGTGTATATTTCAATCAGTATATTCTGATAAAAAAAAAAAAAAGAACTATTAATACAGCAGGAGGGTAGAATTTTGATGACATCCTGCCTGAACTATTATCCCTCTGTTGAGGACTCGAGAGAGGGTGCTTCATGTGGAGGCTAATGAGGAGTCACAACAGATAAGTCAGGGACAAAGACATTCTGGAAGCAGACACAGTTTAATTGGTCGCTACAAACCTGAGAGGCTGGAGGCAAAGTACCACAAGAACTCTGAGTAAAGTAACATGAGATTGACGTTCAGTGAAAATGCAAAGGCTAAGTTAGGAAAAGGAACATATAATGACGCCTGGTTCTGTTGCAACCAACAATAAATGAATACAAAATTCTAACAAGTTTCCCTGTAAGGCTGTGAAAGAAATGCTAACGAATTGGTAATTACTATCAAACAAAAACTACAGTTGAGGCTAAAAGGAGAGTCATTTCATTACCAGACAAACTAAAACTAATATTTCATGACCATCCATTCAAATGTCTGTGAGATATTTCACTCAGCGCCACAAATGTGAACCTCCTGGTGACAGTACACAAAAACTCAGTAGATCACCAGCAACAGTATGATTTATCCTCGGACCACCAGGAGCATCCATGGCAATTTTTGTATCCAATAGTTGGGCTAACATCCAAAAGTGTGAATCACCAAAGTTCTTAGGCGTCATTAAATTCTATCCCAATCAGTCCAGTAGTTGTTGAGACATTTCAATCTGGACCAAAGTTTCAGACTGATTGACAGAACTGAAATTGTGCTCCCCGGAGCCATGCTGCTTGCGTAGCTAAAAAGAATGTGTCAAAGTGAAATTTTTGCACTTTACATTTTAGTTTAGCTCATTAGCTACTCTGTTGTTAACAAATGACCAAAACTATTTTACATATTTGGTAGAATGTTTCTCATAAACCATCTTTCTTTTGCATTTCGTGCAAGACCTGGAAGCTATGTTCATTTGTGTTATATGTTAAAATGTAGTTCTTGTCTCACTATCTGAAACCCGCTTTCTGATGTCAGAATCTGACAGTTCAAAAAAATTGTTATTTAACAATCATGCCCACTTTAAACCAATTTATACAGCAACCGGCCAGGCGTGTACAGATAAGACAGACTTTATAATTTAAGCTGTATATATTTTGGCGGTTGATGAGTCCACATGCTGAGGTTGTTTCCAGTCAGTGCAGAACAGCAGTGTGTGATTTGAAACAACACTACTCTGTCAAATTCCCTGCACGATAAGAGTACTAAAATGTATGTCATCTGGAACACAGCACTTGTCTTGTATTTACATATTGTTTAGTATATGAAAGTGTGCAGAGGCAGTGTAGCCAGGAGGAGACTACAAATACAGGCTTTCTGCTTCGAGTGAAACTACTTGGAAAAGGTTCAACCACGTATACTGAAACCTTGATCAAGCCACATTTGGTGAGGGATGGAGAACAGATTATCACTATGAAGATGTGTCTATGAATTTAGCAGCTCTGGTCTGACTGCATGTTCATTTGCTGACTGACTCGTCTGCCCTGGAGAAGAAACATTTAACTGGCCAGCAGGATGATAAGCTAATACATGTTAACAGATTAGGGCATTTCCAGATCATTTTCATTCAACCTCGAGGAACGGGCTACAGATGTTTGCACCCTGTATTGAAATTCTGTCCGGGTCCGAGTGCTTACTGACACGATTATTCCACATAAAGAGGAAATGGCCTCATAAACTAACTTTATTTCAGGGTCCATAAAGCTGCTGGCCTGTGGGACTGTCTGTGATGAGCAGCGCAGTTAACTTACTGAGCAGCCAGGTGCACCTTGAACTGTCTTGGCTGTCTGTAGAGCAGCCCCGGGCTCACAGACGGGCCGATAAATGAACTCAACACTGCTGAACCTGTCGGCTGCATCGATCCCCGTGTCCATCACCTTGTGGCTGCGGCTGCGTTCTCTTAGCCTCTGTGTTGTTGTTCAATTAGCTGCTAATGACAGTTGTTGAAACAGTGCTAACCTCCGGGACAGGTTACAAGCCTGGACACTGATCACCTTGTCCTTGTGCCTCTCAATTTTTCACAACGCTACACAACATTCCTGTCAGGGTTTCTGTTTGATTTGTAGTCAGAACTTTTACTACTTTTAGCCACTTTCCACTGTAATTGAAATTACTTCCTCACAAAGCTCCGTGTTAATAAGAAGGTTTGTAAGAGTAAATATGTGCACTTTCATAGCACTGAGTTGTACATTCAACTCAACCAGTATTAATGTATTGTGCATGTCATAATTTAAAAAAATGTCATACACATTTTTTATCCATTGAGAGTATATAGTGACTCAGTCCCTTCCAGGCAAACGAACCAGGTAAAGCGGGCAACTGCCCAGGAGCTCCAGACCTTTGGGGTTACTCTACATAATTAGATTAATCACAAACCTGTTAGAAATGTGAATCCTTAAGCAGACTATCAACTATTTTGTGGCACCAGTTGCATATATGGTTATTATTTTTTATTAACTTTCCCGCCTATTAAATATCAGGAAATAATGAAATGTCATTATTCCCTGAAGTCCATTCTAATGTTGTGTTTTTTTTCTAAAGAGCGATCAAAAACCTAAAAAGTTTTTAGCTTACATTGCATACTTTGCGTGGTTCCACCTGCCTTTTTGTTCACAGCTTCAATTGTCAATGTGTTTATAGTCTGGAAGCCTCCACTTTGCGTGAAGGTTTGTTAAGACACTCTGAAGGGTGGATCAATCAACAAAGCATCGCGGTATCCAAGTGTGATGATGTTGAAATCAAGTGATTGTTGTGAAATGTTGTTCCAACAACCTGAGTGATGCCAGAGCCACAGTAAATTAAGTAATCTGAAAAGTTGGGGCAAAGCAAGCTAATATCAACATTTGAAGCTGGAACAAGAAAACGGCTTAAAAACAAGTCTACTATTGTCATTAACTGACATAATGTTGTACTTGGCTCAAATTGCGGGAGGATTTCCATTGCTTCCAGCTTGGTGAGTCTTGGCGCGCCACATTGCTGGTCAATGGCGATTAGTTTAAGTCTACTCCAATAGTTTCAAAATTACCCAGAGGTCAACGCCAATTAGGAACCAGTAGACACAATCTCCAATCGAACATGGCCAAACCTTATCTGCTCACAAATTAATTTGGGTCTGGTAATACCAGGCTACTAGAAACCTGGGACCCTACCACATATGGGAAGCTGGTATAAGATAATTTATTCAGGCATTCCAGAGTTGTATTTCAGCTAATCAGAAGGGCAGTTTGACCCAGGTGCCTCTGTGTTGTTGGCAAAAATGCAACCCAGAAGTTTGCAACCCAGACATATCTGGAATAAATAAACTTTTTGTTACAGTTACACACGGGAGAGGACCCAAACGTACAACCAAAGAGACCAAACGCTAAAGCAATCAAAAACACAGAGAGCTGGCTGGCCTGGTATCCCAAAGGCCTGATTGAAGAACACAAAATGATTAACAGGCATTGAGAACTGGAAGTCAAAATTTACATTCAAATAGTTATGACTAACTGGGAATCTTCCTTCAGGATAGATCCCACCAAAAAAGACATGGGAACAAAGATGAGGAGCAGAAACAATGAACTGACACTGAGAGGGGAACACACTTGTCCAGTCTGAACACAGCAACAGACTAAATACACTTGGGAGAGGAGGACAAGTAATCAGGGCAGGACAGACAATCACACAAGCGGTAACCACACAAGGGCAGGAAGTGAAGCAAACCAAGACACTGGAGGGTTAGTGCTTACAAAGTAAATCTAACAAAACATTTTTTTAAAGGCCCTTTTGCAGTGTGTGCTGTCATTCATAATGGATGCTACATTTCTCTTCCTTTGTCTTTTGCAAATATGCAGTTGGAAAATAAATTATAATCTAACATGAATAGAAACACTTAATTAAAGCTGCACCAATAAACATTTCATATTGACAACAGATCAATTAAAATGTGTAATCCTACAACCCCCCAAAAATTCATGAAGAAATTTGAAACTTTCTTAAAGCTTTTCTGAACCTTTTAGCATCTTGCAGTAAATAGTTTTAATTCTTGAGCCTGCAGCTTTAATATTTTGGTTTCGTCTCATCAACCTGGTTTCCAACAGCAAGTAGTTGACTTTGATAAATCTACTCTACACCTGGATACCTGGAAAGATACAGCAACTAGTTTGTAACCATAAAGGAGCATCTTAGTAAAGAGGCAGATTCAGTCATTTTGGAGTCAGTAGAGACAACAACACAGACAAAGGTAGAGAGAGTTTTAGGCAGATTGACAGAGCCACAATACAAATGAGTGCAAATGTTGCTCTGTCTCTGAAAATTTTTACTAAAAACATATCTGTAATCTTTACAACTTTTTCTCTTTTCTAAAAAGCCCAAAAATAAAAAATCAGTAAATGAAGGTTAAACCATAACAAATGAAAAAGGTAAGCAATAGCCCTTTACGAGATGGTCGCTATAGTGACGGTGTCATTTATGGATTGACAAATAAAACAAAAATGAAAGTGAGGATGGGAAGGTGATGACCTCTGTGGTTCAAAAACTAAAAGCCCAAAGTGCTTTACTCATGAGTCAATAAAACATCCTGCTCTTTGTTTAAAAATGATGTAAATTCTGACTGAGGAACTCAAAGAAGAACTTCAAAATATGTAATGACTAAATGTCAAAGTAAAAGGTTTTACTGACACTTGTGTGCAATTAACATGGAACAACTATGATACCAGAGGACTACTGCTGAGTAAATCCAAAGGTGAGTTAGAGACCTCAAATGGTACTCAAGTACTATTAACCATATATTAGAGCTTTCTCTGTTATGGTTAATCACAGTTTTCTTTTAATATGCAGGATTAATCCAATTATAGCAGACAGAATATAACCAGGAGAGGATCTTTATTTTCCAACACAGCTGTTCCAGTTAGTTCATACAGGGTCTAAGCAGCTTTAAAGCTGTAATACACAAGGGAACATCCTGGTACTATCATCAGTGTTGATGCTGCAGGGGTTTGGCTGAATACAGTAAAGGTGCCTCTCAAGCGTTATTGTTATAGTAAACTGTAGCAAACTGGAGCCTGAATGTTCTACTATCTCGTCCTACCTGCCTCCACTTTCTTAACACATGAGCTTGATTTATGAGCAAATTACCATGTATTCTACCTCCTGAATTTACGCTGAGAGCTCCTGGGACGAATTCACTTCAGGTTGGGGAGGAGAAAAAAAAAAGGCTATAGCTGCTGTTTTCCCATTACATGGTAAATCCGCAGAGAATGCGAGTCAGCAGAAACTCAGATCTTCTGAAAGAAGCAATTTATTTGCACATGGTTTCTGTGTCATAGAGCATATTTAAAAAAAAAAAAAGCTGATTAAATGACTTTTTTTTACTTTTAATTGCCACTTGAATCGGCCTTTATGCTTAAAGGACCTCCTGTGGGTGTGCCAAGGTTTTTCAGATCATATGAACAGGCATGACTTTGTTAATAAAGATGTTTAGAGGAGCTGGTTTCCCTGTGGAGGAGGAACATAATGGGAAAACTGCAGCTGAAAGTGGAATAATTGTTTTGAGAGCAGTGAACCTAAAGAGAATTATTCCAAAGAAGTCTATTCCCTCTCCAGATGAAATCCATGGTGCAGATCCAACTTCTAATCCAATTTGATCATCCAATTTTGTCATTTCGTCCCCTGGCCTGGTATTTGGTTCGCTGATTTGCAGTACATTGATTCTGCTACTGACTTTCAATAACAACATTGCTCAGTCCCATGGTACATCTGCGCTGTAATCCATATTTTTTGCTATTCTCTGTCACCAAGATCAATGTTAAGCATCACTACACTGAACCAGCTCAGCTAAAAGGAATACTTCATTAATAAACACTTTTTGCATTAAGTTCTCAGAAGCCTTCACCTGAAGTGTTTGTACTCAATCAGAATGTTTGTACTTACATTTTTCTTGGTGAAATGGGTTTGATAAAGTGCTGTTTAAAAACACCCAAACAAAGGAATACCTATTAAAAGTACTGTGTTGCTTTATGACAGCTCAGCTATCCACTTGAATGAACTGATATCAACCTTCCATCCAGCATTAAGACAGCAAATAAGCTGAACTAATGCCAAGAAAAAAAAAAACATTAAAAATACTAATGTAAAAAGTGAAGGTCAAATTGTATTCTCTTACACTGCTTGTTGCTGAAAAAAGTACTTGAACATGTTAATTAATGTATCACTACCCAGAAACATTGATGGTATGCATACTTAATGATACAGTAATTACTACCGAGCTCGGAAATCTTCTGCAGAGATGAGAGAACCTGCAGAAGGTATAACTATCTCAGCGGCACTTCATCCATCAGACCTTTGTGGGGTAAGAAGGAAGCTATTCCCAGAAAAAAGCATATGATTGCACATTTGGAGTTCACCAAACAGTATTTAAAGCACTGAGAGCATGAGGAAAAAGATTCTACGGACTGATAAGACAAAAATTTGACTCCCCGATGTCTGATGAACTCCAAGCACTCCTCTTGCTAATACCACCACTCCAGCAAAACATGGTGGTGGCAGCAATATGTTTTAGGGTACCCTAGCAACAGGGAGACTGTTCCTTAAAGAAAAGTGCAACATCCTGAGACTGAGGTGACGTTCATGGGACAGCAAATCAGGAGCACTGGAACATTTCTTGGTGACCTCAGTGTCGGTGTTGGTGTCAGACATTGATTTTCAATCTGGCAGTTGGCACTATAGAGACACCGTAGTATCTTAATAGTAAGAATAACATTTCAAAATTTTGACAAGTTACGCCAGCTGTTCCCTCTTGCCTCCACTCTTTATGCTAAATCAGGCTAACCATGTCCTGAGTCCAACCAGAAAGCAAACAATACTGTATGCCAACAAACGACATGTCATCGATCTGTTAAAACAGTTTTCGCAGCATCATTGCATCCTACAGTGAAAAGTTTGCACTGTTTGGGACAACTTGGCTTCTTGCCTTCTGTTAAATGTTTGCTGAGTCTGCAGTGCCTCAGAATAAAAGATTACGCTGCACAGCAAAAGATCAGGCAGCTTGGTTCAAAGCACAATAAATGGCACATCCTCGAGCAGAAGTTTGTCCTCAGTGATGTTCATGTGCAGCTCTAAAATGTAATGTGAGAGAGAATCCCACTTTGGACACATTCAAAGCAAAACTGTAACTGGAGTCGTAGTGTGATCTTTTTGCCAAAGGCCTTTCTGCTCTGTTTTTAATCTCAGAAATAAACAACAGCAATCCTAATTTCATCTCAGCCTCTCATATGTGCCCTTGAGTCTTCACCGTGTTGAAACAAATCTCAGTTTATGTGCTTGTGTTGCTTTTTATTATGTAGCCAAGAGCAAAACCAAAAAGAAGAGAGGCAGACAAAAACAGAAGAGCATGATTAGAAGAGCAAAAACAAAAACGTCCTGATATGTCAGTCGAGTTTCTTTTCCGATACCAAAATCTGCAACCAAACATGTCACAACTTCTAGTTTTTAGGTTCTGACAACAGTAATTATAAGATAGACTGTCAATTTACATAAAGTCCCTTTAAAATCATATTTAAGCCCCTTAAAAAGGAATAGTTCAATTGTTAGGAAATGCTCATATTGCTTTCTTGTCAAGAGTTATACAAGAGGAACAATTCACTGAGCTTAGCATAAAGACAGGAGGGAAAGCACCTGCCTGGACAGGCTGTCCAAAGGGAACAAAATCCACCAGGCGGCACCTCCAAGGCTTCATTCAGTCATTAACATGCCGAGTCTTGTTTGTTTGAAAGTGTCAAAACAGCAATTTGCAAAATACACGTCAGTTTTTCAGTTTTTGGATTGTTTCAACAGCTCCACAGCTAACAAGGCAGATGGTATTACCTTCCACCAGGTTCCCTGGTTTTACCTTAACGCTAACCTAAGCTAACTCGCTGATAGCTACAATGTACTTACAGACCTGAGAACGTTATTTCTCCTCATCTTTAAGCAGGAATGCAAATAAGAGCATATTTCCCGAGATGTCAAACTGTGTCTTCAGATTGAATGAGCCACATTATTTGAGACAGACTGAGGAGAACAGTGTGCTGTAGATGACAGCAGCCCCCCTCTCCTGCAGTATTCAGATGGCCTGAGCAGTGCACAGTGCACAGAGAGCTGTCATCTGATTTCTAATTGCAGGCACAGTGGCTATAATCACATCTTATTGGAATGCGTCTGTGCAAAGCCAGCAGCGGGTGTGATTTTAGAGTCCGACAGTGAGACAGACATCGATTCCATAACCTTTGCTAAATTATCCAGGCAACGAGAGGATTGTGTCTCTTTTCTGTCTCGCTCTCACTCTGTCTCCCTCTTGTCACTGTAATGAGCAGCAGGGTTTTGGGTGGGGGGAAGGGGTAAGGAGGTGGGGAAGTGTGGTGGAGGTGGGGGGGGGGGGGGGGGGGGCATGTGAGTCCAGCCGTGGGCGCGGAGCTCCAATGAACTGCAATTGATTAGCTGCGTGGCCATCTCAGACGGCTGAGTCGCGGCGCGGGCCGTGCTTTCATATCGGATGACAGCAAAGTAAATGTCTGCCGAGATAATGAGGTGGCCTCGACACGCCCTACGTGTCAGCACTCTACCAATCAGTGTGAAACCAATGAAATTGGGCTTGTGTGTGTGTGTGTGTGTGTGTGTGTGTGTGTGTGTGTGTGTGTGTGTGTGTGTGCGTGTGCGTGTGCGTGAATGCATGTGTGAGTGGCATATTTTCAACTAATGCCAAACGAAACAGGACAATTCACAGTGGCCTTTGTGCAATCGGGGAGTGAGGCCTCTTCAGTTGGTCTGGAAAGAGACTGTCGAGGCTGGTGGGAACCTGCAGGCTCCAGAAACAACCTTCAGACTGGACATTGAGCAGTTAAACTCACAGATCAACTGGAAGAATCTGGACGACATGAATCCTTACAGCTATTCTTGAGTCAGCATTTAAGTAATAATCTTAAACTGCCTCATAGAAATTATTGTCTGCTCTGCTTCCAGATGAAATAACACAACCCCTGCCCTGTTTATAAAAGCTTTTATACTTGTATTCAGTGTGAAAAATCTCCTGAACTACTTTCCTGTAATATAAACAAGCCTAAGATTCCACAGCCACGCTAACAGCTTTGTGAGTCTGAGGCACAGCGGTGCTTTGAGCTAAATGTCATCATCATGCTGCTACAGTCACACTGACAACACTAACATAATGATGTTGGCAGGTATAATGTTTACCCTGTTCATCATTTAAGCTTAATGCATTAGCATGCTAATATTTGCCAATTTTCACTTAAAAAAAAGTACAACTGGGAACGATGAGAATGTCAGTTTTGCAGCAACAACTAAATGAGCAGATAGATAATCTCTAATATGACCCACAGGAGCTGCAGTGGGTTTACAGCATGGATGCTACAGTAAATGTCGGATTAGGTTGAAGACAAAAACAGCTTGGTTAGGTTAAAAGAGAGTGGAGGATAAAAATAGCATGCTTGTTCAAAAATGTTTGTTACAGGTGCCGGACCTGTGAAAAATCCCTGGTTCAAAACCAGATGGAAAAATACCTCTCTGTTAAAAGAGTAGGTTTATGAAGAGATCATAGTTTGGGTTCAAAATTACTAATTCAAATTATCTATATGTTTATGTTATGACACAATATCAATTTATTGCAGAGACTCTGAAGTGTAACACCGTTACAAAACACGTCAGTTCATAATAACATTTACCATTTCATTAACATAATATTAATAAGTGTGTATTGTTCTGTCTTAAAATTGACCCTACAGACTTTGTAAAAGACATCCCTCCTGGTAAGTAGCAGATAGAAATGATAACTGTTCAGTCCAGTTCTGCTCAAATTTACAGCTGGATTTGGGTTTTTAGGTGGAACACTGTCCTTCTCTGGCATTTTAAACACAGCTGAGTTCGCTTGCGAATTTATTTTGCATTCGACTGGCCTGCCTGCGCAGAGAGCAGCTGCACACATGGCTCTTGAATCAGGCTGTGGGTTGCCGGGTTGTGGTGACAGATGGATTGAAATTGTATGTACTGTAGTGTGTGGGGTGTGTGTGTAACTGCTGTTTCATTGATTCTCTTGCAAATCGGGTAACATCAGACAAACATACAAAAGTTATGGTTTTGTATATGACAGTTGTGAATTATGGGACTTAATAGTCTACCAGCACAACTGACCTTTTGGTGTGTTTACAGTGGAGGACGGTTTCACTAATATAATTTTGTTCGTAGATAATGCTGCCATACAAATTTAGGGATCATCAGCGCGATTTGAATTTGTTTATTTGGGACCGTTAGTATCTATGGCAACAATCGACTATATAATTGTCAAAATATGTCTTTATGTTGTCCTATTCTATTTGCTCTTCCCTCGTCCCAACCGGTTGAGGCAGATGTCCGCCCACCTCTGAGCCTGGTTCTGTCTGAGGTATCTTCCTGTTAAAAGTTTAAAAAAAAAAAGCCATGGCTATCTGTACCAGATATGATGGTAGTTCAGTCATGGCTTGTTGAAATAATCCAGTCTGGACACAAAATGGTGGACCAACTGACTGGCAGACCTTCGCTGCCATCCCTGGAGCAACACTGTTGGCATAGCTAAAAATCACCCTCTGGCTGTTTTGCTCCCAGATGATATCACAACTCCAGACCTGTTTATGAAAGCTTTTTGCTTTAATTTGGACAAATAAATCTACCAGAACCATGTGGTTTATTTAAAAAAAAAAAAAAAAAAAAAAAAAATGAGAGACTCAAGGGCAGATGTTAGGTACAGCTTGGCATCCTATCAAAACTGCATCATCTCAACAGTCTCCAGGTCAAAACTACAGCAGACGCCTACATCTTCTTTTCATGATGAGACACATTCGGACGAGACATGGAGAGCAGTGCGGTTAGATGCTTTTCTTTCACACTGAAAAGTCCTCCTTGGGCATCATTAAATGAAAAACACTTCAGCTTGAGTACCCCGGAAGGGCCAACTGTAATAAACAACACATTTCATATTCTTCCACCAAACAAATTACAATTATTACCACAGTCTCTTCTTTCAATGCTGTTCAGATAATTCAAAGGTTGGCTATATTGCATGAATTACCACAGCACCAAAGATAGTGCATTATTACATTTTGATTTTAAACAAGATTTGCACTCAAAAGACATGTCCTCCCTTTTTTACGGGTTAATATCTTTTGGGAGAGAATTTTCCAACGTTACATCATCTATTTTCTCCTTTTTTTTCCTTCATTGCTGGAAGGTTAACAGCATCAAAACGCCTTTGAAGACACCGTGTTTTGTACAGTTTAACCCTGGACCTTCTAATTCAGTTTTAGTAAAACAACATATTAAAATACTTGATATCTCTTTGATGTAAGTTGCCTGGAGGCGGGATCTCAGTTTGTTGCCAACTAAACTGAACTGAGCGTCAAAATGAGGAATCATTACAAGTTATTTTATAAACAAGAAGCTGTCTCTAACTTTGGATAAAACAAATTTCCCCCAAGAGAAAGAAGTTCACATCAAACCCGTATGAATTGTATTTTTTTTCTCCATTAAGAGCAGCCTGACAAGCTGTAAAAAAAAATCTCAGTGGGTTTTCACAGGTCCATAGTTGTGAGCATTGAGAAACAACTCCAGTCTTGTATCGGCTGAAATTAGGGTCAGGCGATATATCGATATTTTATCATATCGTGATATGAGATGAGACATTGTCTTTGTTTTTGGAAATCATAATTTCCAGATATCTCATAAATAGGGTATTTTCCTGGTTTTAAAGGATACATTGCAGTAAAGTGGTGTCATTATCTGAATTTATGAGACTATTCCAGCTGTTCTATCATTTGCCTTTTACTTACTTAGTCGTTATATTACAGATTATTATTTATCAAAAATCTCATAGTGTAAATATTTAGTGAAAGCACCCCAAATTCCATTCTTTATATCTGAAGTGGGTCTTGTTTCACAGCCACTCTCAGGTCTGTGTGTTGATATGTTCAATAGCTGAGTGGATCCACATGTCCTGAATCAGTGTTTGTGTTATGGCACTGTTTGAGTTTCTTTGGGTCGACCACAATGTGTGTTTAATGCTCAGTACTATTTGAGGTGGATCTGGCTGTGCTCAGATCAAGTCTCTCCGTTTTGAAAATGAATTCATTCATGGTGGGTTTTCCATTGGTTTGTTTCAGACTGGATCCAACATTTCTCACCCATTAACACTTCTTCACCAAACAGTTGTCTGATATGAAGGTCACAGTCTGAAAACATAGAATAATTCTCTCTGAGTTTGTCATGTTCATTATGTTTACACTGTTAATATCAAATATTGCGCGCTGCAGCTTTAGAAATGATTTTATTTCAAAAACACGTTGGCCTCATTGGGGCTGTGTACATACCAACAGGAAGATGGAGTGGTCCAATAAACAAGCCATGAACATAAATGTTTTTGAAGCCTATGCCACAGTACTCCTAAATGGATGAGCAGTGAAATGAGATGAAGGATTTAGTGATCAAACCCAGCTCACACCTTCAGACACAATCAAACAGTACAAATCCATTTCATTTAGGACATAAGCTCCGGGATTCAGACCAGACAGAAAACACATTGTGAAGGTCTTTTTTTCATCACATTGACAAGGAGTGACTTGCACATGCACATAATGCATTTTTACATAAAGTACAGCTGATAATGGAAGTTCTTGTATGTATCACAGTAACTTGAACTACATTGTTTGATTTTACTATTACATCTGATATGTACTGTGGAAAACAGGAAAAATAACCTTATGGAGCTCATTCTCCAGCCAAAACTTAATAAACAAACGTTTATTTGTTGGGGTCTGGCCAGGTGGAACACCAGTGCCTTTCTAATGACTCACATTGCGCCATCAGCTGTTATGAAGGGCAAATTACTTTTTGTAATTACATCTGTGAGTAAATCATCATTAAATCATTGTAAAGACTGTGTCAAAAGTCAAGTGATTTATTTATTTTTTGGTCTCTGAAGGATATATTCTTTGGTACATGGAATATATGCTGCATTTTTTTTCTGAAGCATGTAGTAGAAACATGTAGTGAATGTGTTTGATATGTATATTTTCTATTCGCAAATCACCCTTTTTGTTAATGAATCGTAAAGCCTTTGTAAAACATATTTTGTTGGTTTGTTAGGTTTTGGCATGAAATGAACTCCACAGGACCTCCCCCAGTGGAATAAATAGCTTAGTAAGTTGTCACTCTTATGTCACTCAATTTTACACATATTCCTTGTCTTTCAAGATGGCTCAAGTTTCACGACCGTTTTGGCTGAAGCGCAACAGTGGGGTCAGCTCTCTGTACCAGAGTGTCTGTCACTGACTGAGAGGGTGACTGATTGATTAAGATAGTAAGTGATCAAAGTTCCACCATCGGTAGGCAGAATGATACAACGTCCTGTATCTCTTTCAAAATAAAAGTCCTTATTTCAAATTAAAAGCCCTCCAGCTATATTGTCCTTAAGCCGTAGCCTTTGTCTGTCTAGTTCTGGCCTGAACATGTAATGTTTTATGTGTTGACAGTGGCTGCACTCTCAGGGTGTGTTCAGCAAGAATAAGATGCTTCTTTTGGCCTCATTTTATTTGGTCAAATTTGGATTCTGGATTTCTTTTTGCACTTTTATTTTTATACACCACGAGCCAACTAGCTAACTACAGACAATATCTGTGTTTGTCTCACAAGCCACATTTAGACTGACCCGAAAACGTTGTTTTTTTTCCCCCTCAACCTTCTGCTTTTGTCCTATTTCTCTCAAGCTCCTTTGAAAAACTGATGTGCACAGCCATCTTTTGCCTTCTGAAGTATTAATTAGTGAATGGTGTTTGGTGTTTACGTCTACCTCGCTGCAAAGCTCGCACACGCGTGTGTATTTACACTAGCAGCGCGTCTACTGTGGCGCAGCTACTACCAGTCCGATAATTGAATCATTGAGTTTCCCTTGGATAATGGCCATCATTAGTGAATGTTTAAAGTTTGAAAAGTAAAGAGTTGTAACCAATTTTGGGGATTTTTGTTAATTCTCATTCAGAGTGAGACACAGATTGAGACAGAGGGGGGGAAAGAGCCCCGGGCACACAGCCCTTCACCTGTTAAATTATTGCCATGATGTATTTAGAGCCTACATTTGGTTTCTGCTATAATTATATAGTGCACATGTAATTACAGATCTTTTACCTGTCTATAATTTTGGGTAAACGCGCACAGCACCTGTATTCTCAACATGATGTACTGCAGACGTGAGGCTTGCTTGTCTAATGGGTGTCTCCCGCTGCTCTAACCTGTTGACATGGGCGCCAGAATGAAAATGAAGACATTCTGCACACACCACACAGACAGTGTGTCCCGGGCCTCACATGTTGCCGAAGATGGATAATAGAAATGCTTTTTTTCTAAAAGCTGTTTTTTTGATTGAAATAGTTAAATAGTTGCTGCTGGGAGCAATTCCCAAAAGCTCATACTTAGGGATATATCATTTTGTGATAAATACCACAACAAAAGTCGTGACAAAGTGAACAGCATATAATGACACCCAGCTGGTCCCCTCACTAGTAGATGCCCAGTTTGTCCCAGAAGTCGCATATATGGTTCCTGGTTCCCACTTGTGCATGTGAACGCACCGTCAGGTTCATGACCAGCCAGCCGCTGGTGTCAGAATAGCGTGGCCAAACAGGCAGACGCTGCTCCCGGCAGAAGGGGGTCTGTTGGACCCTGGAGGAGGGGTCACCGGTGTGGGCGAAGGCGCCCCAGTAGCACAGCATCCGATTGGACAGCAGCTTCTCTGATGGTAACAGGGTGAAGTTGGCCACCGAGGCCGAGTCAAAGAGAAAGGGCAGCTCGGCACCGTGGCAGGCGTGCTGGTAGCAGAAGGTGAGACCTGACCAGATGCGGTGGTCTGAGGCCACGTGGTCGAACACATACATCCACACGTCGCTGCCTGCTGCTGTGCCAGCTCGCGCTGACCTCCTGGATGGACACAAGAAGACGTAGTCTGTAACGATCTGGGGAGAGAAACAAGAGAGAGCTGGTCAAACAACAGTCGTGACAACATGATGACCAACATTGGTCTCTTAGGAGAAACCAAGTAAGTCAGTAAGTCCACAACTTCGGTCCAGACTAAAGCAAATATTGACAGCTTTTGGATGGATTGGCATGAAATTTTCGAAAGATAAACATTGAGACTGAATGTTAATATAAGGTGTAAATGGAGAATACAACTTTGGTGAAAATATGTGAAATATCTCAGCATCTACAGTATAATGGATGGACAGGAGCATCCAGTTTGGTGATCGCCCAACCTTTCTATTTCCACCATGAGGCTGGCATATGTTGTTTTGACTGAAATGTCTTTTCCTCCAGATGAATTGTAACCACTTTGCTGATCCCCTCACTTATAAAGTTACATAATCAGGTCAAACACGTAATTTGTACAATACTTTGGTTTATTGTGTGGATTTTGGCCAAAACATTTGCAAAGCTAATGACATTTCCATCAGCCTCATGCGTACTGCATGTGTAGTGTTAATTACTAAATTGTAGAAAATAGCTGTACTAAGATAGTGACAATGGTGAATATCAGCATTGTTATGTTACTGTTTCAGAGACATGTGTGACTCACAGCACTCAAGCTTTACATAAGATGGTATTTTGCTGTCATTGTCCCTTTTACAAAAACATGTTCATTCTTCCTGTGACATCACACACCTGTTCTCTTCTCCAGTATTGGAGGAAAAACACACAAAAGCCTCCCACTCATGAATACACTGTCTCTTATAAGTGATGTACTGCTTTTGTCTCACTCTTATTTAGAATGTTATGTAAATATAATTTGGAAATTATTATTTCTTTCTTTATGCCTTTAGGGATTATTTTTCTTTCTTAATTATGGAATTTGAGAAAAATGACTTTTAATTAATGATTTAAAAACATGATAGGTATAGTGTACGGGCAATTTCTGGGTTAGGGATTTTTTAGCCGTGGCTGTATGTTGCATGTGCAGGTTACCAGGTCCAAATCCATAATTAAACAGAATTTCACTCATCTATTGAAACCTGAAAAATCTGAAACCTGGAAAAAAAAAAAAAAAAAAAAAAAAAAAAAAAAAATATATATATATATATATATATATATATATATATATATATATATATATAAACACTCTGTTTTCCAGTTGAAGAATTGCTCAGCACTTTTAGCTTCTCCTGTGTTTTTGGAGGAAAGAAAATGAATAAAACTAATTAGCGTGACCTCTACAAAGAAACGCGCTGGGAGCAGGGCAACAGAAACTATTGTTCCCTCTCAGCTAAAAGGAAACCAAAGAAAATTAAGGAGGACTGTCTTCTCCTGCCTGTTACCTGGAAACCAGAGTGTCTTTTTCAGTAGCACACAACCTGCGCCCACACAGCCGCACATCTGACACACACACATGCACACGCACACGCACACACACACACACACTTCTTACCTTGCTTAGAAAAGGCACATGCACGAATGCATTAATCCCTAACCTGCACATACTGCACCTGAACACTTGGTTGTCATGTCTCACACATTCACGTACATGGTATAATTTAAGTTAAATAATGTCTACCATGTTTTCGAGCAGAGTTAGAGAACTAGAAATATTATTTGTTCTCTGTTCTCTCTTCCTCTGTCTATCTATGGTACTCATACTCCACATAATCTGTTTTTATTTTGAGGCGCATTTCTTTCCGCAACATCAGACAGCCATCTTAATCAACACACAGCATAATTTATTAAAAACATTTTAACAGGTACTTTCCCTCCAGCCACGACCAAAACGTTGGAAGCACATGTTCACATAAACATTTTAAAATGTATATTACATTTTGAAATGTAGAACATTTATTGTATGTAAAACAATATTTGAACCTGTCAATATAAGTGCAGTCACTATCTGACGTATTTTCATACTTTCCAAACTGTTCTGTGATGCATTGACTTACTGACATATGGACTTCAGCATGAAAAAATGTATAAACTTCAACGTTTGAAGTGTGATGAACAATGTGATTTGTGATTGGAAATCTATATCTGCCCGACCTGCAACCTTCACCCATCCACCCAGGAGGAGTTTAATGGGCGATTAGTGTCACTGGAACACACTTAAAAGGTAGAGGTCCCACTAACTCAAATCAAGTACTGCAACTGTAGTACCCTTTAGCACCAAAGCTGTGTGTTTTTCCAGATGAGAAATAGTATGATGCCCATGTTTATATTCTGTCAATCATCCTTTGGTAAAGGACATACTGAAAACGTTTTCCTCCTCCGGGTTAGAATTGCATTACAATGGTTCACATTCATTTTGTTTCTTGTGGTGTTGAAACACATTTTAGGTGTTATTTAGGAATAATTTAATGATCAAATGTTGTTTCTGTAGAGAGCAATTTAAATAAGTGAAATGAACATCGCTGCCAGAGGTACAGTAGATGGAAAGACATGTGCTGTTAGCAGTATGAGGCCTACATTTTTTTTTCATAAAATCTGTTAACTGTAATTTATGTCACATATCCTCTATGAGCCTGACAAGAAGATCCCTCTTCACTGGAATTGCTTCTATTGTTGGCAGCTTTTCACATAAAGTTGATGATCTTGTCAATGATTGAGCTGAAAATCCTGTGTTAGCAAAATACAGTTTAGAGCACCATTGTAATTTGTTGTCAGCTTCTATGACAGGAGAAGTGTTTTGGATTCTTTCATTTGGAAACTCATCATGAAGCGGCGCTCACACAGTTGATGAGTTCTGTTTTTGTGTTTTTTAATGGGAAAGATGAAGATTATGTGAATTATGTTGTTCAGGGTGTGTTCAGAAAGAAAGTGCACACACGGCACAAACATACAAATGAGAAGCTCTCCACATCAGCCTCCTCTGTGAATGACTGGTTGACATTAGTGCTGACCCCCACTATCCTCTGGAGAAGTGGCCTTTATAAAGACATGGGAGGCGTCTCTGTATCTGGAGGGGCGAGCTTTGGCTGTGACCCCACCATCTCCCTACTGCACAGTGAATTGTGACTGAATACTAAATATGTCCAGTGGTGTCACCTCCTGACCCCCTGCAGCTCCCTGATGCCACCATCCTGCGCTGTGGATTGAAAAGTCTGACAGAAAACTGTTGGATGCTTCCTTCCTCTGCTGTGAAATCATTCAACAGTCCACCTATGTATTTTCACAGCTGTAAAAACATACAAGTGGGACATAAACACACTGAAGTAATTCAAATGAATAAAACAAGCATCAAAAGAAGACTATAAGAGCCAAGGATCAATTTGTGTGAATAATTAATGTGCCAAAGCTGCGGATACACATGAAGCATGTTTAAGAAAAGACTCAGGCATTTTGTCTTTTTCAGTAACATGTTTCCAGCAAAGCCACAAACCCTGCAAAGCTTGTGTTCACCACGACCACTACTCATTATCACAGTTCATAAAAGAACATTTACCGCAACCAGAGACCATTCTGATTTACAGGGACGAAACAAGGCAGACCTTACTGCTGCTACTCTTGGCACTAGATGAATATAATACAGTAAATAAAACAGCTACTGTGGGTATTATAATTAAAACATGACGTGTCCAACACTGACCTACACTGTGAGGGACACAAGGGACAACTCAACCTCTTATGTTAACTTTGAATCCAGCCTTCGAGGAGCTTTAAGTGTGTTAGCAGCAGGCAAGCAGCTGGTATTGAGAGGCTCTACAGTTACAGAATATTGCCACACACATTCACAGCTCATTGACATTTCCGTTAAGGTCAGGAACAGGGTGTCGAAAAGTCGCTAAATTTGTGGCAAGGAACTCTTCAGGGAAAAAAAGTTGCTACCTCACTATATCCACTCAGGTCGAAGAAGGAGGTCATGTGTAGGAAGCGTGACATAGTCCGCATGAGGAACTGCTTGAATGTTAGTTCGAACCCCCAGTAAGTCATGGTGGATTTCTTTAAAGTACTGTAAGGTGGTTAATTAATGAATGTAACATATTTAACTTTAGCTTATGTGACGTAGCTAATGTTAATGACGTAAAATTACTTAATTTAACCTAACCAAGACATTTTGGTTCCTAAACCTCAGGCTACTGTGGGAGGTGACAAAATGCCAGTATTTCACATCTTGGGATGAGAACAGGTTGGCAGGTAACTCTTGGAACTGTTTGGTGCCAAAATTCATGCGTCTATAATAAGAAAGAGGTAGCACTAATTTGACCGTATGGGAGTCATAAAAAAAACAAAACGCTTTTTTATTGTTCCAAAAGAAATTTGAGCAAAACTACAGTTTGCCAGTGAGCATAAAGACAAAGACCAGGTTTTTTTTTAGAATAAAAAAATTGTCTTCTGGACAGACAAATCAATTGGTTGTTTGGCCACCGTAACAGTAGAGATATTTTATGCTGACCAAAAACAATTTCTCAGAAGAACTTAATACAAACTATGAGGTGGAAATGTTACATGATGGAGTTGTTTTGCTGCCTTGGGATGTGGGAGTTGGCAGCTTGCAGACATTAGCTGTGTTCACTTTTGACTTCGGCTGACTTCGACTGACTTGATCTTCAATGTGAACGGATTGCTGTCCAGTCAGGTACATGCTTGGCCTAGTTATGTTGCGTGAGTAAAGACAAACACCTGTTTAGTTAGAAAAATCTCATCCTCAATAACAAACATGCCAACATGGCCTATTTGGGAAAATCGGTGCTACCCTATACATACCGTTTATTCACCTAAAATATGTTCTAAAATATTGTCCGGTCAGATGCAAGTTTCCACCGGTCTTTTGACACACATGAAATTAAATCTGAGAAATATTTTATGAGAACATCTGGGGAAACATCTGGGGTGAAGGGTTAAGGTGTGGTGGGGGAATATCATGCACTGCTAGAGCAACACTTTTTGAGAGGCAACTTTTTTATTGCTTTTTTATGACTTCAGACTGTACTGATACTATTAAAAAAAAAAAAAAGAGGACAAAATAAAAAAGGAACAAAAACAAGCCAGGAAGGTGAAAAGACATTTAAAGGATCAGAAATACATCCCACAAGGACATGACTTCTGTTACAATAACAAATTCCTGAGCTAAACTGTTTTTACAGGTTTTTTGCTGGAAATTAAAACTAAAGTGTAAAATGAAATCACGGGTCCAAAATTCTTAAAACCAAAAACACAAACCACAGGTCATCCATGTCAGTGAAGTTTTACGGCAAAGCTCTGGTGGTTCCCATGAGGTTTTAATATCATGTAACATGGTGATGTTCTGCAGCGCTAGCCAAAGTCAGACAGCATTTCTAACTAGCATGCATGGTTTTAAGTCCACATGACAACAAAAGATATGGTTGATCCATGTCAAAGAGTGCTTGAATATAATGTGAGGCCATCTGGCTGAAAAATTAAGTTGATCTGGAAGTGGACCTTTCAACAGGAAATGATCACATGAGCAAATCCACCGAGAAAAGAAAGGAAAAAAAAAGGAAGAAATGGAGTTATGAAGTGGCCTAGTCAAAGCCCAGATTTTAATTGAATTGGGGAGATTTTAAACAGGCCAGAAAACACTCAAAAATCCTCCAACTGAAGGAATTTTGTGCAGATGTGTAGTAAAAAACCTCAGGCAGCTGACGTCAACGACTGGTGGAGAATCAAGCAAAACGCCTACAAACGCCTGAGGGTGTACTTTTCCAAGGAATAATACTACATCTATTGATATTTCTGTTGGAAACATGATACAAAAAAAACACATTTTCATTTAGGTTGGGTTCAAGTATGAGATTTATCCGTAGGCACTGTATCAATGATGATCAAATGTTTACTTTTCTATATATATATATATATAAAGCCAATAATTTCCATGGGGTGCACTGACCTTTTGTACACTGGTTTGAAAAACACACACTGTATGCATTTAAAAGCTACATTATATTTACTGTCAATGTGAATAATAAAATGGGCACGAATTCGCACAAACTGCGGCTCGGTTCTATTTTGTAGCCTGATGCCGTGCTGTCAGCCAATGGTTAGTCAGTAGTTTATTGAATTAAAAGCAGTTATTTTGATTTGATACTTTGGAATTTGCATTTAGTTGTAAAGCCCTGCCCATATTGGGGGCATACAAGTAACATCATGCTATTTGTTTTATTTGGAGCTTTGTTTTGGTCTCCACCAACTCCTGATGGAAATATCTGTCTTTTAAGCTGCTAAATGTTTCGGTATGTTCAGCAGCTAGTTGCTAACTTTGTCCTCTGTTTGGTGCTGACAGATAGACATTGTTATTAAAACTACTTTTCACAGCAGCCTGGAAATGAGCTTAATTTCTTTTGTATAGTGCCAAATCACAACACAAGTCATTTCAGGGTTGACATAGTAAATTCCAACAAAGCCTTACAACATTATAGAGAGTAACCAAACTGTTCAACAATTCCTACATTAGATAGAGCAAAAAGGAAACATTCCCTTTTAACAGACCTCAAACCGAACCAGGCAGAACAATCTAAAAAGCTGATGAACTGTAAAGTTGGTTAATAACTCTCTGTGGGTTTGCCATGACGACTAACACCTTTCAAATTAGATATAGTCATTAGACCCACTGATATATATATAAAGATCTGTTAATGATTCTGTTTATTAGGCACATCTGCAATAAATTATACCTTCATGGAGGTCACTATGTTCAGTTTTTCAATTAGAGCCATTTTTCAGTCTATATTTGAATTGTATTACATTATACCTGGAGGTGTTTTCAAAATTCAGTCTAACCTCATTAAAACAGATACAGTGTCAATTCACAAAATCCGTTTCTTCCTGTGGCGGCCCTCCTGTCTTCTACTTCCTCGGTAATTCCTCATCTTATCCCTCCTGTCACTGTAGACGTTCAAGAGAGACGAGTCACCTCTTCATGGAGCAGTCAGGCTGCATCTCAAACAGACAAACTCGCTGACTGCAGGTGGTCCACATGCTTCACCCATACAAATGATGGAGGAGAGAAAAAAAACGCATCTGTCTTGGAGTCGTAGTCGGAGCTACTGAAGTTGTAGCTCCCTCTGTAGGCACATGTTTGAGGAGACAGGGAGCAGCACCGAAGTCTGGAAAGTTGCTAATGATGCCAAACTTTTATACAAGGTGACATGTCTTTTCATCTTTTGGCCTGATCTCGACTCGCAACTTACAAATCATGGCAGCAGAAGAGAACAATCGTTTTCAGACTCGTTAGACACAGGGAGGCTAGTGACAGCTCAGTCCTCATTACACACTGAGCTCCGGCAGGGTGGGACATCGATCCAAGCGTAACGGCCTGCCTCGCACAGCCATTCAATCAGTGATTATTGATGCATGTGTGTGTGTGTTTGGATGTGTGTGGCAGACTGTGCCTGAGTGTTCATTTTTCAGTTGGTGAGTGCAAGAAAAATATGGAGCAGAAAAAAAAAGCCCTTTACGTGCAGGTTATAGTGTTTATGCTGGCTGTTTTCTTTTTCACACAAGCAACTTTATTATTCTTGAACACAATTCATTGGTTAAATGTAAGTAGGGGGACAGCTAGCATCTAATTAGAACAATGATGAGGAGACAAAGCCACACAAAATGAAAGAAAACAAAAATCGAAAGCAGCACGACTCAGTAACTTTGCCCTCTTGTGAGCTGATCATATCTGCACGTGTTCTCTAAGCTTAATGGAGGAAATGCATAGAAGTGACTTAAAAAAATTAGTCTTAAGACTTTTAAAAATGTTGCCTGAGAGGAGAAGACACCACATTCAGAGTCATATTTTCAAGGTTGGAAATAGAAATTCAAATAAACAAAGGGAAACATAGCTTAGCTCTGCCAGACTTTTGCTCACAGCTTCTGTTTTTTGTTTTGTTTAGTTTTTTTGTGCTGGGATTGTAGTCTGGAAACACTGCTCACATTAAGGTTCACTTAGCCACTCTGTGAACCAATCAGTCATCAGAGTGGATTGTTAAGAGCGATTACATTGAAGTCGAGTGTTTTTTTCTAAAGGCAATTGCGAAGGTCCTTAACCCGAGGTCTACAACCAGGATGCAACGACTGGAAACAATTCCCTATGGATCACACCCAAACCCGTATGTTTATCCAGTGAATTTGGGGCTGGTAACACCAGGCCAGGAAAAACACTTTCCTTTTACAACAGGCACATGTAAACATGTCAATTTCAAGACAGTCAGTTTAAAATAAACCAAGAAAATGTCCTTGGTTTCAAATCCCAAAAACAAGATTACGAATTTACATATTCTTAGTCTCTAAAACATTTCCGCTGACCTCACAGTCCTCTAGAGAAACGACCTTCATTGCGAGAAGCAGGACCTCACGATCAACTGTGACTGAATAATAAACATGTCTGTCACCTACTGACCCGCTGTAGCTCCCCGAGGCTGCTGCCTCACACTGTGCATCCAAAAGTCAAAGAAAAAAACTCTGTTCTTCTACTGTGTCATCGTCCCCCAGTCCACCTCTGCATTATTACATCTTACAAAACCTTGAAACAAACCGTGATAAAAATGAACTGACAATCAAAGCTAAGAGTCATCAGCCATGCTCGTGCCTCTGAGAGGTGTTTTGAAGTAAATACAAAGACGCATTTAAATAGGTTTTTGCAGTTTTGTGGGCAACGTGACATTTGTGACTGCCCTCGTGTTTGTTTGCAGATTTTTATCAAATGTGTTGTGCAGCTGATCTGTAAAACAAAATCCACAAATGTGTACTATGATCCACAGCGCCTCATTTGTAAATCGGGAGGTTCCCGAACACAGAGAGGGTGCTCATCCGGTGGGTCAAGGGGAGAGAGACATATGGAAAAAAATTGGCTGTAAATGATGTGTCATTGTTGTATCTGTGGATTACAACTATTAAAGTCCTGTAAAAATTCCATAACGACACCACCTGGTCTGTTTGAACTATGAGGGTCTATTAGTAAAGTTTATACAAATACTGGTCCCAAGCGGTCTTTAGCCTAAATTTCTAATGATTGGTAAGCTAGTTGTCATGGTAACAAACTCATAATGCAGGTCTTGTTTACAATGTTCACCATCTTACTTTAGCAAATTAGCATACCAACATTTGTATTGGACCTCACAGTGGCACAAGAGGAAAAGATAGAGGATCAACAATGTTAATATAATTTATCTTGTTTGAAACATATATAGCTGTAATTGTTATGGCACTTTATCAAATATCTAAAAGTAGTTATTGACCGACCAACCAATCAATGAAGAGACCAGCATGGCTAACAATGACAGTTGAAATTTATATCAAGCATAGTTTCTAGATGTTATTTTTGTGCCACTCGTGTGTGCAGGCAGTCAACCAGGGAAATATACAAACCCTGGTTGACCACAGTGGCAAGCAAGAGAAATCTTTTTGGTGTAGCTGTATGTTCAGTCTGCAGCATCCAGGGAAATGAACTCGACTCCTCGTTCGCGGCTATAAATGTAGGTTTGTGGAGTTAAATGAGGGTCATTTGTCCATCACCAGTGAACAGCCTTAGTGTCTTATGTTTTATATCAAACAATCAAAGATGTTTTTGCATAACCACTGAAATGAATCCTCACTGGCTCCACCCATGTGCTTTATTAACATGACGAATGATGTTTTTTTTGCCTCTCACTAAATATGTGTGTATGATTGCATCAGTTTGTTGGACTCAACAGTAGATCAGCTTCAGTGCTGACAGCGAACAGACTGTGTGGAGCTACTCCTACCTGAGCCAGCATGTCCCTGCGGTCCACATCCCTGTACAGGGGAAGGTACTTGTGTAGGATCCGCAGAGCGTGTTGTTTAAAGATGGCTGTGATGTACACGGTGCACTCCACTGCAGAGACTGGCTGGGTGAACATCCCGTACACAAAGAGCACCCCCTCCTCTGAGGTCGTACCTGCAGGACAGAAAACAGAGCCTCGGTCCAAACAAATAAGGAGGATTCTGTGGTGCCTGTAGCCTTGCTGTGAGTCTTTCTGCTGTCTGAATATCTCCAGGTTTAAAAATCACCCTTAAACAATGGACACTGCCTTCAGCTTTGTTATGATCTCAGGAATCTTTTCACCAAGCTGGCATATACTGCAACAGAGCCAGTGGGAACCCAGCAGAACAGTAACAGCTGAGATAATAAGCAATAAATCCAGAAAAATAATAGAATTTCATTGTTTGTGTGTGTGTGTGTGTGTGTGTGTGTGTGTGTGTGTGTGTGTGTGTGTGTGTGTGTGTGTGTGTGTGTTTGTGTGGTCTTACCCAGCAGCACCGGCTTCTCTTTCTGCCAATGGCCCTTCTGAAAGGCAGTGACAGCCTGCTCTTTTATTAACTCCCCATCGATATACGGACCCCACGTCTCAAAGACCTCCAGGAACCTGAACGGGTTCACGATCTTGGAACCTGAGTTCAAAAAACTCTAAAATCACTTGGATTGAAAATACAGTCTGAAATTCAGATTTTCAAAATAGAGCTGAGAGATTGATGAATTAAAAGTAGATAAAGTGACACATCTCCACAGTGAATGCTATAAAAGCTAAAAAAAAAAAAAAAGAAAAGAAAAGGGTTTTCCTCTATAATGTTTAAAATGTCTTCTCCACAGCGCCTTTTCTTTCCTGGTTTTTACTCCAGAAAGTTAGCTCAGTCAGCCAGAAAACTGCTGCTGAGGATGTGATCACAGTCAGTGATACTGATCAATAACGCTGTCAACTCTGCAGATATATTATATTCATTGAATTTTTTGCTAAGGCAGTAAAATCCTTCTAATTGCCCCATTAAAGGCTCACTGTACACAGTCTTCATCACCTTGTTTTCCAGTACCTCAGGATAAATATAATGTTGTTCATCCTTTGCAGATAAACATATATCCTGCCTTCTTATGTAACTGTGTGGGCAGCCCTGAGTGTTTTGCTCTAAATTTGGGGTTCGTGGCGTCCTACTTGTTTTCATCTGGGCGGCCAGGATGACCTGTGGAGCGAGAGACAGCAGGCAGACAAAGTCGCTCACAGAGCAGTTGGTCTGTTTAGCAAAGTGTTTTCCCAGCTTCAGGGCATCATGTCTGGGAAGGAGACGCAGAAAAAAAAACACAATTACAGTTCGGCATGAAGTCGTCCCAAAGCGTCACAGAGACGCCCCTGCAAGGTTTGAGCACGGCGAGAGGTACTGCCCTCTGATTAATTAATACTTCTGACAGCTCAGTGTCTTTTGAGTTCAAAGTCATTTGTAATTGCTGCCAAGTGCAGATCAGTCACACATGAGAAAACAAGATGACCCTGAGCTGTCGGGGCTCACCTGGTCTTCAGAGGGATGGAGAACGGCAGGCTCTGCAGAACGGCCTGTTTGAACAGAGGCTTACTGCTTTGGATCATCAGCTGCAGACTCACTGACTGAGAGCCTGCACTCTCACCAAATATCGTCACCTGACGAGGAAACAAAAAACGCAATCAGCAGCTTTAAATGTTTGCAATATTGTAAAAAAAAACGACTTGTAAAATGAAAACTGGTTGAGCTTCACTAGCCAGAAGCACTTGTCTGTTAATGGCCCACAACCTACCTGTTTATAAATTATCCTATAACACAGGACACATGAATAAAAAACTAGAAGTCGTATTTCATTCGTTGATATCATTTGGGATTGTTGTGAGGCTCGTATCAAATGTCGCAAACAAACTCTCAAAATATTCGCTATTTTTTCACTGTTACATTAACAGTAAGCAAAGAGATAAAAACAAAGAGGGGATGTTGTACAGAAGATGACCACTGAGTACAACCAAGTATGGCTGATATTACAAATATCACAAGTCCAGCAAACTGGTGCTTATCGGTTGGAAGACACTGTGAAACAAGACTCAGATTCTGCAGCCATATCAGCAGCTTTGTGAGGCTTTGCTAAATACTAAAGTCAGCATACTAACATTAAAATGCTTAGCAGGTGTGATGTTTCCCGTGGTCACCATCTCAGTGACTGAGAAGTGATACAATTATGTTTTAACTTCTTGTAATTAACTTGTATATAAATAAAATGATAAAGTTGTGGCCACACAATAAACTATCAAGATAATGTCACTGTTATTCATTCACTATAAAACTATACTACTTAATCTAAGCCTAATGCCTATTAGCATGCCAACATTTCCAAATTAGCACTCAAGTACACAAGTAAAGCTGAAGCTGATGGGACAATCATAAACTCTTTGATCACAAAGGAGGCCTAATAGAGAAATACAAATGTCCAAGGAATGTCAAACAATTTCATGATTCATACAGTTCAATGAAACGATTCAATACATTAATTTGGACTCATCATCTGTGGACCATGAATGTTTACAATTTTGTAGAAGTGGTTCCCAAACTTGTTGACTGGTGACATGAACAATCACGACTCATCACTGCAAGTCAAACGTTGCCTGTGGTTGGCTTCCAGCATACTGGAGTTTCTTTGAACCCGAATCTAACCCGAGCCCAGTGTGTCTATAATGCTTTAACCCTAACCCCAACGTCACCTTTTGTTGGGTGACATCTTTTGTGAAACAGTAGCATGTATGTTTACATGCAAACTTTTGGTACCTGTTCCAAACTGTTTTGATGTCCCAAATTTACAGACTTTGAAATTTTTGTATATCATTTTTAGACTGTAGATATTCATAATCGTAAAGGTTTCATAATTTTATTTTTTCACAGTGTGCTAATTTTTCATGGTTTATTCCCAGTTGATCTTTTTTTTATGCATATTGCATTGAAAAACTTTTTTGTTTTTAATTTTGTGTTTGTGTTTGTTACCATTGTGAAGCCCGTCACTGCAGAGCACAGAAAATAAATGTCAATCTTTGAAGTAAGAAAATTGAATACCGCTCTTCAAAAAACAGTTATTGATTGTGATATCTTCACAATATTATTCTAGGTGTGTGTGTGTGTGTGTGCGTGCGTGTGTGTGTGCGTGCGTGCGTGCGTGCGTGCGTGCGTGCGTGCGTGCGTGCGTGCGTGCGTGCGTGCGTGCGTGTGTGTGTGTACTTTCTTGCCTTGCTGGGATCACCTCCAAACACAGCAATATTCCGTTGGACCCAAAGAAGAGCGACCTGCTGGTCCAAGATCCCATAATTCCCTGCAGCCGAGCTGTGGGGATCTTTGCCCGACACGAGGAATCCGAAAGCACCTTCCAACATGCATCAATTCACATGATCAGAAAGACATAATGACTCAGGCAAGACATTAATTTCCTGTTTTCAGTCTTGCAGGGAAGCAGAGTAATTTCCAAAAGGCTTAACCATTTAAAATAGTGTCACACACTCATTACCCAGCCTTTCTGTCTCACACACACACATACATGCGCTCCATGACAAGCACACCATTATTTAACTAAGTGATTCCACGAGATTCCGTTCATTGCCTTCCCGACGCTGAGGTTCATTCGCTCTTTATCTTTGCTCACGCTGTACAATTTAGAAAAGGTCATGCATTTACTTAATAATGTTAAATACAGAGATACGATCACCATTTCCTCGTGCCATTCCTCCAGTTAACACTGGAAAAGGTTCATTTTTAAGTAAAATAGCACCAAACTTCCCTACCCAGTCGGTACTCCAGGTTTACAACAACAGTGTGGGTGAAGTTGCTGATGAAGCGTCCGTCATAAAGTGGTTTTGAGGCAGAACCGGCGATGAAATCCCCGCCGTGGATCCACACCATGACGGGCAGGGAGCTCTGCTGAGCGGGGCTGAAGTTCACATCCAGAGGGACAAAGATGTTGAGATAGAGGCAGTCCTCACTGACCTTTTAGAGACATTAGAGAACGCCGGTTATTCAGTTTGTGTTCAAGGAAAATCTGTTTTTTCATGAAGTGATGCATCTTCAAGTTTTCAAGCTGATATTTTGACCATAATTCCTTATTTGACAATTATGTTTTTCAAGTCAACTATAGAACGATACATTGGCCTGCAAGTGCAAGAAAACCTCTTCCGACTTGCAATTAAACTAAAACGATCTATAAACGACTATCCTTCACATCGCGCTGTTTCACGTTACTTTTTTGTGACTTAACTGTAGTAGTTTTTAAACACATGAAATCTGACACACACACTCGTTTATTTTAGGTCACTGAATCCTTGTAAAATGAAATGTTGCTAATAGCTATGCTCAGTTTGCAGGTATTTTGCGACAGATTCGTTGACACTTGACAGCAGTAGATCATGTTAGCTATCAGAACCAATGTCGCCAACTCAAAATCAAAAGTAGTAGGCCGACATTTTTCCAACATTATAGCACATTAGAACATTAACATCTTAGTCACACCATTTGAATAGCCCAGACAAGCTGATGTTACAAAATGGCCTAATATATAACACCAGTTAGCAAACCAATCATATCAGTGTAAAATGGGATTTTATTTCAGTGTTACTTCCCAGTTAATTTGCAGCTTAATCAATAACACTTTGGAGGGTCTTTTTACCACGAGAGGATGTTAGCTGCCAGCAATTCCTAATAAGACTTGAAATTACAACTAGGGGGCTGACATATAGTCAGACAATTTAATTATTACTTTATTATTATTTATTATTTTATTATTATTAAATTTAACAAGGAAAGCAGTTTGTTTGCAAGTGGACCCAGATGCAAACTATATCTAGCTCATTTTAAAGTTTTGCAGATATTTTACGACTGGTTCGTCAATACTTTTGATGTTTTTTTTTTTCATTAAATGGGAGATAATGACAGCAATGAGATATTCTTAATTTCCTGAACTCAAGACTTTTTCTGATTCTGCTGCTCAGTCTTGCAGTCTTAATGTTATAAACGCATCTTTGTGATGTGGTTCTAGGGTTAGGAGTTCGATTTTGGTATTTTTTTTTTTTTTCCAGTGGTCACCGTCAACTACAGAACTGCACCAGTTACTATTATTTTCCTAAATATTCTACTGCAGGAAGTCATATCATTTAAAAACAAAGACAAATTGCATATTTTATAGGCTGATTACAGTATTTTCACACTCCACATAATTCAGTTAATCTACTTTACTTTAAGGACAACAGAGAATGAATAAAAGATTTAGCATTTCACCTTAAGAATGTTAATCCTCGAAGTGTTGTGTAACAACATTTAAACCAATAAACCTCATAAAAATGCTTCATATTTTGGAGACTTTTTGGGAAAACAGATGATCTAAGTGTTTCTAAAACATAAATCACACAATAGTGAATCAAACCACTTCCACTGGACTGTACTGATGTAGACTTTCACTGGAATGAGTGGACACCATCTTTGAATCCAGAGTCCGGTTCCTGTAGGCTAATGCATCCACATCCACAGCTCACACACTCAAAACTATTGGTGGCTCTTCAGCTCCATATTATCTAATCTGATGTATGAGAATTCTTCATCCAAAGTATCTTTGACAATAAGACAGATTTATATAAAACAAATCTGTTCTTTCATGTACAATATGTGCTGCTGAAATCATCATTTATTTTTTTTAACACTAACTTTAAGTCCCTCTGTCAAAATAGCTTAAAATGCCACCATGCATATTCCAACTGAAGTAAAACATCACGACAGCATGCAAATAAATGCAAATAAGTAAGAAGTTGTTATATGTTCCTTACCATGTGAGGACACTCTTCAGTGATAGGGCCGCTGCAGACCTGCATGCATGCCGCCCTGGGGAAGGAGGCATCATAAACCCCTGGCCAAGGACTCACAGGTCTGGGTGGCTTCCAACGATAAGCCCCGATAGGAGGGTCTGCATATGGTATCCCATAGAATACATGGGCCTTATCCACAGTAATCCCCTTAATCTGTCCATTTTTGGTTAGCACCACTGGTCCAGGAGCCCCATCCGTATCCTGATTGACTGGTTCGTCCTTGGTTTGCTGTGTGATTGCGAAGTCCTTCGGGCGTCCCAGCTCCTTCAGGGAGTTTATCTCAAAGTCTCGGTTGATGATGAACGGCTCGTCTCTCACCACCAGCCCGGGATAGATATTTCTCAGAAAGCTGACAAGGTCGATGTCATCATCATTTTTCGTCAGCTCTCCAGAGGAAAGCACTAAACTTAGTGTGCACGGCAGCAGCAACAAGCACTGCCAGCTAGCCATGTTGCAATACAATTCGCTTGCACTTATCCAGATCCTGCTGCTTAGATCTTGATTTGGCTTGAATGATGGTCCTGCTGAGGTACAAAAGTTGCAGACTGCAGCCTGAAACTTTTCACAGATTATGGATACTTGTGACTCCAATTTGGCTGGTTTACATTTATCAGACAAAAGCTGCTGTGTGGGATTTCATCCAGTAGACTCTGAACAGCTGGACACAGACACTGTGATGTAGGACCACTAATAGAGAACAAGTCGTCTTCCCTTTGCTTAATGTAATTACAGTTGCTCACAACAGGTAAATAAGGATAAACAGGCTTCATGAAGGGAAAAACTGAAGGTTTTGGTTTTTATTTAAAAATCCCCTGTCCGGCTGATCATCTGCAGAGGTTAAATTCAAACAAATACATTTATTTACGTGCTTCTTCATTGAAAACTTGAATTTAGGTGCACGCTGCCATCTGCAGGCCTTCTGCACCACAACATGAAACAACTTTAGGGTCTGTGAGGTCATGATGGGGTCAGATGTTTACAGCATGAAAAACTGGTATGTTGCACATAACTGCTTATATTCCCGACCTTCCATCTCTCAGCCTTGCTTTTTTTTCTTATAAAATATGAAATACTCCAGTAGGGTATATGTCTGTTTTAAAAAGTCTTAAAAGTCTTAAAACCTATTAAAAAAGTATTTGGTTTCATTTACAAAGGTCTGGAATATTTTGTGGGATCAGTATGGTGCACCATCAAACCCATAGCATCACAAGATATTGAAAGCATTTCTTTATGCAATTTCACAATTAAACATGAAAAGTATACTTTTTTAAACGAATGAACTGTTTGGCAGAGACTTGCCATTTCTGTAATGAAGAGACTTCGAATACCCAGAAGGATCATTTGCGTAGAGATATGAATATTCAGATTATGCTCTATATCATATCCTGAATATAGTTAAAACCAGGAATACATAAAGGAATAGTGCGCATGCGAAGATAGTAATGTTGATTGGTATGCCATGGAACAGATAAGTAAAGAAGCTTATTATAAACTCCTCCTAACTGGCCACCGTGCAAACACAAGCTCTCTGAAAAGTTAAATGAACATGTGGTTTTGTGGTTGCTTAAAAAAGAGCTAATTTCTCTCAGGCGTTATGAAACTGGCATGTTCTCCCTGAAATTCGTGAATTAACAGGCTAATTATGCAGAGTATCAGTATGAGAGCAACTTTAGCCATTAAAATCATAAATGCCATCCAACACAAGGACGTTCCGCTTTCTCAGCTGTGCAGGAGATCAGTGAGTTCGTGAGCAGGTGAATGCTGGCAGCGCACACCTGCCCCTCATCAGCACTCCGTCACAGCCTGGCCTTCTCTTTCACAACACACTTTCCTTCGCTGTAATTTCAAATGAAAATGTAAGAAGACAATCGTACAGTTTTAAAATCACGTATCTCACTCGAATTCAGCGAATTAATCACCTTTTGATATTTCCAGGAAAGCCATTGAGTATTCGTTCGTCTTTTTCGTACTGATACCTACTATATCGCGTGGTGAGTAGCAGACACGCTGCAGCCCACATGCAGAATTTATTACACTTGGAGAGATACCTTCATATTTTCTTCCAGGACGCTGCGACGATATTTCCTTCTCGATATGTTGGATGAGCAAGGAGGGTGCTTTCGAAAGGTAAAGACGTTTGTTTCGGCTGTTTGGTTTAAATGTCTCCAGTCAGCGCGTAAATAATGGACGGGTGCGTTTCTGCTCCGCGAAGAGAAACTTAAGCCAAAATCCATTCATAAAGTGTCAATTTATTTTTACTTCCAAATCAGGACCAATGGTTGAATTTAAATTTAAACCTTTATGACTCTTTAGATTTTTGTTTATAAATTCGGCATACAATATTTAAAAAAATATATATATATTTGAATGGGTTTTCACTTCATATCGCCCCAGTCTCCCCCTTATGTATTACAATACAATTTGTGTCATAGTTTACCATGTTTATGTTCATACGAAGTGAAATGTGATCTCTTGTCATTGTTCTGGAATAATCTCTATAATCCAAGATATCACTAACCAGCTATAGGAACAGTCTCCACTATTGATCGAGGACCACCAGATGTTGGACCCTATGACCTGTCTCATGGCTGCTTTTCCAGTTCATCCTAAAAAGATGTTGAATGTGGTTGAGTTTAGGTTGAGCTCACTGCATGTTGTAGCTTTAAGATTTCTGCTATTAAGGAGTTCAGCCTAAAACCTGAGAATGGCCCCAGACCGTTGGTATACTGAAGTGTATGGTCTGGCCACATGCTATTCACCCTGGCTTAACTGAATTAGTGTATCTTGGATGATGAGGAGGAGATCTGCTGGTAAACAAAACAAAACAAAAAAACGTGGTAAGTAAAGTTGTTATGTGGTGTCCATGTTCAAAATGGAGGTAACATGAAACGGACTTTTAGATATCATTTTGTATGATCCTCATATGAATGGGGTTCACCACACAGTGATTATTTTTACTTCTTTCAGGCAAAATGGAAACATATGGCTCAATGTCACATCTTTTAAATCCATTGGGAAGGAGGGCAAAATTTCCTCTTTGACAATCTCGCCAGGTGTGGAAAACAAGCTGACACTGGAGTATGGGGGCTCTGTTCAGAAGTGGATTTTACGAATCAGCCCACGTAAGCATCAAAGCTTTAAACTCAGTTTATTATTTGTATCCTTGAAGAACCAGCACTTAATAAATGTTAAATTAAATGTGTTCATGTCACCCAAAGGTACAAAACTCACTCAAATCAGATGCCTACAGAAACCAACAGAACATCCAACAGATGCTACTAAGGTACTTCTGAAATATCATGTATGAAAATATACTTTTACAAAGATGGTGATGCCAGATTTTTGTACACCATTCATCTCACAGCAGTTTGACTTAATCATCTGATTGTTCTTCAGCGCTTCCTGGAGTCGTTGAGTCCCACTGAGGTGTTTGCGTGTGCAAAAGGCACAATATTCTTCCACCAGGATGAAAACTTCTTCCTTGCAGTTGGTGAGAGTCACTTCTTCACTCACACTTTACATCTGTGTGATTAGATATAAAGCTGCAGGAAAAACAAGGGAAAACAGCCAGTCAGGCTTGTTCAGCAAAATCTGCACGATCCGCCGATTCAAAAATTGTACGTCTTGTTTTGAGTTTGACTTGAGAGACAACAAAGAGTTTGTTGCAACCAGCCAAGAAATAGTGCCACACAGAAAACTAATTTATAAAACCACTAGGTTAGCCATTTACTTCTGTTTCCAGCCAGGTAGCTAAGCCCTTTCTGTTCTTCATAATGTAGCTGTAGTGGTCTTCTCAAATATCTCTCAGAAAGAAAACAAATAACTATAATTCCCAAAACATTCAACTATTCCTTAAAGTGTGTTGTCATTCTTGCCCTGATCATGGCAAATGCAGTTAACTCTTAGTAAGAATTGATGTTTCAACCTGCAGTGGGTCTTTATGGTTCCCAGAGGATGAATCTAAATGTGTTTTGTGACCACCTGACCTGTAGTACAGCACCTTAAACAGGCCAAGATGTCAAGATACATCAGTGCAGACTGCAATGAAGTTTGCTGTCCAAGTAAAGACGTTTGTTGTTGATGGTTTATTATAGTTTTAAATGTATGTATCTGGTTGTAGTGCAGTTCTTCTGCCTCCCTGAATACTTTTATGACTCTTTTATTTTGTCTTCCAGGACACACTATGCATCTCCCTGTCAAGCTGGAGTCCAGAGGTCCTGTCATGCTGCTGATGTCCTGGGTGGAGAACCTCCCAGATGTGATCTACAGTCACACCGTGACACTGTACCACATTGAACTGGACTCCTACAACATCTGCAGTGTGGATTCGACCACCCACAACCACTACCGCTTCACTGCTCTGGACTCCTGCAGCCACTATGTGGCCTGTATTGAGATTGCAGACACTCACTCCTTCACCTGCCTCACCACTATTACAGGTATGGACTGGCAGTCAGGTGGACATCTGTAGCGATAATAATCTTAAAGGACCAGTTCACAAAACTACAAAACAAGTTTACTACTTACCTTTAGTGATATAAGCGTGCAGAAAAATTTGGAGTTGTTTTCTCAGGTTTAAAATATCTGTGTGAGATCAGTTAATAGACATTTTCTTCAGGAAATCAGTGCAAGCAACAGTACAGTGGTTCTTGGGAGTTTCTGAATGATTTTGAATTTTCTCTAGTTCTGAATAAATATGGCCTGAAACATCCTCGGACAAAGTAGATGAGACAAATAAGACAGAAATCTCACACCAGGTCATTTATATAGTGAGGGAAATGTTCCATTATTACACCTCTGTAAGTGGAAAAACTCTAAATATCCAGGATAGATTAGCATTTAATTTGGAGGTGAAATCAGAGTCTGTTTTTTAGTCAATGGGATGAGATTCAGATGTGCCCTGTTTATGTTTTAAGAGTTGTGATCTATCAAAGTCTGAGTTTCACAACAAATGTGTGTCATGACACGAACAAAGAGGCTTTCTGGAGACCAATGTAAAAGAGTTGTTAAAGCTCATCAGCCTGGAAAAGGTTACAAAACAATCTGCAAAGACTTAAAAAAAAAAAAAAAAAAAAAAAAAAAAAAAAAAAAAAATGGTTGACAGTTTTGCAAAGTTCAGTTAACATGGAGTTAATGGACTAAAACGTGCCAAAAACTACCTGGATGATTCCCAAACATGCTGCAACTATACAGATTTTTTTTACTACACCACTGATAATCATTTTCAACACATGAAATGCTGCTTTAGTTCTTCATTTTTCTCCCACCAGATCCAGACATCCCTAAAGACTTTGAGGTCACGTCGTGGAACAGCAGCAGCATATCATTGGCCTGGGACTGCCCACTGAACCGCAAGTACTCCCTCTTCCTTCTCACCGCCTTCTACCTCAACGGTACAGACCACGTCACAGAGGAGGTCGCCTTCTGGCAGATGAAGGACAACTTTGAGTTCCGATTGTCTGAGCTGCAGCCCTGCATCAAGGTGCTGTTTGGCCTGCAGACTGTGTGCCAGGCAGGGATGGAGTCCCGCTACAGCACGATGGTCCTGAATGATGGGAACTCTGGTAAGTCCTGCAGTTATTGATGAACTAAACCAACCATCTGTGTTTGTCTATTAGAACCCATTATAGATTGACTTGATACTGAATCTGAATGTTTTGCAGTCATTTACAATTCTAATATGTTTGGGATTCAGGTTTCTGTAAAATCTGTGAAAGTCAAAGTACTTCTATTTCCTTTAGATATTTTATATTTCTGTTCCTTTACGGCCGGTACTGTTTTTAGTCTGGTATAACCAGTAGGTAACATGCTGGCTAGTTTAGGTTTATATTGCTTAGTGTGTGATACTGTCTTGCATTTTCCCTCAATTTAGGATTGTCACTTCTGTCCACAGTGGTTGCTGTTCAGCAAAAGTTGAAAGAGTAAAGAACTTCAAATATTTTTTCTGCCCTTGAAAAATTAAGGTTCTTCAAAAATGTTCACTGACTTCACAAAATGTCAAGTTTCAGCTTCTTAAAGTTAATATCTATTGAATGTAGTCGATTTTCTTTTTTTTCTTTTTTTTGTACTCACAAATGTGTAAATTTACCGGTTAATTTAGCAAAAGTCGTATTTATTCATAACACGTTTTACAATGAATTATTATGACTTTAATGCACTATGTCAAACATAGAATAGTTTATTTAAAAAAAGGTACGCATACAAAACAGGCTAAATATATATGCACATGTATACACACTTGTGTATTTTTTTTCATGAAATTTTCATTTCATGATTCATTTTCATGATTGTGAACCATTTGTCCAAACTTAAAATTTAATCTTTAACAAGAATCAAATTCCTGTATTTTTTTTAGCAAGCTTATAAACAGTCCTAACTTCCTTTCAAAGTCTTTGAATTTTCCATCAAGAGTGAGCTTGAAAGACCCTTCAGCCAGTGGTTGAGGCAGCTTTTGTGGATTTTTCTCAGAATACAGCCATTGTATATTTGGTAGTCGGCAACAAAATGTACCATCTTTTTATTTATTTAATTTAAGTAACATAAAGTGGGGAATGTATCATGTCCACAGCTCGGGGCATAAAGGGTGATCATCATTAACAATGTGGAAGACAAAGTGCCACTTTCCTCAGAAAATCTTTTGATAACAGGATAGTCCCATGAACAGTTTTACAATGGCCCTTTTTCATTTCATGTAACTGAATACTAGAGCCACTCTGTCGTGCCGCTCGAGGTGAAAAACTCCAGGGAAACCTTTAATGGACGCCTCTCTGCTCCACAGTCCACTCCAGCATCGAGGTCCTGCGTCAGACATCGTCCGGCCCCGACAACTACACCCTGAGCTGGGAGGTGAGGAACGTCTCGTCCATCTCCATATTCAGAGTTTACCACGAGGGAGTGCTGCAGGGCACGACGCTCATCACCAACTACACTGTGATGGGACTGCTGCCGTGCCACAAGTACAGCGCCAGGGTGGAGGCGCTGTGTGGAGACAGTGTGCTCATGAGCGCCCGGACGATCACAGCACACACAGGTAACACGTCGCCTGAGCAGGTGGGAGGAATTGTGGTCCATCCAATGCTAATGTTCATGTGCACCAATTAATATCACAAGAGTTTTAGTGAGAGTAAGCTGGACTAAAAATGGAATAAATCAACATGTGATTGAATATCTGTTGAGGTTACAGAGGTCTGGAAAACTCACTTCTTTCTAGGCGCTTCTCAGACAGATCAGACCAAAAAACATCGGCTCATGCTATACAACTGTTGATGTGTTAATTGAGCAATTAGTTGTTCCTTTTGATCAAACTATACTGAACAATCCACTGTGAGAGGGCAGTGTGGGAAAGATACAGATATGATTTTATTTATACTGTCAAATTAATGTTTTTCACCCTGTGTGTCTCAAAATAACCCAAACGCATATCAGTTTATTTAAGAAATCCCTGCACATCAATCTAAACAAGAATCTAAGTCTGCCCTCAAACGTGAAGAATATCTGTCTTCTGCTGCAGCACTGAGGGTTTATTCTTAAAAATGAGCACGTTATCTATAAATGGACGTCCTGGATGTGAGCACAGCGAGTTATAAAATGTAAATGCTGCTCTGTAAATACATTGTGTGCAGAAGTGTAGTGGGGTATATATGGAGGTGTGTACAATGCCTCTTCTGTTCGGGGGCTTTATTGTAATAGACTTAAAACAGCCAAAATGTTGCACATCTGAAATGTATGGGGCAGTTACATATCTGCATCACTAATACATTTTCATTTTAAAACAAAAATCGTATTGTTATGATAAATAATCTCTGTCCAAACTAACAGAGTTCACCATTCAGGCCACTGGATGAGAGAATTGTCACAAATCAAAAACACAAAACACAACTCCATCCCAGAGTTTTCAAACTATAATAAAGTCATCTGTGATTTCAAGTCTGATTTAAGGATTTTAAAATAGACCAATGGGTAACTTTCCCTGCTATATGGGCCAGTATTGACCCTTCAATTTTGTATTACATTTTTTTTTCAATTTAAAATCCTAAATTATATTATATCGGCCCGAGGTACATTGGCCTACTAAAGAAATGCCCGACATGCCAGATTGCCATTTCCAGCCCTGGTTAGTGGGAGATTGTTATTTTGAAGTCACAGTGTACCCACCACTATACCACTGACTGCTTATGTAGTGAAAATCAAGATTAAACATATATCACTTCATTGATGACGTGTAACATCCTTGGCTTGATAGTGTAGTAGTGTCACTGATATCAACTACAACTGCTGTATTATGTTGTTTTTTAGTCCAACTTTAAATTAATAGACTTTTTATGTAGTTTTCTATTTTTGTCCACGTATATTTATCTAATAAATCTGCACATGCTGCAAGTAACTTATCTTTGTTTACTCTGTATGTGGGCTGCATGTGTCTCCAGGACCTCATGGTGTGTCGGAGCTCCGGTACTGTTCTAATGACTCCACCGCCCTCTGGATACCCAGCATGCCAGCTGTGGCCTTTCTATACGAGCTGTCCCTGGAGGGCGGCCCCCTCATCCAGAGCAGCCGAGTGACCGCCACAGCGCTGCGCCTCGCGGGGCTCGAGGAGAGGCAGACCTACATCCTGGACGTGTGGGAGGTATGCGACGGCGAGTGGGAGTCTGAAGTTTCTCATTTGTCTTTCAAAGGAGCCAATTTTTCCTCAGAGGTCCACTTGAGGTCAGCTGAACCCGGTTGGGGCGCAGGTCGGTCTGGTATAAGTCCATGAAGGTTGTCATCTGTCATGAGAAACTTAACCCACTGTCGTTCCGTGTTGCGGCTTGTGTAGAGCTCCAGGTAGATTTCGTCCACATGCGTCTCACGATGGTGGTGTCCTGGTCGCTGCCTGACGACGTGCAGGACGCAGAGTCAGAAGCTGGAGCTAAAATGAGGGACATCTTCAAAGATAAGGTGGGAAGAAGTTCATAGATTACATCAGCAATCAGTGACAACAGTTCTCGACCTGATTCTGTACAGTGTTGTTTAAATATTTACTGTCCACTGTTTTATGAGAATCTGAATTATGAGTGGAAATGTGTCCATCATTCAGGGCACTCATAAATTAAATAAAAATGTTTCAGCTTTCTGCTAACAATCCTACAATAGTTCCCGTGTGTCTGATTTTCTGCTCACTATTGTCTATACATTGAAGGGTGACGGAGTAAACAAGGGTTGATTTCAGCCGTGGCAAAGCTTTTATTCCAAAATACATATGAGGTTACTTTTATTGAAGTGAAATTGCAAAACCATGCTTTGTTTTGTTCTTTAAACTTTGTACACTTTGGTTTTTCCGAGAACTTTTCTACATGATTATTTTTCTGAAATAAATGTTTTGTTTTTCTTTAACAAGGTAAATACATTTCAATTAAGTATTTTTTTCTTAGTTCAGTGTTCATTTCTTTGCGTGTGTCCTTCAGCTGCAGGAGCTGTTGAAAGATTTCATTCAGCCCGTCCGCATCGAGCTGACCAGCATTGAACCTGCAGACGAGCCGGATCAAACAGAGATCCTCTTTCTGTCTTTCGGTGCCTCCAAAACAGAAAAAGACGTCCTTCTGGACATTCAAGATCAGCTGGATTACATTGACTTCCTGAATGTTACCAACATCTCTGTTAAGAACGGGGTCATTTACTGGCACGGTAAGGGATGAACTAAACATTCGAAACTGTCTTTGTCAGTCAAACTTTTTCCCAAAATGCATTTAGTTATTTCATTATCTTCTCTCCTTTTTTTTTTTTTATAAGGTCCAGACCTGTGTGCTTCCAAGCGAAGTTGGTGTCCTCATAATTCTGTGTGTATCAACACTCTGGGCTCTTTTTCTTGCGTGTGCCAGCACGGTTTCAATGAAGTGAGCTCTGTCCTCGAGCCTCCTGTGCTGCTACATCCGGTCTGCAAAGGTACAGTGACGACACTCCAGTCAACTCCTTTAGAGCTGCATATTTATTGATAAAACTGAAGATGCCGTTTTTCAAATGCTTTATGCAGAAAGTATCATTGATAAACACCAGAAATGTCAAATTAAGTACAGTTGTTGAAACTAAGATTTGGTAATGCTTTATTTTACAGTCTTGTATTTTCCAGATAATTTCCTGTTTCTTACAATCTCCTGAAAGTAGCAGGTGATAAGCTGTAAATTACATTACTTCCAATAAAGTCCTGTGCACTGAGGTATAAGCATAGAGAAAGTGGACAGAATATACTTGCGTGTTATGTTTTTAATAAAATACTGTTTTAATAACATGCTTTGAAATTATTATAAGAACCAAAACAGCATCATGAATTAAAGAAGTGTGAATGACGCAAGCACAAAAACACTGAAAGACAATTCTGTCCTTTTATCTTTTTTTTTTTTAAACAGAGAAAGGTCTTTTCAGCCAGTGTCTGGACAAACTGATGACTGGTGGGATATCTAAAGCCTACCTGACGTCTCACATCGGGGGAGAGGTAGAGGTAAAGCTGAACGATGGTCGGTGCGTAGTGAACGAGAGCGAGACGCTGTACTACTTCCGCACCGCACGGAAATCCTCTGCATGTGGAACTGAGAGACAAGTGAGTGATTGCGCTTCGCTAACTTGACAATTAGAAACATTTTCAGGAGACGAGTCACAGAGATACATCAGCTGGGAGCTGTAAGTTGTGTGTCAATCCATTTCCTAGATCAGGGGTGTCCAACCTTTTTTCCTCATAAAATGAAAGTGTCAGACACTGCAACATTTACTCACGTAGGTGAGCTCCACCAAACCAGTTGAATACGTTTCTTTGATTGATTCTCAACACACACGTACTCAACCAGTAGCTTGCGAGCTATATTTGTAGATCCCGGTACGAGATGTTCCAGTTGATTCACTGGATAAATAAAAGGGGAACCTTTTTATATCTGTGCCAGATATTGCAGATATCTAAAAATGTTTAGAGATATTTCATACTGAACCAAAATGGAGAACAAATTGACAGTGGCATTAAAGGACCACACTGCCAGTGTGGCTATAACTCATAGTAATAAAGGTTGGTTTTTTTTCTGCACAAAGCTTAAAGAGTGCCTGGGGACCCCTTTTTTTTTTTTTTTTTTTTTTTTTTAAATAACAAGAACAGACTATTCCTTCTCCATTAAAGTAAGAGAACAGTGCAGCTTGCTGAAAGGATTTCAGCCAAACATCTGGATAATGAAAAATTCAAACTGTTGAGTCTGCTCTTACTTTTCTTTTTTTTCTCTGGTTTGAGCGGTCATGTTTGAGTTGAACATGATGGCTTTTGTCTGTGTGCTCGTGCAACTGTCTTTGTGAAGACCAGTTTTAGTTTTCGACTGTCGGAGTGAGGACATTTTGACATGTGTGTTTACACACTCCTTCAAAGGGTTGTTTGAGGGTTAAGACTCGGTCTCGTAGTTAAGGTTCAGATTAGGTTTAGCTCAGGATGGGGTTTGGTTTGGGCAGATGTAATGGTTGGGGTAAGAACTAGGGAATGCATTATGTCAATTAATGTCCTCAGAAAAATAGCCGTGTGTGTATGTGTATATGTCTATATGTATTGTCTAGGTCAACAAAACCCACATCAGATTCCAAAACATTCTGACCGTCACGTTGACCAAAGAGCAAACCATCAGCCGGAGGGACTTAAAAGTAGTCTGGAAGTGCGTCTACCCGCGACATTACATCCGCAACGCTCAAGTCAGTGTGGATATTGAGTGGTGAGACACATCTCTATTACTACATTTAGCTGAACTCAAAGTACATCAGAGCAGCATGTAAGATTTGTGTTTTCAGTTCCCCGTTTCTTCGTCCGTAGGCTCTCCTCCGTTTCTTTGGTGGAGTTCAACTCATCGCTGCAGCTGGGCTTGACCATGACCCTGTACAGAGATGAATCCTTCATCCACAGATACAGGGACCCCCGTCACCCTGGGGATCGAGGACACCCTGTTCTTCCAGGTGGCCCTGCAGACCAACCGCTCTTTTGCCTCCGACGTGCTCCTGCAGGTGGAGTCGTGCTGGGCCACTGAGAGCGTCGACCCACAGGACGCCGTCCAGGGCGTTCTGCTGCAGGAGAGGTAGTTTCAAAATGTTACGCCGGAGAACTGAGCACTGTGTGCACAGCCCGTCAGTTGAATCGCCCAATAACAGTTTCACGTATCTGTCAATGCAGCTGACCCTCTGAATCTTTTTTATCTCAGTTCTGACTACATGCTTATACATTCTATGGATGGAACACAAGTTGTGCACTTCATCTTTAGTTGAATCTATTTAGCCTGTTTCTTCTGTGCCCAGAAGCTCTGACGGGCTCCACATAGTCCGCAGGGAAGAATGTTGCATTTAAATAAGTGTGTGTTTTATAATCTCTACTGTCACAGAAGGAAATAGAATTTCCCAAATAAGTTGGTACGCTGTGTAAAATGTAAACAAAAACAGAATGCAATGATTTGAATGCACGCATATACAATTGAAAATAGACCAAAGAAAACGTATCAAGTGTTGAAACTAAACATTTTTATTGTTTAATTAAAAAATAGATGCTCATTTTGAATTTGATGCCAGCAACACATTTTAAGAAAGTTTGGACAGGGTCAACAAAAGACTGGAACATTTTTATAAAGTAAAAAAAACACACAAAAAAACACCTCATAGAATATCTCAACTAATTAGGTTAATTAGCAACAGATCTGTAGCATTATTGAGTATAAAACGATCATTTCAGAGAGGCAGTCTCTTAGCAGTGAAGATGGTGAGATGTTAATCACTGAGAGAATGCTTGTGCTAAAAGTACAAAAATGTAATGTTTGTCAAGGTAAAATTGTAAAGACTTTGTGGATTTCGACATAATATCACAAAGATTCAGAGAATTTTGAGAAATCTCTGTACACAAGTCTGAATGCAAATCATTGCATTTTCTTTTTATTTCCATTTTACACAGCATCCCAGCTTTTTTGGAAACGGGGTTTAAGACGTGTGTGGTTTAGCTCTGATCCCTACATTATACACGTTTCATAGGTGAAAGAGTGTTCTGTAAGGTGGAAACCCGAAGCTCAAATGTAGCTTTGAGGTGTAAAAGATATTTTAACTGCCTCAGCTGACGATGGTAATTCCGGTTTGTCCTCTTTTCTCCAGCTGTCCTGCTGACAACACCTTCCAGTGGCTCTCTGCCAACGGTCTGGCACAGACAACCAGATTTTCCATTCAGATGTTCCACATGCCCAAAGAGTTACCGCTCTACTTTCACTGTCTGGCCAACATATGTGGACACGATGAGGACTGCACAAAGGTGACAAGAGGAGTCGTTTCATGGTTGAGATGCATTCTGTAATGTTTTGCAATTGTCATATTGGCCACATTTTTAACTGGTATTAATACGTGATCTTTAACTGACTTTATTTTGTCCAGATAATTTCATGAATCCACGAGGCTTTACATTTTTACCTGGTTTTAATCAGTGTTCTCGTTAGCTTGATTCTGCCTCAGTATATCACCACCGCCTACATGTTGCATCACAATGCATTCTGGATGCATTTACCTGGTGTTAACATGTGATCTGCGTCCACGTAACTTATATGGACAAGAGAAAACGCATGTTCATGCAAGGTGTAAATAAATTCTGAATGCCTCAGCATCTGAATGTGATCATACGAGTCTGACTACATTTGGACTGGGATCTGATCTCAGCAGGTGTAAATGTCGTCTGTACAACATGACCGCATTCTGAAGAAAACGGTCTGAAAGCTCAGTTAACTCAACGTCCTCCTGCTAACTCAACAAGCGCAACAAAATCTACAGGTAGTAAAGTTAGCTCACCAAGGGGATAAAAAAAAAGAGCCCAGAGAGCAGCACTGCTTCCATTTACATGGGATAAACCATGATTATTGACAAGCCAGTCATCCAGGATGACTGAACTTATTGGCACACTGAGATCGGATCCTGAAGGCCAAGTCATTACACCAAGAAAACTTTTTTTTTTTTCACTGTGCGATGGCTCATAGATCAGATGTCATTATGCACATACAGACTGCATGTTAAACCTCAAATTCTCTATCTGATTATTTCAAGATCTCACACTGACATCTTGTGAAGTTGACCTGTTGTAAAGATTCATTTTCATCCATACGTTTCATTTTCTTTGGTTTTGCACGAGACTTTTTGCACCAAAGTTGCAGTCTTTTGCTCATCAAAGACACATGGCTGGTGTCAAAGTTGATTTGTTTTATTTCTCTATTATTGCTTGTTTTATCAGCCTAAGCTGTTATGCTGACTCAGATCTTGCCATGCAGCTGGAGGAGTTTTTAAAGGATCCTGGTTAAACTGACAGGCTACCTTGTGATTAAGTTCATACTTGCCCAACCTGTCCATGCTTTATGAAAAATATTCCAAATTCCTTATTTCTTGTTTGACCCTTATTTTTGCTACAGAATTGCAACAGCCAGCAGCGCAACAAGAGGTCAGAAAGCCAGATGGACAGAAAGCAGAAACGAGCTGCTGTTGTGTCTGCTGGACCTCTGCTGGTCAACATGAGCGCGAAGTCATTCCGACCGTCGTACTGTGAGTTCATGTCAACAGAATGGAATTAGTCTAAAATGGACTTTAAAAGAGGAACTGCATCATTAGCGTTGAATTTCTCTTAGCTAACGGTGCACATCATATTTTGATTATTGAATGTTCTGATCAGCATGTTTCAAATAGTAAGGATAGCATTTCTTGGTACACTGATCTCTTATACAGTTGTAACCGACGGTACAGTTCAGTTCCAGGTGTTTACTGTGTGCACTGTGATTACAGTGATGGTAAAAATGACTTGCGCCCATCTCTTTGCAGGGGCTGAGCACGTGACAATGATCTCCATTGTAGCCGGATCAATCGGCTTTTTGCTACTAACTGTGCTCTCAGTGAGCGCAACCAAAGCCGTCATGACGTACTATGAACAGCTACGGCTGCAATAAAGTGTTTGGACCACCGTCTGTGAGAGTATGAAGCCTGTGTCAGTGGTGAAGACACCTATTCACGACAGAGCAAGGCAGAAATGACAGAATTCTTTCATGCGATCACTTTCAGAAGTTTAATGCAGAAGCACTCGTATTAAACATAAAAGGTGAACAAGAAAACTGACACGGGAACAAGCTCAGAACAATTTGAAACTTACAAAACAAGATTGTGCAGATTCCACTACAGTTAATAATTAAATGGAGATAATTGTGATTTATTTGTAATAATTATCAATGATAATGAGGTGAAATGAATAAACACTGCTGGACCATTTCTCAGGCACAATATCAGGACTGTAAAGTTATGAATTATAGGCTCATGTAGCACATCAAAACGATGTAAAGGAAAGAATTCAATTTACAACCATTTTCTTATCGAACTTTGGGGTGACTCTAAACTATATAAATTAACATCCAAACGTTTTTCATTTACGTTTCTCCTTAAAAGTTAAAACTGTGATACACTTGGTGGCAGTGTGCAGCTTTGAAGTCGGTTTGCAAACCGCCATTAACGCCAAAGAAGAAAATCTGTACGTCACTTCCGTTCCTGGTCAACAATGGCGTCCTCCACGACTGGAGACGGCGTGAGAGCAGACGAAACGGGGAACAAAATGACGAAAACTAAAAACCAAGGTAAGTTTCGAGTCGAAAACAGTTAACGGGACACGCAGTTCCCCAGTCAGTAAGAAGACGAGCGGATTTGAATCTCGTATTCGGCCTGTTGGCTTTTCAGCAGCGAGCCGCGCGTGAAAGTCGCGAGAGAGCGCTCGTGTCGTAAACACGTGATCGTTTTGCTAAATAAACGATTTTTTTTTTTTTTGAGTTTACGTTAAGTTAAAAAACGTGGACATTTATATACATTTTCCTGAAAACTTATCACGAAATTGCTTTCGAGAAACCTGCGAGTTTGTTTCGCTGTGTTCAGACTTTGTCGACATCATGACAGACCGTCAGGTCTGTACGGAGCTGCAGCGTGTTATTCCTCTTAGCTCCCTTTCGAAAGATTTAAAATGCATCCAGCTGTGTTCCTCCGGTTTCCTCCGTGAACACCTGAGCTGCTCGAAGCGCGCTTGGTTTCCGTCTCCACGTGATTCTGAGGACTTTGTGACCTCCAGAGGATGAATCTGAACTCCTGACTGTCCCCGATGGGTGGAAGGAGCCCTCCTTCACCAACGACGACAACCCCCGCGGTCTGCTGGAGGTCAGCAGCTTCGCCACCCTCTTCCCCAAGTACCGGGAGGCGTACCTGCGGGAGTGCTGGCCGCTGGTGGAGAAGGCTTTAGGGGAGGCGGTAAGTCAGGATGACCAAGGAGCTGAGCTCTGTGAATGGAAATCAGTTGTGTTGCACAGAATATATTTGCATACAAAAGGTTGGTAAAATATTGCTCCTTTTTAATTCAATGATTTGTATCCATATATGAAAGCAACGGAAGCGTGCTGGAGTTGTGATTGTGACCATCTTGTTGAAGATGACCTGGCAGGTGTTTGAGTTTTGGTGCTCTGCAGTCAGTTGTTCAGCGATATGCAATGTTTACTTCTCCAGGAAGTAGGCCGACCCCGAGCAACGACCGAGCAACAGAGACGACTTCAAGTCCCTTTTAATGCTTTCTGGAGATGCTCGGATTTCTCCAGCTGAATAAATACCACACGTGGGAACGCAACGCTGCTTAGCTGCCTCAATCTTGTTGTAACCAAGATATTTGAGGGAAAAACAAATGAATCCATGAACAGGCGTTTTAAAGACGGCAGCGTGGTGTCGCCCACTCACCAGCACGGCTCAGTGTTTCCCGTACATGTACTTGTATATTTGGCGACCCATTTCGTGTTTTGAATTTATTTTTTAAATCTGTGTTAGAGGACGACGTGAGATCCGTGTCGGTCTGTCTGTCTGTCGCCGCTGCAGCACAGTGCAGCCGGACGGACAGACGGAGACCCGGCTACTCAGAGTGACCGAGGCGGAGACAAGATTATGTACAAGAGTGCCGTAACTCTTCGCTGCTGTCGAAGCAGACGATTGTTTGCATGCGCGGTCTGAAACGTGAGCAATCTGTCGTGACATCCAGAAACATGCAGAGATGGAAAGTTTCCGACGAGCTCGAAGTCCTTGTGTCGGTACTTCCGGTATAAACCTGCAACCACACAGACTAAATACGAACATGGGTTAGCCATCAAAAGTAACCGTTAACTGACTTTTATTTCTCCAACAACCTCACATGTGCCAGTGTTGACCTATTTGTCGTTACAGTTTCAACACCTAAAGTTAAATAAGACTCGTACCGTTTAATCTTGTGATAATAATACTATTATAAATATGTTTTAATCCAGACCTCTTCAGCTGGACCACATTATGCCGACACTCGGTCCATGTCGGGCAGAAGCGCAGACCCGTCCGGTGTGTTTCAGGTAGTAATTCCAGTCTCGTGTGGATTCTTGTTTCCGGCAGCACATCAAAGTCTCTCTGGACCTGATCGAGGGCAGCATGACGGTCTGCACCACCAAGAAGACGTTCGACCCGTACGCCGTTGTGAGAGCCAGAGATCTGATTAAGCTGCTGGCGAGGAGCGTCCCGTTTGAACAGGTGATGATCTCCTGTCTTTAAACGCACATATTTTGCACCACAAACAGCAGCAGATTTGAGTTTTTAAAGAACTCTCGGTTGATACTCGTGTCACCAAATATCAAGAATGATGCAGATTTTTGATGATGTCGTGCCCCCCCCCCCCCCCCCCCCCCCCCCCCCCCCCCCCCCGTTCATGGTGCTGCTTCCAGGCGGTGCGGATATTACAGGATGACATCGCCTGCGACATCATCAAAGTCGGGACTCTGGTGAGGAACAGAGAGCGGTTCGTGAAGCGAAGGCAGCGGCTGATTGGCCCAAAAGGCTCCACCCTAAAAGTGAGTCCAGCTTTCATCCAATACATTTTCATACCTGCAGTCGTCTCCCAGACAACAGCACTTCCTCCATACTGTCACGCATCTTTGGGATTTAGTTGTCTAAGAAGCGTCTGTGCAGTCTGGAGTGTTCTGCTTGTTTACGCCGGTTTGCTTAGAGGACACGAAGCCAAACCCGAAGTCTGCAGATTCTAACCATGTCAGCATTTCCTCCGTTCCTCCTCTGTCCTCTCTGTGTGTTTCACACCGGGCGGCTCCTCCCCGCCTCACACACACACACACACACACACACACACACACACACACACACACACACACACACACACACACACACACACACACACACGGAGCGCGGCAGACGTTCAGGTGAATGACTCGGCTCGTTACAAAATATAATTGCAACAAACGACCAGATTGACATTATTAAAGAGCAGACGTCGACCCGAAACTTCAGAAAATCAGGCTGAAACATCGTTGAACCTGCAGACGGCAGCGAGGACTAATTCTAAGTTCTGTTCGATGCTGAAAACCCCCGATAGTGACCCATTAGAGATGCCTGCTGATCTCTCCGGATATTAACCAGATACCAGAAGTACGTGTTTGTTTCTGAGTGTAGAAAACGGTTCCTAACAAGTCAAAATACTTTTAGAATTCTTTCTAAACTGTGAATCTTTTTAGCCGAGTTAGCTGCAGTGCTATCACAGCCTCAGTGTTGTGCTTAGTCTCGGTACGCTCATTGATTTTGGGATGAATGTCACTAGGTGGCAGCATTATGTCTAATGAGCCACAGTATCAGAGTGTGAGAGTCTCTTTACGTCTCTGTAAACGGGGTGTTTCTTGATTTTGGTGTCCCCTCCTGTCTCTCCTCTGCAGGCGTTAGAGTTGCTGACGAACTGCTACGTGATGGTGCAGGGCAACACGGTGTCGGCTCTGGGGCCCCACAACGGCCTGAAGGAGGTGAGAGCGTCGCGGGGCCTCCTCCTGCTCACGGGAGTCTGGCGGTGAATAGAACGCGTCTTCACGTTCACACCCGTGAAGACGCGCGTTAATGCCAGGTGGTGTTGTCCACTCGCCAGTGGCGAGCTGCTGACACCGTCTCTTAGCTTTAATGCTGAGTCATACTCTGAGCTTGTTAGCTGGATAGGTAGGAAGCAGGAACAACTTTATTTGAACTTTTAAAAGCTCCTGAAGTTTACTTCCTGCGTTTGTGTACTGTTTTTTTGTTTTTTTTAACAGCTGCAGTCACTTGTTGGTTGATTCAGAATTACTTCTGCATTATTGTTGTTCTGGCTAACAGGAACTAGCAGGCCAAATTTAGCACCGGTCTTGTTGATGACATCATTGTGATAAAAGGGACATTCAAATGATCTATAAAATGAACAACAAATAGGTTTTGATTGGGGGTATTTCAGGTTTTTTTTATTCATTTATTTATTCTACACAATTCCATGAATTATTTCATGATGACTTTTTCATATTTTTAATACTGAATTCTTTGGGGTTCTATTAACAGGGTCATTCCCATTTAAAAAAAATATATATATTATTGATCACATCTTGAACTTCAATACTGAAATCAGAACATTTTACACAAATAAAAGCAGATATTGCAGCATTTAAATTGAGTTCCTTGTCTCTGTTGTTCAGGTGCGTAAAGTGGTGATGGACACGATGAAGAACATCCACCCCATCTACAACATCAAGGTACGTTCCAGCTGCCGATCGACACCTGAACCAAAACAGCAGCTCGGAACAGACCGAGGCGTTCAGGCAGACCGCGTTCATGCCCGATGAAGATCTTTTCCATCCTTGTTCTCGATCTCCTGACTGAAAACAATCTCTCTGGATTTGAACGCCACGGTTGGCTCAACCTGGAGCTGAGGGCATGAAACGGGAACAGAAACTCTGCAGAGCCGTTTACACTCTCGCCACCTGTTTCACGGTTTGGATCGTTGCCGCAGCAACACGCCGCTCCTCTCGACTACTTTACGCAACGAGCTTGAGGTTCACCCACGCAGCACCTCTTCTTCCACTCAGACAATCAGGACAAACAAACTGCTCCTCTGCGTAACATCAGCCGGTTGTTGTATTTATGACGGACGTGCACCCTCGTCAGTCCTCGCTGTTTCAACGCCAGCTGTTCTCCGTCCGGTCGGAAATGTGATTAGAATCTACTGCATTCGTGCAACCGTCGACAAAGATCAACTTTATCCAGTGAAGAGCCGAGTCTTCATGAGCTAACATCATCACTGTGTCTTCTTAAAATGATGATGAGGTATGGAAACAGCTGCACAGACAACAGCTGTATTCCCCCGGGCTTTTACACCCACACTTCCTGTCAAAGATCTCACAAATAGTTTCAGCTCAAAGAATGGTACTGATTGTTCATGATGTGACTGCAGTCCTTTACATTTGAATATGAAGTGCAAACGGAACAAATCCGTGAGTGGATGCGCCAGAACAACTGAACACCGAAGAAACTGAACATTTCAGTTTCGGTCACAAAGATGAAAGATTTAAAGTTAAGAAACCGCCGAGGTGATGAAGCTCGATACAAGTGAAGACCATTTACCATCCAACTGGAGTCTCTGTCACTAAACTCTACAAATCAATAACTTGGTGTAGTTACAGACTCGGACCGATATTTGAACAGCCACTTAAAGACAATAACAAAATCATTCTACAGCCTCCTTAAAAGCAGAACCAGTGGATTTGTTAAAACAAGCTGCAGAAAAACTAGTTTGTATTTATTTTCAGCAGGATAGATTATTATTGATTATTATTATTATGACGTCTTCACAGACCTTAATAATAAACATCAAGCAGACAGCTGCAGTTCATCCAGTTGACATCAAGACGTCACATCTTAAATCACCGCACAGGCCTCTTATCGAAGGATAGATTTTAAGATTATTTTACTCGTCTGTAAATCACTAACAAGCACTAAAAGACGTTGGACCTAAATACATCCCTGATTTACTTGCGTTACGAAGCATCCAGACCCCTCAGGTCACCTGGGACCGGTTTACTCCATCTTCCTCACAATCCAGACGAACAAAGGTGGAGCCGCCTCATCGGACCGGAGGGCTGCTGAAACTGTCAACTCATTTCAATCCGGCCTGAAAACATTCTTGTTTTCGAGGCCTGTCAGTGAATTAAATTTGCAGCTAAAGTTTGACTTCTCTTGTCTCTGTAACTCGCGTTGAATCCCGCTGTCTGAGTAAACTGTCCCTCCTCCACCCGTCTCCACTCCCCCTCAGACACTGATGATCAAGCAGGAGCTGTCCAAAGACCCCGACCTGCGGCTGCAGAGCTGGGAGCGCTTCCTGCCCAAGTTCCGCCACAAGAACCTGGCCAAGCGCAAGGAGCCCAGGAAGAAGAGCGTGAAGAAGGCGTACACGCCGTTCCCTCCCGCACCGCCGGAGAGCAAGGTCAGGAGTTATTTCAGCATAATCACATGCTTAATCATAACCACAAACTGTCAGCAGAAGAACCTAAAAGAAAGCTCCGCGTATTTCTTTAACCCGGTCATTGAGACTAAACTGCATGTTTTAGATTATTAAAACAAATGTATCTTCAGGCTGATTTGAACTGCGTGTGCTTTGTTTGCAGGTTGATCAGGAGCTGGCCACAGGAGAGTTCTTCCTGCGTGACAGTGTGAAACGGAGGAAGAAGATGGAGGAAATCAAGGTGAGTGGATTCATCTCCTCCGGCCAGGCTGCAGTGCCTGTTCTCATGAGCGACATCACAAGGTTCAATTGAGCACACGTTTTATTATCTTTCCTTCTGTTGCTTAGTTACAGTTGAAATTGAAAAGCAGGTCGTTGATTATAATATAATTCCAATAACGTCCTTAAACAGCTTTGCAAACTTGTGCAGTAACTAACGCTGAAGTATTCAGTAAGGGGTTTCATGATAATGATAAACAGCTCATGTGGTTCTCGTTCCTGTTTTTTTTTTCCAGGTCAAACAAGCAGAAGCGCTGACCAAGAAGCAGGAGGAGCGCAACAAAGCTTTCATACCTCCTAAAGAGAAGCCTTTCATGAAGAAGGCGACTAAAGGTAGAAATAAAACGATCATTAATCCGAGAGCACATATGTCTGAAACTGTGCAGTGAAATGGAATAACCAACCTCTGCCTCATGTTTCCATTTGTGTCACAGCCCCCACAGAAGGGAAGCTGGACATCGAAGCCCTCAAGGACAAAGTGAAAAAAGCCAAAACCAAGAAGCTGGGGGCTCCACCAGTGATCGCAGGCCCTCGCAGCAGCAGCACCACCGACAATAAGAAGAAGAAGAGTAAAAATAAAAGCAAAAGCTAAGACACACCTGCCCCGCTGTGGTGCTGCAGTGTGGACCATGTCACATGGTATTTGTTGGACAGATTAAAGACTGTAGGCGCACAGAGGACAGGACATACTGTGCGTGCGTGTGAAAACGAAAGATTCCATCACAAACTCTGATGTTTTTAGGAACTTGCTTCTGTCATGAAGAATTCCTGTTTGTATTCTCCTGTTTGAAAAGGCTGCAGACTAAGTGCGTTACAGAAAATGAACAGAAATGATTTTTCCTTCTGTCGGCCACATTTGCTGTCTAGTGTCCAGATTTTGTATGGACAGTATTTATAAGTGTCAGAATGTTTTCCTTCTGTGTTTTCTCACTAATTCTGACATTAATGTGAGATTAAAGGAGGGTTTTTTTAACAGCTCGGATCATATATTTGTAGGCATATTTTCATTCCTTTTCTGTTTTGCCAGCATCACTGTAGAGGGACAAAGTTCACATTCATGGGAGATAATGGTTCATATAATTTGCTGAGTCAGTAAGAGAAAAGTCCATTTTCTTCAACCTTGAAATAGCATGATTATTTTACTTAGGCAGAACAAGCTGTAAACGCAACACTGACATATTATCTCTCAGGGTTGATACGGTGAAGCTGCCTGCTTCCACAAAGCAGCGTTAGCAGTCATGACGTTTCCGTCCACCTGGGGAACAGCTGTCATCACACCAATCGTCGCTCTGGTTCGGTCTCCACCGGCTGCCGTGTTGACGGGCTCGCCGCTAACTGGGTCCGCTGCTTGGAACCGGGCTTGTTGTGCATGCAAAGCTTTCTAACTAAAAACAGTTACCTGCTGTAAACAGGCGTGAGAGTGAAACCACAACAGTTCAGTTGCCAAAACAATGAGCTCAACTAGAGTTGATGGTAACCGCAGAGTCGTGACAATCCTGAGTTTGAACATGACATTTCTGTTAATTCCTTCAAAAACTGTTCCTGAAAGTTGCGGTCTGAAACATCCACGTTGACTAACTGCACGCAGAGCTACATCCTGGGAAACTCCCCAGCCGGCCAAACCACCCTGCACATTGTGTAAAGTTACAATAACCCACAGAGGCACAATGGTCACATTTTTGGAAAATGCAGTCGGTTCAAATTGAGCATAATATTCTTTCAACATAATGTACAGGTAAATAAAGGTCACAGTGGACATTGCCGTCAGAGTTTTCTGTGTGATAGCTAAATCTATCTTAATGTGTAAAGCTGTTAACAAAAAATGACTCGTAAAGAAAGAAAATGTAATGTAACACCACACGTGTGACACCGGTTAGTTTGTGATTGATGAAAGCAGCGTAAGAAATGACATATTTTGCCTGTTTTTAAAATATGCATGTCGATTTTACAATTGGGACTAAAAATCTGTCTCTAAACACAAAAACACATTCATCTGTTTAGGTCCATGTTGTTCAGGTGAAAACAGCAGCTCTACTCGTAGCAGAAGACATCAGGGTAAAAGTAGCGGACTGCGTACGCTGCAAGGAAGGTCAAGAGGAGGGCAACGGGCCGGATGACCACAATCGGCACATAGTTTGAGCCACCGGAGGGAGCAGTGTCCCAGTCAGGGGTCCAGTCATAGCCTGAAAACACAAAAGTAGTTTCTATTGCAGTTTTACATGACAAAACTGTGTCATGTTATTATGCAGTGGAAGGAATTGTTCACCTCACTATCAACCAGGATGACATGGACAAAGTGATCTGAACTGCACCCGAGTCTCCAAACTGATTAATTTCTGGCTTTATTGCCGTCACACTTACTTTTCTCTGAATCCCGTTCTTGGTTCCCTGCAAAGGAACGAATAGACATGAAAAAATGGATCGAATTGTCGGCCTTTTTAGGCTGTGATGTTCTTATTTGGTCCTCTTGAGCAGTAACAATGCTGATACTGAGCTGCAGCTTTTTCACCATGCACAGCTTCCTTAATCTAGTGGTGATCAGATGGTCTTGAAATTAAAACAGGTTAAAAAAAAAAATAAGTAGGCAAAGGGTTTAGTAATGGACTGAATACTTACAGCAGAGCTTGTCCATACAAGTGCCTTTACATCCAGAGCAGGCTGCCCCGGCAGATTCATACGGCTGAGCACCGTTCATATTACCACTGCAACAGGAAGTATCAGCAATGTTTCATTATGGTAGGAAGCATTTTTGTTTTGTTTATTCTGAGGCCCTTAAACCTCCACCATCTTATCTCCTAACTGCCAGTTGTATCTGTCATATTGGTCACTTTGGGACAAAAAGGTTAAGTTTAAAGGATAAGACTGGCATTATTTAATTTAAAAACAGGCAAAACAATGTCTCTGAATATTTTCTGATTTCCTTCCTCTTTCTGTTGCACTGAGCCCCCACTCAAACATGTTAAAACAGTACATATAATGCTCTGGTGAGTATTTATTGCAGCAGGACAGTGTGTGTGGGACTGAGTCAATCTCTGTGATATCTATCAAACTTTGGATAAAGACACAATCATCTGTACTTGATCAAATCAATTCGTTGTTGTTTTTTGTTTTTTTCATTTCAGCTTCTCAACAGAATTCACTGTAATGAATTTGGCAACTTCCTGTATTTTCTCATCCTCCCCTTTCTTAAATTAAACCCTGACTGAAACCGTGCCTTGACTTTAACCCAACCAGTCATCAACTTTAAAATGGGGCCTTAAAACAAGAAACACATTTTCAAGGTTTAAAATAAAATGTGCAGTGAGTGTGACTGGAAGTGTCCCAGAGACACCTTATGTCGAGTGTGAACAGAGTTGTAGGAGTTATTTATTGATGTGTTCTTACGCGGTGGCATAGTTGCACACAAAAATAGCCATCTCACTGGTACCGAGGCCACTGACACCATCTTTGCACAGCTGGACAGCACATCCAACCTTGTAGCTACTCGCCCACACAACCTGGAAAAAGTGTGCAACAGGAAACAAATAGAAAACATGTATCAAGGTTCCTCTTTTCATCAGTGTTTTTTTAAAGACAGAACCATCAGCAGCAGTAATACCTGCGTGTAGTGGCCACAGACATGTGTGCAAGCGTTCTTTCTGTAGTTGTAGTCCTGTTTCTCGTTCACCCAGAGCTCTATGGCCGCCGTTGCACTGAAGGCTTGGGATCCTGCCCATATGTTTTCCCCTACAGACGGGAAGGTCGGGTGCACGCGGCGGACATCCTTCAGGTGGATGTTGTGTTCAAACACACACTTCCGTGCCCACGCTCTCGCAGTAATGGCCAAGCCCTCATCCCAAGTCTGGATGAAGCAGATACAGAAAAATATGAAGCCACAGACTCCCTCATGTTGGTTTCCCAGATTAAAAACAACGCAAAAATTGGAAACAATTGGTTTCGCATAAAACCATTGAAATGAAGGTGTTTGGAGTTGTGCCCTGGTTCCTCTGGATAATCCACAGCCTGCTCTGTGAAGAAGTTGGTGGGAGTTTTCTGTGGCACTGGTCACAGCAGAGGGGCGCAGTCAAATTCAGTGTGTCTTCACAGTCAGGGCAACTGGCTCAGAGATTTTTGTACAGAATTTCTATCTGTACTGTACAATTAATAGCAAACATTCATTATTTGACTGAATAAAGTTATTGAAGAGATAAAAAAAAAAAAAAAAAAAGCTGAACAGAGCACAGCACTGTGACGTGCATGAAGCAGGAGGAAGCTGTAACTTTTATCAGTGAGTATCCCAAAGTACGTCGCTTGATCAACATCAGCACCTGTGTGACCGCTGGTGTGAGCGCGTTCATGCTTTCACCATGGACCTGAAACTTGAGCAGACGCTGAGCAAGGGTCTCCATTGCTGACATCTCCAGTTTGGCTCAAAACGTGATGTGCGAGCTCCGTTCAGCTCCACGGTGTCATCCCATATGCGCACATATCAAATCTGATGTTGATCAAGCGATATGACTTGCAATACTTAAACATGAAGACTACTGCTTCCCCCTGCTCTGTGCACATCACTGTGCTGCACTCTCGTTATGTGTAACAGGAAGACACTCTTTTTGATCCACCCTCATGTAGGATTTCCTCTACCCCAACATGCAAACTTACTGTTCACTGAAATTCCATTTAAATGAACCTATTTCACAGAACAGTTTTGCATTATACTTGATGTGTATAACGTGAAGTTAGAAGCAGAAATCTCTCAAAACCTGAAGTAAATCCAAGTCTGGGTACATCCAGTTGTATTTGATAATGATAAAAGCCCATTTTCATTAGAGGTTCACATTATTTTGTGGTTTGCATTCATATCACTTGTTTATAGTCGTAAGAATGATAAATCAGAGAGCCATTTCTGCATACCATGGACAGCATGTTGCTCGCAGTCGGGCTGACAGCTGACCGCGCTCTGTTGTGCTCCTGCACGCATTCATCAACGAACTTTCGATCGCTGATGTCTGGCAGTAAAACGGAGCACACAGCCGAGTCCACGATAATCCAGACCCACAGAATCCTCTCCGCCACGCTCCCCATGCTTCCGTGGGTGAAACGTCACAAGCGAAATCACACAAAGATTTGGTTTGAGAATCTGTCACGCTGCCACAGGAAGTTACACTCTGAAGGGGAACAGGGCGTTATGCTGTTTTCAGAGGTTAATGTTACAATTCAAAGAGTGTAAAATGTGTCATGTCACACTCAATATTTATATCAAAAAGACCTAAGAACAGTTGACATATTTTCAGTGTGCACTAGGAAGTTGCTGAAGTGAGTGGAGTGACAAAAGTACAATTCTCATATTATTTTTTAACGTTTTTGTGACTTTTATTTAGTATGCATTTGATGATCACTTTTGTTTTGTCCTATTCAGTCCTTTATCATGATGAAGGTCTGAATTAACAGCTCACCAACAACATTAAAAACCACAGATCTAAAAGTACACATAATTAACATTAAATATCATTAAATTGCAGGTACACATAGTTCAGGTTCTGTATATATAACTGATCAGACAGATATCCAATCCCTACAATTAGGGTGTGTCTTACGGCTGAGTTTTTCACATCACAATTTATTTTTGTACTTTTCTATTATTTTTGCGTTTTATTTGGATATTTTTGCATTTTTTTTTATTTTATTTTTGTATTTTCACATTTTATTTGCGTACTTTTTGCTTTTTAATCGTATTTTTTTATCGCCTGTTTTTGATCCGCATTATTGTCGTGTTTTATTTGGATATTTTTGTATTTTCACAATTTATTTTTGTACTTTTCTATTATTTTTGCGTTTTATTGATTTTATTTTTGTATTTGCGCTATTTATTTTCATAGTTTTCGATTTTTAAAGGTCCTAAGCTAAAAGTCAATTCAGAATTCAGACTCCAGTGCTGCAGTTTTAAAAAGATGTCTTGAAAAATATAAGCCATTAGCAGGTTGCAAGTTTTTAATAAAAAATTTTTTTAAAAAAGCACCTCGCAAACCAATTCTGTGCAATTCTCCTCGCATATCAATTCAACTTTGCCTATAAAATCAGACAAGCTGTGGGATTCAGCTATAGAAGGTGCTGAGCCTTCTGATAGCAGTACAAACAGTATCTGTAGCACCACTGAAACCTCCTCTTCTCCATGAAACCCTCCAATACTGCTCATGTTAAACTGAGATTCAAAGAAATAAACTCGTTTCATCTTAAAGATTTGAAAGCCGTTAGCAAGGTTGTTTCCAAAATACTTTCTGCTGTCCCATATCTCACCACAATTACATTGAGTAGGTCTGCATGGCATGGCATGTGTCAGATAATAGGGCAAATTACAACAAATTGCATTAAACATAATGATAAAGGAAATAAATGTCGCAGAAATAAATCGTATGCATCATAAATAACAGACTAATTGGTAAACAAGATGTCCTCACACGGCATTTACATAATGTTCAAAGACTAAATTAAATTATTACCTAGATTATTTATATTGATTGCTTTTGCTTCTTTAGTTTACACAAGAGACTCACAGCAAAGATGAGCATGTTTACGCTAGTCTAACAACATTTAGAATCTCGGAATAACTAAATAAACAGGTGGGGCCTTATATAAGGATTTTCCTATTTTTAATAATCCTAAACATTGGATAACTAATAAAAAGCCTAAAATAGTGTGGACTTCAATCATAATCCAAACTAATAAAAAAAAAAAAAGAGACAAATTTAACACGATAAATATTTAGTAATACAACACAAAAAACCCAGACAAACACACAGCTAACAACACAGAGGGGACCAATTACCAAACTCTCCTACAAACTACCCAAAAGAGGAACATAACCTGACATTTCCCACTCCCCAAAAAGATGGTGAACAAACAAGAAACCATGCTTTCTACTGACATCTTTATCCAAAACAATTCACGAAGACAAACGAAGACGGTAGCCACTGTCTGTCAAAGAGGCACACCAATTTAATCCAGGCCAAGGCACCAGAAAAGCCTACATTAAACTCAAATTCATTTACTCTTAACAAATGGCTACTGGACGAGCGGACGAGCCCCCACTTGTCACAAACCGGCTCAACGCTTGTGACAAAAGAGGAGGGGAGACCGGACGGGTTGAAATGCCAATGGAGAGTTTTATTTCAAATGAACAAAGTTAAACTATAGAAGAAACATGAGGTGTGAAGATGAGTAGCATCAGTGGTGAATGTAACACATGGATGGGTGAGAAATGTGTATGCAAGTGTTGAAGGCGAAAGATGAAGTAAACTGCATCAAACCAGAAGATGTGAAGAGACAGAAGGACGATGAAACAAGGCTGGTATTTGTAGCTCTGGTTACCTTAACGACCCTCCCTGACTGCAAACTCAAGCAGGAAGAGGCCACTTGAGCCACAGCAAACAGAAAGGGACAAGCAGTATGTACAAGCATTGTCCTTGTTTTTAAATGTTCACCATGAAATTGTCATCTGAATAAAGGCTTTTTAAATTTTGCAAGAAGAGAGCTTTGGAGTTTTTCTTGCTTTTTAACCAAGTTATTCCAAATTGAACTTGCTTGAAATGTACAGTCACAAGTGATGAGACAAAATGGCAAAATAATATAGTATAATAGTTTTTATTATTTATTTGCTTGGGTTAGGGATTAGGGATAACGGTTAGGATTACGGCGTCTTCTTTGCAGGAGTGGAATCTGCTGCTTCGTTTCTTGCTTGAATGCATCTCGTTCAGCCTTCAGCCTCTGGATCTCCTGCTCTGATAACGTTTCAGAGTGAGACCTCCTTTCTGTCTCAAGAAGGTGCTGAAAGGTGTCACTGTCTTTTGGTTTCTTCTAGCTGCTTTTGATATCGAGAAAGCATATGACTCTATGTGGAGAGTCTATTGATTAAAATGTATAAAATGGGTTTGATGAAGTTTTTTTGTGGAGAACTCATATTAGCATATTGAAACTAAATGTAAAAAGATGCTCAATATTATGAGATCAGTTTCTGGTTATGAATGGGGAGCAGATAAACGGTCACTACTGGATATCTATAGGGCCATTATACGATTGTGTATAGATTATGGGTGTATGGTGTGTGGAGCAGCAGCCAGGAGTACATTAGAAACATTAGACACAATTCAGTCCAGCGCTCTAAGACTTGGGGGCAATTAAATCCATCCCAAACAATGCATTGCTGGTGGAAGTTGACAAATTACCATTAAGCTTAAGACTCTCAAAACTAGCTCTGGCATATTGGGTGAAGCTAAAGCGATCTGGAGAGGAACTTCCTGCATCAAATGTGCTGTGTGATTGTTGGGAATACACCCAATTTAAAGGTAAAGGATTTGGTTGGACTATTAGTACAATAGCCAAAGAATACGGTGTAAACAGGTTGGAGTGTAATGTGGGTAAATTTTCCCCTTGGATATTACCAGTAAACAATGTGGATTTAACACTCGTGGAAAAGAAGAAAAAATGGATGGAAATAAATTTGAATGTTATTGGATATCAGACTCAAAAATATATATCAACAATAATTATTATAAATACTGTATATGTCTATTTATACTGATGGAACTAAAGACACAGGGAGTTGACACGTAGGATCAAGGGTACTCATACCAGCATTTTATGTGATCATAAGCAAACAAATTAATGACAGATTGTCTGTTTTTACAGCTGAAATCGTTGCAATAATCTTTGGACTACAATAGGTAGAAGAGGTCAGGCCTGAGAGAGGGGTCATCTGTTCAGATTCTGCTGCAGCTTTAAACAGCTTGAAGTCAAAACAAACAATAAGAGAGGATTTATTGATGGAAATACTGTATCTCCGATAATGTTGAGACTTCAAAGACTTGGAATAAATGTACATTTTTGCTGGGTTCCTGCTCATGTAGGTGTGAAGGGCAATGAGAAGGCGGATATGACCGCAAAGAGAGCACTACAACTAAAAGATGAGATAGATATTGAATATTCCTTTTGGAAAGGGGGAGGCTAAATCATTGATAAGAGAGGCAGTACGGGATTTATGGCAGAAGAAGTGGGACAACAAAGGAAGACATTTCTATAGGGAAGTATAGAAGAGAGGACGTCATATCTTCAAGGCTAAGATTCGGGCATACAGGACTAAACTCAACTCTGTATTTAATGGCAAAAATCGCCTCAGATAAGTGCATTATTTGTAATGTTGCTGAAGATGTGGAGCATGTTGTTCTAAAGTGTAGTAGACACAATACAGACAGGAACATTTTGAAGGAGAAAATTTGTCAGTTGGGACGGAGATGGAGTTTGGAGGGAATTCTTGCAATGAATGAAGAATGGCATGAGTGCTGCAGGGCACTATTCTGTTTTCTTAAAGAAACAGGACTAGGCAGGAGGATTTATTTATTTATTTTTCATTATTATTATTATCATCATTTAAAACAGTTATGAAATCAAATCAGAGAAGAAGAAGAAAAAGAAGAAGATAGCCCACACATACTCAAACAACAATGGTGACATACAGTATCTGCTGTGCAATGTGCTCATCTGCCTTCAGTAGCAACTTAGGGTTCAGTGTCTTGCTTAAGACACAGGGGCACTTTTTTTTTCTCAAATCACAGGTTAAGTGAACCACAACACTGACTTCAATCAAACCAAAAATGGGTCTGAGTTTATTTGCGCAAAAAATGCTGACTAATCGCTCTGACTTTATTTTTGATGGCTGGAAGTGGTTCCAGAACCTGAAGACCAACAGAGGAACTAGTTTCTTATCTTATGTGTCTTTTTCTGACCCTTCAGCTGCTTTATCACTTCACAGTGTTATTAAAATACAGTAGTGTCATACCCAATTGGAGTTACTTAAAACAATGAAAAATGAGGAAATGAGTCAATCAATTGTTCTTCATAAATCCATAATCCTAATTCATAACACTACGCAGTAGTTCCCTATCCAAGAGTTGTCCTGTGGCGTGTCCTCCTGGACGGGGGTCACCCGCTGCAGGAGCCAGTCCCAGTCTGGCCTGCAAACTGGTAGCTCTGTCTGGAAGTGGTTCCAGAACCTGAAGACCAACAGAACAGATGAAAGGCCAAACCATGACCAACACACGTTGTGTACCACAATGAATCAGAGCAAAAGTAAAGCCTGAGTGCATTGTGCTGCCAAGATTGTGTGGTTACTTGTGGTGGTAGATGTCCGGGTCTCGGCTGATGCGGTTCTGAAAGCCGATGTACAGGTCATCCCAGAGACGGCCGTGCAGCACCACGTACCTCATCACCCCAATCCTGTTTTTAATCTTGAAGAAGGAGACCAAGAAACTTTAGGGTTTATTACCCTGTCAACGCAAAAAGCTACATAGGACTGCTATACCACTGAAAGAGACTAATATACCACTGAAAGAGACTAATATACCACTGAAAGAGACTAATATACCACTGAAAGCGACTAATATACCACTGAAAGAGACTGGTATACCGCTGCACCTTAAGTGGCCTACCAACAACCACTTGGTGATCTCGGCATCTCTAATTTGTCTGCAGTGTGCAGGCTTATGGCTAACTGGCTATTTGAAATTTGTTGCCAAAACAATTACTTTAAATTATTGTATGTTTGCTGTGCACTGCAGTTGCAGTTCTGTACATATACTTAGGAGTATAGCACCTACATTTCTTAATACTGAAGGCGCATATTCAATCAGCTTGGAAAGTGTTATCCACAGTAGTACCACGCCATTTTCAAAAAAAGTTGACGCTGAATAAAATGAAAACAAAAACAGAATGCGTTGATTTGAAAATCATGTAAACCTATAATTTTAATTGAAAATTGACCAAAGACAACATTGTTGAAACTGAGATATTGTTTTTTTGAAAATAATCTGCTCATTTTGAATTTGATGGCAGCAACACGTTTCAAAAAAGTTGTGACAGGAGCATGTTTATGTGTTGCATCACCTTGTTTAACAACACTGTAAATGTTTGGGAACTGAGGAGACCAGTTGCTGGGGTTTTGAAAATGAAATGTTGTCCCATTCTTGCTTGATAAACGATTTCAGGTTCTTAACAGTTCAGGTTCTCTTGTTGTATTTTTCATTTCAAGAAGTTTAGCATCTGGACTCTTCTACTATGGAGCCATGCTGTTGTAATACATGCAGAAAACAGGTTGGTATTGTCTGGCTGAAATAAGCAAGGCTTTCCCTGAAGGAGACATTGTCTGGATGGCAGCATATGTTGCTCCGAAACCCGTATTTATCATTCAGTATTGATGGTTTCTTCCCAGATGTGTGAGCTACCCATGCCATGTGCACTAATGCACCCTCATACCATCACGGATGCTTTCTTTTAAACTGTGCACTGATAATAAGCTGGATGGTCCCTCTCCTCTTTAGTCACGAGGACTTACCTCCACATAGGAGTGCTCTCTGTCAGGCCTCGTGGTGGGAAATGACAGATCCAAAAAGTCCACCAGATAGTCATAGCCGCCAGTGAGGGATTCAAAGTTGTCATCTGTTTCAATGACCTAAATGTCAAGACATTTGCATTTTATCAAATATACATCCACTTACACGAAGCAGCTACAAGAGGGAAGAGAGAATCGTTTAACACCAGAAGGAACAGCTTTTGAGAGAAAGCAACCAGCGGGAATCACTCAAAACTAAAAGAAAGGGAAAGAGATGATGAGGAAACAGAGCAGAGTACCATCTTTTTAAATCTCAACGTTTCATGAAATGACCTGCAGGCTGCCTGTCCTGGCAGTCGTGGTATCTGTTGAGCTGAATGACGCTGCTGCTTTTTACACATGCAGCCTTTAATAAGACCAGATTTGCATGGTTCATTTACTTTTAAATTCAATCCATTTGTCCCATACTTTAATCACCAATTACCTATATAATGAATTACTGTCAACCTACATTATGTTTAGTATTACTAAATGTTAGCATGCTAAGCTAAGAAGGAGACAAAGGTAAACATTCTCATGTTAGCATTGCCATTTAGCATGCTTTTATTCGTGTTTAACTCAAAGTACTTGAGTCTTTCAGTGCGGCTACAGACATCAGCCAGCATGGCTGTTAAATCTTGGGATGTTCTCACACCTGAGTGTCTGGACCATGTCCGTCACCAGTTTCATTGTGTCCATCTGTTACGGTTAGTTTCGGTTTCACAATACAATTTTGAGAGCGCACTACCAAACCTTGTATGACAGACCTGCGTCCTGTCATCATCACCTCCTTATACTTGACACTGATTGGCTTGCAGTGCAACAGAGGAAAATGTGTCATTTCACGTCTAAATTTATTTATATTGTTTGAATGTCTACACCTATATTGCCATCCCAATAAAAATACCATGAATACAGGGACGACTTCTTCATAGTCATTCTTGTGTTGTTCACAGCTTCTCCTCTATTATATTCAAATCTAAAATTGCAAAGGCTAAAAAAATATCAAGACTAAAGATTTTTCATAGCTAAAATGGTCCACAAATTGAGTATGAAACGCTGGACATGTTTCACCCTTAGCGGTCACCTTTGTGGCTACAAGGAAGGAACCACTATCTTAAAGTTTGCAAAACTGCAACACCTGAGAAAGCTGCAACTGTTGAGGAACACTGTACTACACAGTACAAATGCAAGTTATACAAATCCACACAAAAGTGTTTATTTTTCATGAAGTATCACTATACCACTGTTGGATAGAAGCCATCAGTAATATGATATCCCTAAGTAATGTAGCCGGCAGACATGTTGCTGGGTGATGCATTCAAATGTTATGGCTATTTTTTGTTAAGTGCAGAACAGCAGTGTGTGATTTGAGACAGCGCGACCCTGTCGAAATTCAAGCACCGCAAGTAAGTGTACTAACAGTGAACTATATGTAAGAGTATTAAGGGAAGAAATGATTTGAAACACTGCATATCTTTTGGATTCCTATTTTGCAGTTTGACCCTTTTCCATTTTTAGAAAGTAGAAGTGACAGGGAGAGGGTGGGAGTGAGGCACAGTACCACAGACCTACAGTATACCAAGACGTTTTCACACTGCAACTCTAAAATAGAAAAGAAAGCACAAGAACAAAGTGCATGCCACCAAATGTCAGACATTAGGCTGCAGCATTCAGGAAAGTTTATGCCAAGGAAGAGCCAACAGTTTCTGCGGTAGCTGTTGCAGCAGAACAGAGACGGTCTATATTTACCCGCACAACCAGGTTGTAGTTTCGAAAGCCTGCCCAGGTGTAATAAAACTGGATCCAGCTTTGATGTTTAAATATCTCACTGCTGATGGCGCTGTTTAGTTCATCCACGTACAAGTCGAACTCCCAGCTGTCCTTGTAGATTTTTGTATTGGCTGGGGGGTTAGTAATGGCCTCACTATGGTTGATTGTGGAAAAGGAAGTAGAAAAATAAATATTAAACTTAGAACTTGGAGGTCATCCTTTGCGGTTTAAATGATCATTTCTGTTTATTACAATTTGGTTCTTTCTTTCATAATTTGGCCATTATTCCTATTCCAGATAGTAGCACAATTTCAAGGGTTAAAAAGGAATTGGATGGCTACTACTGTTTCTTGGGCAGCTGCGTGTTTCAGTATTAGTTCACACACAAAAAAGATCTCACTTTGCTCAGCATTGACTGAGAGTTGAGAGTTCCTATTTCGACGGTTGTCTGTCAGTTTGAGGAGTAACAAGGTGACCGTGCAAGTAAGGAAGAAAAATCTAGCGATAACAAAAGGTAGTGGGTTTACCAAAATACAACAAAATAAATTAGGGTTCATTTACGCGGTAAAAGAATTGGTAGGCCGAAGACTACAAGCCTTGTGGCTGAGCAGACAGAAATTTGCATCGTAAAAAAAACCTTTATGACTGTACAGCAAGTCATGAATGCTTCTCAGGATGTAGATGAAAATGTTTCCTTTCAACAATCAAAAGAAGACTTAATGAAGAAAAAGTTCCATAAAAACAAAAATCAACCTCAATCAAAATTATATTAAGAAGAAAGTGTGGGTACCTGTAAACCTTTGGCTCTGTATGTTAACAGGGCTCCAGAAAGTGCATTTTCATTTTGAAATTTAGGTCTGCATGTACCTTTGAAGAAATATTATAAACGTATGTCATCACCTCCACTGAAAGCAGGATTTGAAATGAAGTGAATCAGAGCTATGGGACATTTTGCTGTCATAGATACATCTGTAACCACCCCTTGGAGAGCAGCATAATGCCAATGAAATGGGTTTTTTAGCAGATGGGCTCTAAGAAAACAAATTGGGATGGGCTCAAAACCTGCCGGTGACAGCATTCATTTCGACAAGTGAGTTCTAGTCATCACCGAGTGTTGCTGTATCACTATGAAACCGGTGTTTTGTATATAAAAGCCATTTGTAAAGCTTTGGGACTCCAGCGAACCACAGTGAGAGCCATTATTCACAAATGGAGAAAACATGGAACAGCGGTGAACCTTCCCAGGAGTGGCTGGCCGACCAAAATTACCCCAAGAGCGCAGCAACGACTCATCCGAGAGGTCACAAAAGACCCCACGACAACATCCAAAGAACTGCAGGCCTCACTTGCCTCAGTTAAGGTCAGTGTTCATGACTCCACCATAAGAAAGAGACCGGGCAAAAATGGCTGCATGGCAGAGTTCCAAGACCAAAACCACCACTGAGCAAAAATAACATTGAGGCTCGTCTCATTTTTGCCAGAAAACATCTTGATGATCCCCAAGACTTTTGAAAAAATACTCTGTGGACTGACAAGACAAAAGTTGAACTTTTTGGAAGGTGTGTGTCCCGTTACATCTGGCGTAAAAGTAACACTGCATTTCAGAACAAGAACATCATACCAACAGTAAAATATGGTGGTGGTAGTGTGATGGTCTGGGGCTGTTTTGCTGCTTCAGGACCTGGAAGACTTGCTGTGATCAATGGAACCATGAATTCTACTGTCTACCAAAAGATCCTGAAGGAGAATGTCCGGCCATCTGTTCGTGACCTCAAGCTGAAGCCAACTTGGGTTCTGCAGCAGGACAATGATCCAAAACACAGCAGCAAGTCCACCTCTGAATGGCTGAAGAAAAACAAAATGAAGACTTTGGAGTGGCCTAGTTAAAGTCCTGACCTGAATCCTATGAGATGCTGTGGCATGACCTTGAAAAGGTGGTTGGTGCTAGAAAACCCTCCAATGTGGCTGAATTACAACAACTCTGTAAAGATGAGTGGGCCAAAATTCCTCCACAGCTGTAAAAGACTCATTGCAAGTTATCGCAAACGCTTGATTGCAGTTGTTGTTGCTAAGGGTGGCCCAACCAGTTATTAGGTTTATGGGGCAAACACTTTTTCACACAGGGCCATGTGGGTTTGGATTTTTTGCAAACATGCAAAAAAATAAATCAGGAAGTGGGCAAACACTTTTTCACACCACTGTGCTTTCATTTACCCAAATCTATGTTATAAACACCCAGATGTTCTATGTTCTATTCTGACTGGAAGAAGACCGACACCTTCTCTCTGGACAACAATACTTCTAACACTTTAGCTGTTGTGGTTTTGCTTTTGAAGCCAGTGGAGAAATCCTCAGCTTGTAAGTTTTGTGATTTGTCTAATTTGTAATATCTGAATCAACAGTCTTTTCACTTTGTCATATTTAGACAAGGGATAAAACACACACAGTGCTTGAACTGTTGTCAACCTGTTAGTGTGGTCTCTCAGGGCGAGGCCGAGGTCCAGCACAGCACCGGGCTTGGGTGTCCATGTCAAGATGTTTGGCGCAAGCTCATTGATGAGCGCACTGAGGTCCTCTGCAGTATTTTTGACATTTGTATCCTTCATGTACCTTTACACACATACACAGAAGAGACAAGGACAAACGGAAACGTTTAGAAGGACTCAAAAAGGATAGGACAGATTTTCACATGTAGTTACTGTTTAAATGTAACAGTTATTCTTAACTATATTGTTGATTAATCTCCAGGTATAAAATATCAGCTCCAAACTCTAAGTGTAAATGACCTATAACCGTGGCTATAACCTATAACTGATATACTGTTCATGCTCATCTTCCACACGTACAGCTGCCTCCGCACGCTTGACCTCATTTTGCACAATACACAGTTGCAACTACACATACCTAACCATAACACAGATATGATTAAGTTTATGGCCCTGAGACACCTTTCACTCAGGCCAGAAGTGCAGATACATCCTGTTTCTGTTGAAATGAAAGTTTATTTTCCGTTTGTCTAGTCATGTGGACTATTCACACAGAGGTATAAATTAAATTCTGTTTTCTATTCCTCTGTCAGTCAGTTTGAACATTGCACTGATCCATACTTGCAAGTGTGACTTTGTATTGCCTTCGAACCTTTGTTAAATCATCTTAAAGACTTTAAGTCTTTGCTGTTTCTTTAAACCAGAGTAAAGACATTGAATTCTCCACCACACAAACCAGTTCTGAAACTGAGTTAAACACATCAGCTGCATCTGATGTCAGGGAGCTATAAAGGCTATTCAAACCCTTTTATCCTTTTCTGTAATTTACAAGTCTGTTCAAACTCTACCTGTCTGATGGATGAGCCTCCACAAAGTAGCCAGCGAATGGACAGTAGATCTTCGGCTGCAGGGATTTCACCAGCAGAGCTTTGTAATTCAGCAGCTTCTTCCTTTCATTCTTGATAAACTGAGCCTTCCAGGAATCTTTGAACAGATAAACACCATTTGCTTTATGTCAGCAGTGTTTGCACCATTGACCGTGTAAAACCATTGAGTCATTTGTTAATTTGTTTTTACAACTGGTTCAAGTCTTATCTATCGAACAGAGTTCAAGCAGTTCAGGTTGATGGTTTCAAATTAAGTCCCCACATGGTTTATTAAGGTGTGCCACACTCAATCAATTAATATTTGGCCAACTGTTGTTTACTCTGTACATGAATAAAGGGGCAGCACGATGGTGCTGTGATTAGCATTGTCACCTCACAGTAAAAAGGTTCTGGGTTCAAATCTGGGCCTGGGCCTTTCTGTGTGGAGTTTGCATGTTCTCCCTGTGCCTGCGTAGGTTCTCTCCGGGTACTCCGGCTTCCTCCCACCATCCAAAAACATGCACCTCAGGTTAATTGGTGGTTCTTCAAATTGCCCTTAGGTGTGAATGAGAGCATGAATGGTCTTTGTTTCTGTCTGTCTCTATGTGGCCCTGTGATGGACTGGCAACCTGTCCAGGGTGTACCCTGCCTTCGCCCAATGTGAGGTATAGATAATGGATGGATGGGATGAATAATTCACTTTCCATATCAGCATGGTAATGCCCATTTTACTTTCAGGTCTCCCTGTTTAATTCAAAACTTGTTATAAACTCCAAAAAGAAAGAATGTGTGCATTTTACAACAGCACATGCCATGGATGTTCAATTTAATCCATGTTTTAAAAAGAGATTAAATTAATTAAGTGCAGCATCTGGAATTTTAGCTAGACAGCCAATAAAAAAAACCGTAATGTTCAGCACACATGTAAAACCTAAAAAAAAAATCTCAAATTGATTTCTTACATGAAAAGAGAGCCTGTTTTATCTTTTGAAAACATAAAAACAACCATTATACACTCTACTGCACTGTCTACATTGGATTATAGAGATTGTGTGCTCATACTGCAGCAACTAACCTTAAACCACTGCATGCTGCCTACATGGTGTCATTCTATTTATTACTGCAGACAGCTGTTGCACTCACTGCTGTGCCTATGTTGTGAGGTTATTATTTATTATTTCATTATTCTGTGCTGTGCAGTGAAGTGAAAGTTCAGATCAGTGCAGTGAGCCCCACCATTGTATTTCCCCCCGTAGAAGGTCATGGGGAATCCCGATGCCCCCCCAGCAAAGTCGCTCAACATCAAATCCACGTTTTGTGGAAGCCTGCCCCCATTTGGCCTGGTGCAGTCCACGGTGTTGAGGATCATGTGACCTGAAAACAGATTTTAACAATCTAATCACATTTACCTTTTTCTCAAATTTAGTGATTGTATTTACAATATGAAAATGACTGAAAAATGTGCACCTTTATAGTCAACAATGATGCAGGTGTCCATTTCAGGATGTACACCGTCCATGAGGATCATGAATCTCAGGTGATCGTCAATCTGAGTGAGACCATTATTTCAAAAATCATATCATAAATACAAAATTTTACTTGACAATGGAACTGCTCCTTTTGACCAGATGTTTGAAGTAGTGACTTACATTTTGCCAGACACCAAAAGGAATGACGTTGATATTGGTCAGCTTGACTTGACTTTGCTGCAAATACCTGTTGCATGCCAGCAGAGAGAAGGGAATGCAAATAATGGAGTAATGCACACAAAAAAATTGGGTTTGAAATGAATTGTTGTGATGGGTTAAATAGAGTTTCATCACTTCACCGACCAAAAGACTGGTCTCAATGTGTCACCAACATATATGGGGACATCCGGCCTCCTCTCTGACAAGACTTTCAGTGTTGGGAAACTACAAAAGATACAGTACAGGTCAAATCCTCAGTTTAAATTATTTTGCAAACTGTCTGCATGTTGACACCCTTTTAAGTTTATTTTAAGTTAAACTCAAACTTTAAATCGCACATTTTAATGGAAATAATTCATTTATCAAACTAGTTGTGTGATAGGCTACAAATAGAGAAGCTGAAGAAGAGATGAGAAAACATTTTGTTTATTGATACCGTGTTGTCTCTGAGTCATTAAGACGCTTCAAATATTGAGTGCAGTATATGAAATGTTTTTTTTTTTTAATGTGATGTGAGGTCTGTGACAATTATTCATAATAGGGCAAAATATGAAGGTTACTGTACAATTTGGTTAAGGACTTCCAAGCTGAAAGCCCTTTTTTTCCTCATCTTCAGTGTCCCTGCCCTCATCCTTTGTAAGGTAGAATACATGGCATGTTTTTCTTTGATTTAACAACAGTGGCAGAGTTTACCTGAGGTGGTCTGAGTGCATATGGCTAATGTAGATGAGATCTGCAGCACACAGTCTGTCCAGGGAGTCTGGCGGAGGCTCGTGGAGAAGCCACCAGCCCCTGGCAAACGCAGGACCCTTCAACCAGGGGTCGAACATGAAGCGCCTCTGTCCGAGCTGCAGCTCCATGCAGGCGTGGGTGATGTAGGCCACCTGGGAGAAAAGTTCAGCTTTACAGGCGTCACATTATTACCGTCATGATTCTGTGTGCAAAAACAGATCTGACAACGCTATTAAACTGTGAACAGAGGCAGCTGTGGTCCCAATGAGGATACATATATATATATATATATATATATATATATCATCCAGGAACACATGACTTGAATAATAACTATTGACATCGGCTCAAAATAAATATTTCTGCCGATATAAAATGTCTATAAAGTGACACCTACATTATGCCTAAGAAAATGCTTGATGATTGATTAAATTAAATAGGTCAAATTTAACCAGCTTGTGCTACTGTCAGGGTTGTCTTACACACCCAAAACGGTCTCCTCTGCCTTCTTCACCTCATCGCCACGATTTCCATCACAGTCTTTGAAAACGTCCATAAACTAAAAGTGTCAGAAAAAGAATGAGCATTCTTATGACCTGTTCTTGCTCAAATTGTAATAGCAAAATACAAACTTTCACTTCTCCTTCCTGGAGCTCCAGAGGCTCCCGAGGGTCCGCGAGCCAGGGATCAATGGGTTTCAGCTCCAACAACTGAAGCCCCCCATCATCCGAGATCTCGACCTCTGTGTGTGTGACAAAACACTCAGGTTTAGTTGGTTATATCCTTAAGAGATGCAGAGAAATCGGTCACAGCTCCACTTTTGTAGTGCTTTACATACTGAACCAAAACTATTAGCATATCATATCTACATTTACTGCAGGATTTCCCTTTTAATCAATATATTTTTATATCTGTTTACTGATTTAGGGCGGCACAGTGGTGCAGTGATTAGCACTGTTTCATTAAAGGAAAAAAAAGGTTCTGGGTTTGGACTTCATCTGTGGCCTTTATGTGTGAAGTTTTAATGAACACAGTCCAAAGATATGCGTGTCAGGCTAAGTGTTTATTCTGAACTGGAATTCAGTCTGACTGCGAGTGTTAATGTCTTTCTGTTGGCCCTGTGACTGACTGGCCCCCGGTCCACGGTGTATACAAAAGTAAGGTGACCTTGTTCGGGGTAAAGCTCGAATTATATCCAATTTACTCATCTGGTTTGTTTGCTTTATTTCTTTTCTTCTCTTTAATACTGGTGAGTGACAACAGGTGTTCTCTGTGTGATCATTCTGCATCAACATTAGTGTTTGCAGAAATCTTTACTGTCCTGGATCTTTCGAGAGGGTTTTATGAATGAACCTTCGTAGCAAGTGGAGATAAGAACCATGAAGTATAGTTTTGTTTGCTTTGAGTTTTTTACAAACTGTTTCTTATTGCCCCCATTGAAGAGACTCTGTTTTACACACTTACAGTCTACATAACAAATGTAAATAAGTACACAATACTGTACTGCTGTATAATTTTCCCTTAATACCCTAAAATGTTGTTCTCCAGCAGTTGTAACCTCCATATTTATAGCCTCTCAAAACCAGTTTTTTTTTCTGTAAGCCTCTTATAGACCAATGAATTGTCACCTTCATGAACACAAATGTTACTCCAGCTCATCAAGAAGTACCATATTTCTTGTGTCTTCTTCCCATTAGTGGGTGAGCTTCAGTTGGAAAAAGGTGATCTCATGTATTTCCAGTCAGGAAATATCAAATCTGCATAGTTTATTGTCTGCTTGGAAATTAGCTGTGAAAACTGCTGCCTGCTGCTGCTGGGAGAAGACACTAATTAAAATGACATGCCATGACATGACTGAGATTACACACCCACAATCTCTTCAACTGTTTTTAACATGATAATGACAATAACAGCTCAAAAAGAAAACATGAAACTTCATACATAGCCCTGAGGAGTGTAGTACAAAGAAAGTTCAACATACCCAGACTTTCTCTGTCTGAGCTTCTCAACAGGCGGAAACTTTAATCGGTATCACAATGGTGGTTATCAACTTTATTTGTTAACTCAGGCTTTCTACTTCAGGCAATGAGTGAGTTTAAGTAAAAGGGGAGGTGTTTGTAGCACCTGACCAATCACAAACATGGACAAGTGAACTGACAGCAGAACCACAAACGAGGAGCAGATTATAATTTTGGAAAAATATAAAGTTGAACATATTCCAACTAAAAGCAGCACAGCTGCAGCAGCTGAATGATGGAGGGATGTAGCCTACAAAAAAATTGCTGACTGTGTGAATGTGTAGCCGCAGTTGAAAAACGTATAATATCACCTTACCATAAAGGGGACTTGAAGATTTAATTAAACCTTTTAATCAAATGAATGTATTCTTTGATGCATTCTCATGACGTGAACATTTTAGTCTTATCCTTTCAGCTGCAGCCTCAGAGGTGTCAAACAGACTGCGGCGCAAATAAGAAATAAATATAAAAAATATATTTCAAAGCAGTAGGTAGGTTTACTGTCATACAGTGGGTACGGAAAGTATTCAGACCCCTTTACATTTTTCACTCTTTGTTTCATTGCAGCCATTTGCTAAAATCAAAAAAGTTCATTTTATTTCTCATTAATGTACACTCAGCACCCCATCTTGACAGAAAAAAACAGAAATGTAGAAATTTGTGCAAATTTATTAAAAAAGAAAAACTGAAATATCACATGGTCATAAGTATTCAGACCCTTTGCTCAGTATTGAGTAGAAGCACCCTTTTGAGCTAGTACAGCCATGAGTCTTCTTGGGAATGATGCAACAAGCTTTTCACACCTGGATTTGGGGATCCTCTGCCATTCTTCCTTGCAGATCCTCTCCAGTTCTGTCAGGTTGGATGGTGAACGTTGGTGGACAGCCATTTTCAGGTCTCTCCAGAGATGCTCAATTGGGTTTAGGTCAGGGCTCTGGCTGGGCCAGTCAAGAATGGTCACAGAGTTGTTCCGAAGCCACTCCTTTGTTATTTTAGCTGTGTGCTTTGGGTCATTGTCTTGTTGGAAGGTGAACCTTCGGCCCAGTCTGAGGTCCAGAGCACTCTGGAAGAGGTTTTCTTCCAGGATATCTCTGTACTTGGCCGCATTCATCTTTCCTTCAATTGCAACCAGTCGTCCTGTCCCTGCAGCTGAAAAACACCCCCACAGCATGATGCTGCCACCACCGTGTTTCACTGTTGGGATTGTATTGGGCAGGTGATGAGCAGTGCCTGGTTTTCTCCACACATACCGTTTAGAATTAATGCCAAAAAGTTCAATCTTGGTCTCATCAGACCAGAGAATCTTATTTCTCATAGTCTGGGAGTCCTTCATGTGTTTTTTGGCAAACTCTATGCGGGCTTTCATATGTCTTGCACTGAGGAGAGGCTTCCGTCGGGCCACTCTGCCATAAAGCCCCGACTGGTGGAGGGCTGCAGTGATAGTTGACTTTGTGGAACTTTCTCCCATCTCCCTACTGCATCTCTGGAGCTCAGCCACAGTGATCTTTGGGTTCTTCTTTACCTCTCTCACCAAGGCTCTTCTCCCACGATTGCTCAGTTTGGCTGGACGGCCAGGTCTAGGAAGAGTTCTGGTCGTCCCAAACTTCTTCCATTTAAGGATTATGGAGGCCACTGTGCTCTTAGGAACCTTGAGTGCTGCAGAAATTATTTTGTAACCTTGGCCAGATCTGTGCCTTGCCACAATTCTATCTCTGAGCTCCTTGGACAGTTCCTTCGACCTCATGATTCTCATTTGCTCTGACATGCACTGTGAGCTGTAAGGTCTTATATAGATAGGTGTGTGCCTTTCCTAATCAAGTCCAATCAGTTTAATTAAACACAGTTGGACTCCAATGAAGGAGTAGAACAATCAAGGAGGATCAGAAGAAATGGACAGCATGTGAGTTAAATATGAGTGTCACAGCAAAGGGTCTGAATACTTATGACCATGTGATAGTTCAGTTTTTCTTTTTTAATAAATTTGCACAAATTTCTACATTTCTGTTTTTTTCTGTCAAGATGGGGTGCTGAGTGTACATTAATGAGAAATAAAATGAACTTTTTTGATTTTAGAAAATGGCTGCAATGAAACAAAGAGTGAAAAATGTAAAGGGGTCTGAATACTTTCCGTACCCACTGTATATCTTATAAGTACAAGTGCAATGCCTTTGTGCTTCAGTCAGTCTCTGTTGTAGAATGATATCAGTAAAAAAACACAACAAAATAAATCTGCACCTCATAAAAACCACCGGAGAAAGCCAGAGAGGTTTGTCAGCCTGTGAACACTCTGACCTCCACAGTGGACTGTCTGTCTCACTCTACAGAGGACTGTCTGTCTCGCTCTAAAGAGGAATGTTTCACTCCGCAGAGGACTGTCTGTCTCACTCCACAGTGGACTGTCTGTCTCACTCCACAGATGACTGTCTGTCTCACTCCACAGTGGACTGTCTGTGTCACTCCCCAGAGGACTGTCTGTCTTACTCCACAGATGACTGTCTGTCTCACTCCACAGAGGACTGTCTGTCTCACTCCACAGAGGACTGTCTCCCTCCGTGCACTGAGCTCCACGGGATCTTCTTCAATTGGTGATGACATTTTTCAGAGAATTGATTGGTTGTTTTGTACATTTTCATCTGGTATCTTCAACATAACCTACCATGGTGATCTGGCCAGGTTAGGATTGCAGTATAAGTTACCATGGTGACCTAGCCATCTTAAAAGAGAGCCAGCTTTGTGACATTGACAGCCCTGCCTTTAGTCTCAACATACCTCGCTAACCCACTAATCTCACTTCGTGGTACTCTGGTGTAGCAGATAAGCCTTGTTTTAAAGAGTAACACTCTTGATGTAAAATATTTAAGGAGGTTTGGTTTTTTCTCAACATTACCTTTGGTTGTTGCTTACGAAGTCATTCATATTTAATTCTAAAATGTTATAGAGGTCGAAAGATTTTGGGGGCTTTAAGTCATCATGGCATTTGATTACAAGTACTGCCTTAAGTTTATGATGATACATATGAAAAACAAGTCAAGCTAATAGGCAATGTCCCATTTCCGCTAGGAAGCTGATTACTATTGATTCTTTGTAGCTAAAATGCATCTGTTAATGTAGAAAATGAAAGGAGAACCCAAATAACAGTGAAAGAAGGATAGATGAGAAAGGCAGAGGAGACTGGATATTTCTGATTACATTAGACTATCATGTCAGGCCAGTCTTGTTCAATTTGTGTAAATTGGCCTCGTTTTAGCCTTCATCATGAGAGCTGGATATGCCGATGAGAACTCTCTGGCTCATTTCTGCAGTCATCCCGCACGAGTGGTTTATATTGAGTTTGGTCTGTTGTTATAATCTGCCCATCAACAACGCACACAGCAAGAGCCACAGTATATAATCTAAACGATTGCTGGCCAATGGTGCAGCCCGAGCCCACTGAGCCCCCTGAGAACTAGATGTGTTCATGCTCTACACATAAAGATAACACTGCCATGTCATATCGCTTTTGAATAAATGCATTTCATACTGTGGAAGCATGCCTCTTTACGTTTATTATGCAGGTTATTTATTTGTATACCCTGGGATATACAAATACATAACCTAAATAAATAATTATTTATTTGTATACCATCAGGTATACAAATAAATAACCTAAATAAATAAGTATTCATTTGTATATCTTGTGGTATACAAATAAATAACCTTGTATGTTTTATTCATAATTGATTTTTAGAGTTTATTGATTTTATTACTGTTATGCCTTTTGTTGACAAATGCATTGAAACTAATCTATTTGATAGTTACAGTTAAGTGGGAACATGCGTATCAGTCTCTTGTTGGGCAAATACAAAAGTGTGTCTGCTTGTTTGTTCTGCAGGAAGTTTTCTTTTGTGTGTCTCTCGATCACATTCAAATGTACTTTTCATTCTCTGTCGTGCGTATCGTATGTAGGTGAACCAGATGGGTATGCTATGAATCGAGACAAGTGGATTAGAGTATGTTAAGAGTAAAGTCATTTATTTAAAGAAATACACATGTAATTAAAGTCTTCCTGTGCGCTAGTGCAGGCGATATTATAAGACTTCATATTTTACTAAAATTTTAATTTTCTCCTCATTTGTAAATTATGTGGCTGTGCTGTCTGTACTCTTGTCCATGTTTGTGATTGGTCAGATGCTACAAACACCTCTTCTTTTTTCGTGAACGCGCTCAGAGCCAAAAGAAGAAAGTCTGAGTTAACAGACGGGTTGATAACCACCGTCGTGGAACAGCTTATCTCTGACTGAGAGTTACTGAGCAGCTCAGACAGAGAAACCCTGGGTATGTTGAACTTTGCTTCATCGTACACCCCTCAGGACAGAGCAGATAGCTGAACTCGGAGTTATTAAGTTGTATTATCCAGGAACAGCACCTATGCAGCAAGTTGCAGTGTGTGATCCATCGATGTTATACAAAACATATCAGTTTCAAGGAACAGCTCGACATTGTGAGAAATACGGATATTTGCTTTCTTGCCAAGAGTTTCTGGCCCAAGTTGTCAGACTATTCATTTATAGGGGTTCTCCACCAGTTTAGTTCTGCAAAGAGGAGTGAGCAAAGAGGAGTGGACCAAAATCCCTCCTGAGATGTTCAAACCTGGTGACCAACTACAAGAAACGTCTGACCTCTGTGCTCGCCAACAACGCTTTCTCCACCGAGTAGGGTCATGTTTTGCCAGGGGATCAACTACTTATTTCCCATAATCAAATGCAAATCAATTTATAACTTTTATATGATGTGATTTTCTGGAAAAAAAAAACGTTTTTGATATTTTGTCTCTCTTTTAAAATGAACCTACCATTACAATTATAGGCCGTTCATTTCTTTGTCAGTGGGCAAACTTACAAAATCGGCAAGGGATCAAATAATGATTTCCTTCACTATAAACTATTCTAGCAACATGTGAATTCGGAGGAGGGCCCATTTAAAACATTGCTGTGGTAAACTAAATATAGATCAGGGTGAAGACACAACTTACCGAGCTCGTCCTGCAGGAAGCTGTCTGGTGGATTCATATATTTCATGTTTGACACGTTTAACTTCCAGTTGTGTTTAGTGCATTTAACAGTCCTGTGGGAACACAGCAGCAAGACAACTCTATTGAAAAGTTTGACCGACAAACAATAATCTATGTTGTCTGTTTCTGCCAGACTGCTCTCACCTGCCATCCAGATCTTCAATGTCTTTAATGAACAACCCCCCCTGGTGTTTGCATTGGTTTCTGCATGCTTTAAGGCCATCGTTGCTCTTGTATATGATGTAACATTTAGCGTCCTCTGGGTTTTTCTTGAAATTGACTCCTTCTTTGAGCGAGCCCACGGCTTCAGCATCCAGTGAAAGCACCACCGTCGCTCTTTGAGAGGTCATTTTACCTGAATATCAAACACCAGATCAAAGAGAAGTTCAGTCTTAAGATGAATTAAGTGGCAAAATGATACAATCAAAAATACATTTGTACTGTAACTGTAAATTAGGTTTGTATTTTTATATATGAATTAAAAGTGACATATTGTTGATGTAAATCTATGAAACCATACATGTATTTTTGTACCTTTATGAAATGAAACAAAACAATTCATGTCGTTTTGACTTGGTTGTGACTTGTCACATGAAGCATGACTGTGAAGAGTAAAATTAATTTTTCTGTTCTTGTGTTGTGCGGTTTACATTTTCGCTCGTTGTCTCCACCAACAGTTCATGTCTTGTATCTATGCTATCCTTTTCTCTCTCTGCTCTCCTCTCACCCCAACCAGTCGAGGCAGATGGCCGCCCACCTCTGATCCTGGTTCTGTCGGAGGTTTCTTCCTGTTAAGAGGGAGTTTTTCTTCCCTCTGTTGGAGGTTTTTCTCCCTTAAAGAGGAGTTTTTTTTCCCTCCTAGCTTATGTGGGAATTGTTGAATTGTTGGGTTTCTCTGTATAATATTGTAAAATCTTGCTGTAAGGACTTTAATGTGTTAAGTGCCATGAAATAACCTATGTTGTGATTTGGCGCTATATAAATAAAGTTGAATTGAATTGAATTAAAAGGCTGAATTTTCCTTGTTAGTCGTGACGATTGTGGGACGGAGTCAAATGAGCTTTATTGACTGCAAACAAGCTTCATGTCCATCTCTGCAGACTTTTGACACGCTGTATCTTCACATATCTAAGCGCTGGTTTTTGGTCAGAACTTTAGGGAACTGGTGTATTCTTGTAAGACTCATTTGCAATTTGAAAGCGTCAGTTCTTGAGAACTTAAACCTTAAAAACCTGGTTGTTTGTTAATTTTGCTATTTGCTTGATGAAGATCGAGAAATGTCATGATTTGTTTATTGAATTAATCTGAGCCTGTGTATCTGGCTCACAACTTTCAGAGCGATAAAATCTATTTTTATCGTTGTTGTAGCCATTACTCATTATTTTTAAGTTACCGGTATTACTTCCACTAGTGTACTATTATACATAGTATAACTTACTGTTATTGTTAACAGAAAAGTTTCAATCTGTAACACAAGGAATACAAAATAATTAAAAAGTAAACTAAAAGACTACATCTACTTTTTCTAATGCAATGTACAGTATATATAAAACTAATTTCATTTAAATTGGCGTTAATAAATTAATCGCTCTTTCTTTCTCTTAACTTGAACAGCACCACTCAGAGATAGCCTGCTCTGTCGGGTATATGCAAATCTGAACACGTGAAGTCTCTCTAACCTTACAGAATTAACCAAACCAACACAACACTATCCATTCAATGCAACTTAACGATGAATGTAATATACTTCACTGCGCTTTTATGATACATATTGTGATGGAAATCGTGGAGCAGAGGTGGAGAGGGCAGAGGAGACCATTTTGGGTGTCAACGCCATTATGTTTATTGGCAGCAGCTCGGCCGAGGAGAGAAGACACAACATGTAGATGCCAGTTTGCTCCACCCCTCTATCTGTACTCTCACACGAGCTCAATTATAGTAACACAATGTGTCCTTGGCTGAATATGGTGAGACAGAGAGTCAGATATGATCAACATGTAGCAGGAACAACTAGTTCCTGGGGTTGGAGGTGTTCCTTATGTCAGGACTAAACAATAGAATGTCCTTGATGCATACCACCGTTTATCTCTATAAACTTAATGTTTTATCAGTGGGATGAGTGGGCCAACCTCAGTTACATAATAGCACACAGGTTATTATATATATACAAGGCGATGATTAATTTTGCTGCTACAGTATAGTTACTTCCCTTATGTTACCACTCACCCTCTGCTACTCAGGGGGACATCCTCAGCTTTTTATCTTTCCTCAATAAAGAAATAGAATGAATGTAGATGTTTAAAACATAGTGAGTACTTGTCTGAGTGACACTGGGCCTATATTATCCAATATTCAGTGTAAACATGATATTACCCCCATATTATATCATGTGGGGTTAGCTACAGTTACAGTTAACCATGTTCATTCACCAGAAAGCTAATTTAATTTAAATTGACATTAATAAATTAAATTGGCATGTTTTTGCCTCCTTAAAAGAACTATCATAACTGTATGAATACATGTTCGTCTCTTATTAACAAAGATAATAAAGTAAGTTTAATAAATCAACAGCCTAAAGGTCTGTGATTTATCTATCAACTATAGCTGAGGGAAACTTACTTTTAAGACATTTTTATTTCAGTAGGAAAAGAAAAAACTCAAAACAAAACAACCACCTCTATTTTATATTTGTCACGAGTTGTGTCTGTTATTTGCAATAATTAAGTACATAAGCAACTGTAACATTCAAAATGATAGTAATATGTTCACAGAGTGGCAGTTGAGACATTTCTAAAGAAATCCCAGTAGGGCTTCTACAATTCAGGCCACTTCAGCTGGACTGAGACAACTTTGTCTCCTCAAAATTATTTCCATATTGAAAACAAGAGCACGGAACTGCAGAACCACAGGAGAATCCATCTGATTCACTATTGTAAGTCTGAGTATGAAGATTGAGCGCTCTTTATCACACACTTTGCAGCAGTGACAGACTTGGACAAACCGGTTTGAACCAGAGCAGCTCACCACAATTGTCTTGTTACAATGTGATATTTTCTACCTCAAAGGTAGGTAGATAGGTAGGTATTCACTTTATTAATCCCCGAGGGGAATTTTTTTTTTTTTTAGAAAGTATTCTACCACTACACTAGTCTACCACTACACTACACGACCACTACATGTTATTTTGATTTTGTGTTGCCTTTGTGATATCGCTCTTTCTTTCTCTTAACTTGAACAGCACCACTCAGAGATAGCCTGCTCTGTCGGGTATATGCAAATCTGAACACGTGAAGTCTCTCTAACCTTACAGAATTAACCAAACCAACACAACACTATCCATTCAATGCAACTTAACGATGAATGTAATATACTTCACTGCGCTTTTATGATACATACTGTGATGGAAATCGTGGAGCAGAGGTGGAGAGGGCAGAGGAGACCATTTTGGGTGTCAACGCCATTATGTTTATTGGCAGCAGCTCGGCCGAGGAGAGAAGACACAACATGTAGATGCCAGTTTGCTCCACCCCTCTATCTGTACTCTCACACGAGCTCAATTATAGTAACACAATGTGTCCTTGGCTGAATATGGTGAGACAGAGAGTCAGATATGATCAACATGTAGCAGGAACAACTGGTTCCTGGGGTTGGAGGTGTTCCTTATGTCAGGACTAAACAATAGAATGTCCTTGATGCATACCACCGTTTATCTCTATAAACTTAATGTTTTATCAGTGGGATGAGTGGGCCAACCTCAGTTACATAATAGCACACAGGTTATTATATATATACAAGGCGATGATTAATTTTGCTGCTACAGTATAGTTACTTCCCTTATGTTACCACTCACCCTCTGCTACTCAGGGGGACATCCTCAGCTTTTTATCTTTCCTCAATAAAGAAATAGAATGAATGTAGATGTTTAAAACACAGTGAGTACTTGTCTGAGTGACACTGGGCCTATATTATCCAATATTCAGTGTAAACATGATATTACCCCCATATTATATCATGTGGGGTTAGCTACAGTTACAGTTAACCATGTTCATTCACCAGAAAGCTAATTTAATTTAAATTGACATTAATAAATTAAATTGGCATGTTTTTGCCTCCTTAAAAGAACTATCATAACTGTATGAATACATGTTCGTCTCTTATTAACAAAGATAATAAAGTAAGTTTAATAAATCAACAGCCTAAAGGTCTGTGATTTATCTATCAACTATAGCTGAGGGAAACTTACTTTTAAGACATTTTTATTTCAGTAGGAAAAGAAAAAACTCAAAACAAAACAACCACCTCTATTTTATATTTGTCACGAGTTGTGTCTGTTATTTGCAATAATTAAGTACATAAGCAACTGTAACATTCAAAATGATAGTAATATGTTCACAGAGTGGCAGTTGAGACATTTCTAAAGAAATCCCAGTAGGGCTTCTACAATTCAGGCCACTTCAGCTGGACTGAGACAACTTTGTCTCCTCAAAATTATTTCCATATTGAAAACAAGAGCACGGAACTGCAGAACCACAGGAGAATCCATCTGATTCACTATTGTAAGTCTGAGTACGAAGACTGAGCGCTCTTTATCACACAATTATCTTTATTATACACTCCTGTGAAATACTTTTTAACAGGCGTCGCACATGTAGTCGTGAGTTAATTGGTTTAGAGCTCTTGAGTCTCATGACTTCAATTTTATAGAGACACCCCGCCTACTAAAACGCCACGATGATAGCTCTCTATCTGGCTCTTCTGGTGCTCATCCTGCAGGGAGTATAGGCAGGAGGCCTAATAATGCCAAAAAAAAATTAATAACATTTATAATCACCAAGTTATTGCAGTTCATATTTTGGATATACATTAAATGATTTTAATATACATTAAAATATGAGATCATAAAGCTCAAAAAGATCAAACGTTCACGAGACTTCTCCTCATGCACGCAAACAGAGTGCCGCACAGTGATGTGCACAGAGCACGCACGGGGCTAAAACCCTCGTGAGCAAGTATTCCATGTGGCGTTGCTTGATCAAAATCAACATCTGTATTCCACGTTTTTGTGTAACACTGGCACGTGCACATCTGTGGAATATCTGAACTTTTGCGCAAAAAAAGGTCCAAAACCATTTAACAATAAAATCGTCAGAAATTCGGTAATCATTAGTTGTAGATGGCTCGAATTATGTGTGGGAAAACAGAAAAGACAACAGGTTAAACAGGGTTGAAAGGTTTATATATTCGATGTAACTTAAAACAAAGTATTTGTCTTGCATTACAGTAAAGTTCAAGTGGATCAGACCATTTACACAAATTCTGTACGCTCAATAAAACGGCTGTAAGGTGCAGCGTGACTCACTCGTATTTCCTCCATCATATTATTGTTAAATGTCGCAACAGTTTAATTTGAGCTGACACGGAAGTTTACGAGCCTTTCATACTGTACAGCAATCTCTAAAATGTCTTATTCATTCAGTAATTTAAAGTAAAAGATATTTCAATAAGCAATTTTAAATGCAGCAAAAAAAAAAAAATGGGCAAAGTGTGTTTGTTGCTGCTTAAAACGAATATTTTGTTCAGTGAAAGCTGCATTCGTTCTGAGTGTAATAAATTCATTTTTATTTATAATAATAATAATAATAATAATAATGATGATTATTATTATTATGTCTTTATCATCAATAAGTCAAGGTATTTCGTTTTCTGTGTAGCTACAACAGACTTCTTACACAATTGCTTCAGATTATTGAAGAGCTTCAGAAGCTACGTTTAACCGCTGAAAACGTTAAACCTACTGTGGTCATATTCATTCAAGTATATAATATAGTCCTACTGAGAATTAAACGAAGATATTTACATTTTACAGACTGAGCGCGTGTCTTTGCCCCCACAGCTCAGAACACGGACTATGACAGAGACACATTATGATGGCAACAGCACCTCAATTCCAAAAAGGTTAAAAGATTTAATGATGCCCTTCTCCCGCCTGGCTGGAGACTTCCCATTCAGGAGCATTTTAACGGTTGGCTATAGCAGCCTTTACTTCACTCACCTGAAAAAAAAAAGATGCTTTTGCTCAGAAGTTATTCGTCAGAGATGTCCCGTGCGAGGCTGACCTGTCAGCTTCTGACCGCCTGCACGACTTGACTGCTGACAATATCTTTGTTTTCTAAATCTCTGCTCTGATAAGACGCTGTGTGCGTGTTTGTGTTGCTTTCGCAAAGGACACAAATATCAGTTCGGTCCCTCAACTTGCTGAAAGAAAAATGGTGGTTTTCGGTGCCGCACTATGTGCTCGCTCATAATCCAGTAACTGTTGAGCTGTCTCTATCGACCGCTCATCATTAAAACCACAGCGTGCACGCGCTTATTCCGCACGCTCCTCCCCGGTGAAACAAGTAAAACGACTTTTACTCTGTGAGGGAGGTATAGATGAAGGCGATTAACGTATGTATTCAGTTTCACACTGACTCCCATTGTCACACAATTTAGTTTGTATTGTAGAGTAGCCTACCAAATGTTTTTGTTTTTTGTCCTTTCAAAACATCTTTGAACAAATAAAAAACAACAACGAAGGTTTTATAATTTTTCTGCTTTAACGTGCATCAAGAGAGGCTGCGCCTCAAGAGGAAGACCAAGCAGGAAGCCTAAAAAAACAAACAAGAAAAAAAAGCTTTCCTGCTGCCCTTACAGTGACTCAAAAATGTTTCAGTCACACTTAAGTCTTCGTCTGAACTTCTCCTTTGCTCATCTGACTCTGTCCTGGGTCATGCCAGGAGAGGTTTTGTACTTTCACAATGATTGTAAACTGAAACTGAGTGTTTTCTGAAATTTGTGTCAAATTGAGAAACTGCAGAAAGGTGGGTCATTCCCTCATTGCTAACTACATTTTTTAATATCATTTTTTTCATGTGGTGATTCATATTGCTATTTATTACATCAGACAGATTCATGCATGCAGTGCATCCGGAAAGTATTCACAGCGCTTCACTTTTTACACATTTTGTTATGTTACAGCCTTATTCCAAAATGGATTAAATTCATTTTTTTTCTCAAAATTCTACACGCAATATCCCATAATGACAAAGTGAAAATAGTTTGTTTAAAATTTTTGCAAATCTACTAAAAATAAAGAACGGAAATATAACACGTACATAAGTATTCACAGCCTTTGCTTAATACTTTGTTGAAGCACCTTTGGCAGAAATTACAGCCTCCAGTCTTTTTGAGTATGATACTATAAGCTTGGCTCCTATTCTTGGGCAGTTTCTCCCATTCTTCTTTGCAGGACCTCTCAAGCTCCATCAGGTTGGCTGGGGAGCGTCGGTGCACAGCCATTTTCAGATCTCTCCAGAGATGTTCAATCGGGTTCAAGTCTGGGCTCTGCCTGGGCCTCTCAAAGACATTCACAGAGTTGTCCCGAAGACACTCCTTTGTTATCTTGGCTGTGTGCTTCGGGTCGTTGTCCTGTTGGAAGATGAACCTTCGCCCCAGTCTGAGGTCCAGAGCGCTCTGGAGAAGGTTTTCATCAAGGATGTCGCTGTACATTGCTGCATTCATCTTTCCCTCCATCCTGACTAGTCTCCCAGTTCCTGCCGCTGAAAAACATCCCCACAGCATGATGCTGCCACCACCATGCTTCACTGTAGAGATGGTATTGGCCAGGTGATGAGCGGTGCCTGGTTTCCTCCAAACATGATGCTTGGCATTCAGGCCAAAGAGTTCAATCTTTGTTTCATCAGACCAGAGAATTTAGTTTCTCCTGGTCTGACAGTCCTTCAGGTGCCTTTTGGTAAACTCCAGGTGGGCTGTCATGTGCCTTTTACTGAGGAGTGGCTTCCGTCTGGCCACTCTACCATACAGGCCTGTTGGTGGAGTGCTGCAGAGATGGTTGTCCTTCTGGAAGGTTCTCCTCTCTTCACAGAGCAACGTTGGAGCTCTGTCAGAGTGACCATCGAGTTCTTGGTCACCTCCCTGACTAAGGCCCTTCTCCCCCGATCGCTCAGTTTGGCCGGGCGGCCGACTCCAGGAAGAGTCCTGGTGGTTCAAACTTCTTCCATTTACGGATGATGGAGGCCACTGTGCTCATTGGGACCTTCAATGCTGCAGACATTGTTCTGTACCCTTCCCCAGATCTGTGCCTCGATACAATCCTGTCTCGGAGGTCTACAGACAATTCTTTGGACTTCATGGCTTGGTTTGTGCTCTGACATGCACTGTCAACTGTGAGACCTTATATAGACGGTGTGTGTCTTTCCAAATCATGTCCAATCAACTGAATTTACCAGGTGAACTCCAATCAAGTTGTAGAAACATCTCAAGGATGATCAGTGGAAACAGGATGCACCTGAGCTCAATTTTGAGTGTAATGGCAAAGGCTGTGAATACTTATGTACATGTGATTTTTTTCGTTTTTGATTTTTAATAGTTTTGCAAAAATTTCAAAAAAATGTATTTCACGTTGTCATTATGGGGTATTGTGTGTAGAATTTTGAGGGGAAAAAAATGGATTTAATCCATTTTGGAATAAGGCTGTAATATAACAAAATGTGGAAAAAGTGAAGCGCTGTGAATACTTTCCAGCACCTGCATATCAAAAATGCAGGTGTGGGCATGTATCGCACGCACACACACACACACACACACACACACACACACACACACACACACACACACACACACACACACACACACACACACACACACACACACGACACGTTTGCCAAAAGGAAGCATTTTAAATTTTTTTAAAGACTTGTAAGCACCCATGGAAAATTAGTTTTAGGAGAGTGCATATCTAACATCTGCACAACATAGAGAAATATACTGTGTAGATAGATAGATAGATAGATAGATAGATAGATAGATAGATAGATAGATAGATAGATAGATAGATAGATAGATAGATAGATAGATAGATAGATAGATAGATAGATAGATAGATAGATAGATAGATAGATAGATAGATAGATAGATAGATAGATAGATAGATAGATAAATAGATAAATAGATAGATAGATACTTACTTTATTAGTCCCCAAGGGGAATTTTTTTTCACTACAGCAGCATCTATAGATATAGGAAAGAAATAAAATAACAGTAAAAAAGATTAAATGTAAAAATGCACAGTATATACAATAAATAGAATAAAATAGAATAATTTAATTAAATTAAATCAAAACTGACTAAACAATAGTGCAAAGTTTTTTTTTAAATATTTAAACAAACAAGAAAACAGACAACGGTGTTATTGTTGTTTGATGGATTTTGCCAGAGGTGAGTTATTGTACAGTCTTATTGCAGTGGGCAGGAATGATCTCTTGTATCAGGAATGATCTCCTGTATTCGGAATGATCTCCTGTATCAGGAATGATCTCCTGTATCATACAGGAATGATCTCCTGTATCAGGAATGATCTCCTGTATCTGGAATGATCTCCTGTATCAGGAACGATCTCCTGTATCAGGAATGATCTCCTGTATCTGGAATGATCTCCTGTGTCTGGAATGATCTCCTGTATCTGTCCTTGTGACAGCGGAGCTGAAGGAGTCTTTTGGAGAACGTCCTCCTCTGTCCCTGCAGCGGGTGGTGGAGAGGGTGGTCAGGATTATCCAATATGGATAATAGTTTCCTCAGCGTCCTCCTCTCCACCACCTTTTCCAGACTGTCCAGTTTGCAGCCAATGATGGAGCCAGCCTTCTTAACCAGTTTGTTAAGTCTGTTGGTGTTGCCGGCTCCAATGCTGCTCCCCCAGCAGACCACAGCGAAGTACAGTTCACTGGCCACAACAGACTGGTCGAACATCTCCAACATCTTGCTGCACACATTGAAGGATCGGAGTTTCCTCAAGAAAAAGAGTCGACTCTTGTAGACAGCGTTGATGTTGGTCTTCCAGTTCAGTGTCATGGAGACACCAGGTACTTGTACTCCTCAACCATGTCCACCTCCTCTCCCAGAACTCTCAGCGGTTGTGGAGCCGTCGTCTTCCTCCTGAAGTCGACCACCATCTCTCTGGTCTTGGCCACGTTCAGGAGCAGGTGATTTATTCCCGCCCACTCCATAAAGTCATCCACTACTGCCCTGTACTCATCCTCCCGTCCATCCCTTATACATCCTACCACTGCAGAGTCATCAGAGAACTTCTGCAGATGGCAGGACTCTGAGTTGTACTGGAAGTCAGTGGTGTAGAAGATGAACAGGAAGGGAGACAGAACAGTTCCCTGAGGAGCTCCAATACCACTGACCACCGTATCAGACAGCACACTGCCCAGACGGACAAACTGTGGTCTGCCTGTCAGGTAGTCAGTGATCCAGGAGACGGTGGACGCGTCCACCCACAGCTTCTCACTCAGCAGCAGTGGTTGGATGGTGTTGAATGCACTGGAGAAATCAAAGAAAGTGATTCTCACAGAGTCACCGTTTCTATCCAGGTGAGACTGAGCTCGTTGCAGCAGGTAGATGATGGCATCGTCCACTCCCACATGAGGCTGGTACGCAAATTGCAGTGGGTCCAGTGAAAATCTCACCAGTGGTCTGAGGTGGGCCAAGACCAGCCTCTCCAGCACCTTCATCACATGAGATGTGAGGGCAACCGGACGGTAGTCGTTGAGGCCGGGTGGAGTTGTCTTCTTAGGGACTGCAGCATCACACACTGAAACTAATTAGTATTTTAAAATCCTTAAATATCAACTTTGTGTGTGTGTGACATTCATGATCTTGTTGAGTTCACGTCCTGGTTAATTATTTCATGGACTGATGGATTTGATGGATAACACAAGGATGTGGGAAATATCAACAAAAGCCCATTGTTTGCATAGACGATAAAAAAAAAAGCAGGCAAATAGTTCCAGTTAATTATTTGCTGAACGAGAACCACAGCCCATCGTTGTGCATTATTAAAATGAACCTCTTTTTTTGGGCAGGGATGTCTTTTGACAGGTAGTTCAGGAGTCCTGTCATGTTATGCGTATTATTACAGAGATTTCCGTTTTTCTAATTAAAGTCGTTGACTCAAAGGTCCAGTTTACAGCACTCATGCTTATTATATATATTGCCGGAATGGCAACTAGTGATAGTGAAATTATATTTAATTTGACCATAAATTGCTATAGTTTGATAAATAATCATTACACACTAACCGAATTTTCGGTGTTTAGGGAATTGTGCTATCCTATGCTAGTCATATAACGTGTGTGAGGTCATTAATTTTTCTTGTGAAGAACTGACCACTGCAGTCCGATGTTGAAGTGAAATTGAAGATTGTTGAAAGCATTCAAATACGAGGAAATGTGGGTGGCTTCCAAGAACTAAGCAAGTTTTAGAGAGACAGCCAGTCTCTGCAAGTTCTTGTTCTGTGGGCACAAAGGGTGGTGTTGGTGAAGAAGTGAGCGTGAATTAAAAGATTTGTGGTATCTGGGGCGACCCCTAGAGTGAGACCGGACTGAATTTATTCAGTTTGTCTCACTAGATCCACAAATTGACCTAAAGGAGTCATTCACACTCAATCTCCACGTGTGTGTTGAATTACCACTGTGTGGCAATACTGAATAAACAGTAAAAAAAAAAAATGTAAAAAAAAAAGGGAGATGGAATATGAATTTGATCGAGAGTGTGCGGAGTATGGGGGCTGTGGCCCAGAAGTGAATGTAGGAGAACAGTGGGGTCTCATTAGGATGCAGTTGAGTAGTGGATGTGACAAGGGAGTCAGAAAGAGAGAAATGAGAGAATACGATAAGTTATGGGACGAACTGAAGGAAAAGGAAGGATTTCCCGCGGGCCATGCTATGACGGTAATACAGCCATGGCTGAGTAGAGCAGAAAATGAGACTAAAAAATAAAACGAAATAATAAGCGACTAAACACAGAAATTATAGAGCAGAATAAAATTACTGAGAGAAGGATAACATAAGCAGAGGCAGACTCTGAGTCAGAAAAAAATTGAAGTAAGCGAAAAATAAAATCAGAACAGAATAAAACTAACGCTGAAAGATCGCGCTAAAACAAACAAAAACTTAGAACAATGGAGACAGACAAATGACTGGAATAATCCAGAATGTAATAATATATAAATAAAAGAATGGGAACAATTAATAATAGTGATAGTTAAAAATAAAATAATAAAAAAAGATAGAGAGAAGCAATATGGTTAAGGAAGCCAATTTAAAAAAAGAGAAACAGACAAATATGGGTTAAAGATTGAAGAAAATACATGAATAAACAAGAATAACCTAAGATAAGTGATAGCATAGAGATAACAGAGGAAAAAGGAACAGGAGGAAGAGCTGTTACAGGCACAGGCTCAGCTTTTGAAACTCCAATTAGACGACGCCAGACGTAAAGTAAAAAGGACACAAAACAATGGGGAGACTAAGGGAGAAATTTAGGTTAGAGACAGCAAAATCTGCATCACAGCCCCGTGAGAGCCCTAAGGTGGGAGAAATCAAACAAACCCACAGTAAAAACGAGAGATATTATAAGATGCAAAGATCACGGACAGATTGAGAGGGTTTGGGTGTGGTAGCCAGAGAGGGAAGCAGGAGGACTCTACCAGTGCAGAGGAAGATGAAACTCTGTGACAACACAGTCAAGACACCCTGAGAGCAAAGGAGGCAATACAGCAGACCAGCACCATGCCCGCACCGCAAGAAGTGGACAGAGAGAGTGAGGACAGAGACAAACACTCCTCCTCGGAGCAACCACCAGCAACAGGCATCAAAATAAAGACCAATAAAAAAAGAAATGACACACTGAAATCATGACAAGAGGCAGTAAAACACCGAGACGGATCCGGGGGGGAAACATCCTCCCACAAGTACGGGAGGCACAGACAATCTGGGTGTCAGAAACAGTTGGCTGACCTCGACAGACTCCACCGACTCGAACTCCTTTCATACCTGTCACGTGATCACTGATAGGAGACGCTAACAACAGAATGCTACAGGGGATCAAAAGGGGCAGAGATGTGGAAAAATGCACTAAGCAATCAAATAGGAAGTCTGATGAACAAACAATTCAACTTCTGAAACAGTACCTGTCTCAGAAGAATAGTTGATTGATTGGATAAGATAAAGTAAAATAAACCAACTTAAAATAATATGTGATTAGTTAGAGATGAGTTAATAGAAAAGATAGACCGAAGTTAATAGATCAAAGTTAAGGATAAGATAGATCAAAGAAAATAAAAGAATACTAAGATTTAAGACGTGAAAGTTAAAGTTTACAGGGGCCCAAAGACAGTGTAGTATAGGAGAGCGGTAGTCACACCAGAAGTAGAAGGGCAGATTAGAATAAGTAGATAAATAATAATAGAACATTAGGACCACAACATAAAATAAATAAAAGAGAAGGTAATGAGCAAAAGACGAGGAGGAACCTTACTGCCGCCTTATTCTGGACCACACAGGCTGAAATGGCGTTTATATCACTCAAAAATGCCCTGAGCAATGCCACTGACCTGTCGGTAACAGATTACACGGCTACATTTTATCTGGATGTTTCTGAAACAGCCCAGACAGAAAATGGTGTGCTGTTTCAGAGAAAGGGGGGTGACAGGAAGGTGTTGATGTACGTAAGTGTGACACTAGATGCTACAGAGAACAGACACCCACCATGCACAAGACATGCAGCAGGTGTGGCAAAGATTTTGCAGAAAACGGCACACATAGTCATGCAACATCAACTGATAGTACTCACCACACACACAGTAGTGGTATATGTGAACTCCACAGCATTCACGATGTCATCACTCAGGCAGACCAGGCTGGACAAAACGCTGACATCACCACACATCACATACACACATGAAGGCATAAACATGGCAGACAACATGGGAGAAGGAGAGCCGCATGTGTGTGAGGAAAGAGTGCAGAAAGATGTCAGGATGAGAGAGAACTTGCAGAACATCCCTTACCCTGATGCTGAAGAAACCCTGTTCACAGATGGGCGTTGTTACAGACACCGAACGGAAGGACTGAAAGCAGCCCTAGCGGTGGTCAGGAGAACACAGGAAGGATTTGAGGAAGTGGTAGCAGAGCCAGTAGTTGGGAAAGAGTCAGCTCAGATAGCACAACTACAGGCCATGATTAAAGCATTCGAATGGGCAGAAGGGAAAGTTGTAAACATCTACACAGACTCAGCATATGTAGTGGGTGCCATCCAAGTGGAGCTGAGACAATGGATCAGGGCTGGATTCCTGACTGCGGATAAGACACCCATCAGACATGAAACAGACATGAAGAGACTGGTGGAGGCACTAATGAAGCCAAAAAAGGTAGCTGTAATGAAGTGCAAAGGACATGACAAGACCGACTCAATGGTAGCCCTGGGGAATGACAGAGCTGACCAGGCAGCCAAGAAAGCTGCAGGATACGTACCTCAGTATGTGATGGCACAGACTGAGAAAATCATACAGGAACTGTTGCCACAGTGCAACGAGGATATGATAGAAAAGGAGCAGGCAAAGGCCTCTCCATGGGACACCAGTGTATGGCAGGACAGAGGAGCCAAAAAACAGGATGGATTGTGGAGAGCCCCGGATGGTGGACTAGTTCTGCCACCAGGCCTGGTACAGAGTACATTACAGGAAGCACATGGTCTCACTCACTGTGGACAGAAACAGATGCAGCAACATCTGACCCATTGGTGGCATCTATTTCTACCAGCTATGATAAAAAAAAAAACATGTGAGAGAATGTAGTGTGTGTATAGCATACAACGTAAAAGCGACCATTAAGCCTCACCAAGGACAGTTTCCCCTGCCACAACTCCCAGGGCAGGAAATTATCATTGATTACACCGACATGATTGACAGAGTGGGAGGACACAGGTACCTCCTGGTAGCCGTGGATGCTTACACTGGCTGGCCAGAGGCAATACCTGCTAAAAAAGAGGATGCAAAAACAGTGATAAAATTCTTGATAAATCACTACATACCCGTGCATGGGTTTCCTCGTCGCATCCGTTCAGATAATGGCTCCCATTTCAAAAATAAAGACTGACAAGAAGTAGAAAAACATTTGGGCCTAAAACACGCATTTGGCCCGGTCTACCACCCTCAGTCACAGGGGAGGGTAGAAAGAATGAATCAGACACTGAAAAGTAAAATCAGTAAAGTATGTGCGCAAACCAAGCGGTCCTGGGTGGAGGCTCTGCCAGTAACATTGATGGCAGTGTGCAGCTCTGTGAATTCTACCACAGGGTTCACCCCTTTTGAGCTGTGGACTGGACAGCAGTTTCCAGGTCCAGGCGCAGGAAACCCGGTGACGATCGAAACAAGTTCCTGGATGAAATATAAGCAATACTATGATCAACTAACAGCTTTGGTGTCAGGTTTCTCTACACAGGTGACGAAGACCAAAGGGGACTCTCTGAGCAGTTGGCAGCGACTTCACTGATGACGGTGCAGAATAGGATGGCATTGGACATGCTGCTGGCGGAAAAAGGGGGTGTGTGCCACATGTTCGGGGATCAGTGCTGTACTTATATCACCAACAACATGGCACCTGATGGGTCGGTCACAAGGGCCCTAGAAGGCCTCAAGACGCTCTCCCAGGAAATGCATGAAATGTCAGGTATTGACAATCCCCTGGATAGTATGCTTAGCGGGTGGTTTGGTAAATGGAAGAATGTTGTTGTATCTGTGTTTCTGTCGGTGTTAGGGATGTTGTGCTTTTGCTTTGTGCGGCTGTTGTTGTGTTCCCTGCATTAGGTCATTGTGCAACCGCATCATCGTGGCCACTGTGGAGAAGACGGGCAACTCTCCTCCCTACCAGATGCCCTTGCTCCTGGAAGGGGAGCCGGCCTTGATGGACAGGGAGGAGGATGATGAGGAGAATGTGGTGTAGGGTTTGGTTTTTTGTCCCTGTGGGTCTTCTGGGGTTTCTTTCTTACGGTTGTTGGTCTCCTGTGAGAGACCAAAAGGGGGAATTGTGCTATCCTATGCTAGTCTTTGCTTACAATAATACTATATACTGTATGTATGCCATATTATATTCCTTATATACAATCTCGTATTAATCAACTATTAATCCTCAGGCGTATGCAACAGGTTGTGTCTGTAGAGGTCAGCATACTGCTGAAGTCAGCGATACTGCTGAGGTCGTGATCCTGTTGGGGTCAGCATGCTGCTGTGCATAATAACAAGGCCACAGGCTGTAACGGTTGATGGCACGACCATTAGTTTCACCTCCTGTCTTTCTTATTTCTTCCGAGTCATAAAACAGGAATAAGTTACTGACCTGAGCAACACATCCCCACAAGGCAAGACGGCCCACCTCGACCAATCAACAAAGGACACATCACCATACATGACTTTTTGGTTCCTGTGCTATAAGAAGACTGGGTCAGGGAGAGTCAGAGTGCAGACTTCGTGAACTGACACATACTCTGTTGTGGTCAGGGAAACATAGTCTGGACCCAGAGCTCTGTAAACTGATTATTCTGCTGCTGTTAAATAAATATATTGAAGCCTGAGATCTTCTCTTATTGCCTCATTAAAAGAACATGCAGGACTGGAGGCTTGCACGTATTGGCTTTGTACTGGCATGAGCCCGAGTCCAACAGAATCATATATAAACTTTAAAAAAAAAAAAAAAAAAGACAGACAGCAGATTTGGGATGATTCTTAGTAATTCAGTTTTTGGAAATTGTAAACCGTGCGCAGACAACATTTCTCTACCACTGTCACTCCTGACATAATGACTTGAAGAGAGCAACAGGTCGCATGGCAATGTGCATCACTATTCTCTTTGTCTGTATGTAGCTATAGTACGTCTTTTAGTCAGCAGGGTGCAGTGTCGCTCTTTCCTTGCTGTGTTACGACCATGGACTGTGAGAAGCACGAAACAGCAGTCCCGGATGTCCATGTACCTAACCTTCAAAATAAAATCTAAAAAATTATTGGTTAAAATTGGATGTATTTAACCATCTCAGTCAAGATTTCAGATTAATTGACCATTTATCTACACAGTTATATTTATTTTTAACGTTTAGGCCTAATGTCTGTAAAGGCTGTACATCATCATTCACATTTACAGTACAGGCACGTATTTGCAAAAAAAAAAAAAAAAAGAAAGAAAATACGATATAAGCTAATAATAATAGTATTAGCTTATATCATTTATAATTATATATTATAATATATGGCATGTCCTCTTGATCCACCGTATTGAACCCAAGTGACATTTTTAGAGAAAAGAGCTTGAGCTGGAATTACAATGTGTGTTAACTGATCCATAATGTATATAAGTCAACAGGACAGTATTTGCAACAGTAAAATTGTGGCTTTTTCTCTTTCTTTTTTTTTCAGGCTTAGTCTGACATGCAAATATGTCTCTTTCCTGTATTTTCCCTCCGCTTCTTAGTGTTTCCATTACTTTGGATTTCACTGGATGTGTTAATGGACTTCTCCACAACATTGTGGCAAAGAGTTCAATCCCTGAGAGGGAAGAAGTAAGCATGCCTCCCCAAGACCTACAGCCTACTAATGTGCCATAGAGTACTGAAAGCTTTTAATCTCATATTACACCAGCATGAACACAACCACTCAACCACAACTTTCAGCATCAGAAGACATTAATGGAACCCATCAAGGATCAAACCCACACTGGGTGTGTACTGAGCCCCGTGCTGTACACACTTCTGACCCATGACTACTCAGCAAGGAGCCCAAGCAATCATCTCATAAGATTCATTGATGGGGGAGGCTGTAGCTCAGTTGGTAGAGTGGGTTGCACACTAATCAGAAGGTTGGTGGTGTGATCCCAGCTCCTCCTGTCCACGTGCCTGAGTGTCCTTGAGCAAGACACTGAACCCTAAAATTGCTCCCAATTGTGTACAATCAGTGTGTTGTAAGTCACTTTGGATAAAAGCATCAGCTAAATGACATGGAATAATGACACCACAGGACACAGTAGTGGGACTTTACCACTTTTTCACCATTGATTTGAAGAAGGTGCACCCTGCTTCCACTTCCCCACATATTGGTGGCATGAAAGTGGAGAGGTTCAATAGATTTAAATTATTGGGGTGACACATTTAGGATAGTTTAATGTAGCCTAAACACATCCTCTGAGAAAAGCCTTCCAGCATCTCTACAGCATGATAAATTAGAACTTAGAACACCATCGTGACACAGATTTCACTGCAGTGATAAAAGCACCCAGTGGATCACCAGTACCAGTCTGCCCTTCATCACAGACATCTACACTGACAGATGCAAGAAAAGCTAGTGCATCCCCCTCCCATCATCAACCAGCTCCTCCCCATCCTATTGGGACCAAAACCACAAAGCAATAGGGCAAGGAGCACAAGAGTGACAAGTATGAGTTCCTTCCTTCAAGCTGTCAAGCTAGTCAGTTCCGGATAACACTCCCTAACACTTTGTATATAGCAATCAAAAACGTACATGATGGAAAAAAAGATTTATCTCTTCCTCTTGTTTGCATTGTGGCTCCGGAAAGTCTCTTTGTCAAGCAGGCTCCGAAACGTTTCTTTTGTTCTCTCTCTTATTTGCATTGTTGCTCCGGAAAGTCTCTTGTATTTTCTCTGTCTTATTTGCAAGTGATTCCTTTTGATTTACTTTCCGCATCTAATTGACGACTCCTCTTGTGACCTACAACCAACTCAGTATTACCATACGAAAGCAGATACAAAAGGAATGGGGGTGACTGTCAATTGTTTGTCAACTGTATAAAAGCTGCCGTATGGAGGAGTGATGAAGAGCCCTGTAGAGAACTGCTGGGGGGAACACTGCTGCACACCTCTCTTTGAAGGTGCATGTAGTTGCTCCTTCTTGCAAGAATAAATGTCCGATGTGTTTGATTTTGAACCAAGCCTCTGAGTAATTTTTCCAGCAGTACCATCACTTTACTAACTGCTAAGTGCTATTTTGCAGTTTTAACTTAAAAAAAGTATACTGTTTATATTGTTTATCTAAGTTATAATAGTTCTATATATTGTTTTATATCATTTAGCTAAATTATATTTCACAATGCACAGGTTAATATGAGTAACACGATTTGATTCCCCTGTACTGTGTATGGAAAGACAATAAATACTCTTATCTCTTATCATTATGTAGTGTACAATTTTCAAAAGAAGAAAGGCACTTGTAGAGCTCAGGTCTCCGCTGAAGCCAATACACCTCTCCTCTCTAATATGGAAATTTGCAAAAGCAACCACTGTCTGTGTCCTTTTCTGTGTGCCTATCAATCCAACCCATCATACTACACGTAGCCACCAGATAAGGCAGGGCTTAATTTCTTTCCCAGTACGGATCTGGTGCTACATGACTAGGATAGACGACTGCTTGTTGTGTTACAGTAAGTCTGTGCAAATACAGTAGTTTCCCAGGAGATTACTGGTGCCATGGACTGTGATAGAGAGTGACCGTGTGTTCCGAATAGCCTACGGGTTCTCACTGAACTTTACTGATATTTATTGAGTTTTAAGAATTTAATTATATTGAAATGTTTTAATTGTGTTTCAGTCTCATTTGTTATTATTCCTGTATTATACAATTTTTTTGGTTTAATGTTTTTGTTAAGCATTTTGTAACTTGTTTTTGAAAATTATTATTTATGGATAACAAAAGCTGCTACGACAAAAGGTCCTGTCGTACTTTTGTAAGCTTTTAACTTGATGCTTTTATTCCGAAAGCGCTCGATTCCGGAAGTCGTGGTTCTGTTGTCACAGCGGAGCAGACAGCAGAGCGCAGCTGTTTTGGGCCGAACAGCCCGAATGTAAGTCTCAGATGTCACATTATTTTCACTGCATATTGGCCTGATGGCTTAACGTTCCTTCTCCTTTTCTGTTTCTACTCTCGTCTCGTTTAGCGACGTCTTTTAGCGGCTCGTGTTGCTGGTTTGCGGCGGGTGTTTGGTGCCTTTCGGAGGTTCGAGAGAGGATGGTTCTGTCGGCATCACAACAAGTCGCCCTGGCTTTCACGGCCGTGCTTTTCACGTTTGTCGTCCTGCCGAGGTTGTTCGGTGTTGGCGGCGGGACTGCGGCGAAGGAAAACAAATACGACTCTCGTTACAATAGAAAAGGTAGGACGTGTCACTGTTGTGTCCTTGTGTCGTCACATGCATGTGCGCTTGTATGTGTCGCTTGCCTCGAGCTCACGAGCCTCGTCTGTGAGTTAGCTGTCGCGTGCATTAGTTTGGGTTTCCCACATTACAAGTCACGAGAGTGGACTATACAGAAGAGGGATCAGAGGTGTGCGACCATCTGCGTCGACTGGTTGGCGTGAGCGGAGAGCAGAGAGACCATAGCGACCTGCAGAGGGACCATAGAGACCTGCTGAGACTATAGAGACCTGCAGAGAGACCATAGAGACCTGCTGAGACCATAGAGACCTGCAGAGAGACCATAGAGACCTGCAGAGAGACCATAGAGACCTGCAGAGAGACCATAGAGACCTGCTGAGACCATAGAGACCTGCAGAGAGACCATAGAGACCTGCTGAGACCATAGAGACCTGCAGAGAGACCATAGAGACCTGCTGAGACCATAGAGACCTGCAGAGAGACCATAGAGACCTGCAGAGAGACCTGCTGAGACCATAGAGACCTGCAGAGACCATAGAGACCTGCTGAGACCATAGAGACCTGCAGAGACCATAGAGACCTGCAGAGACCATAGAGACCTGCAGAGAGACCATAGAGACCTGCAGAGACCATAGAGACCTGCAGAGAGACCATAGAGACCTGCAGAGAGACCATAGAGACCTGCTGAGACCATAGAGACCTGCTGAGACCATAGAGACCTGCAGAGAGACCATAGAGACCTGCAGAGAGACCTGCTGAGACCATAGAGACCTGCAGAGAGACCTGCTGAGACCATAGAGACCTGCAGAGACCATAGAGACCTGCTGAGACCATAGAGACCTGCAGAGAGACCACAGAGACCTGCAGAGAGACCATAGAGACCTGCAGATACCATAGAGACTTGCAGAGAGACCATAGAGACCTGCAGAGACCATAGAGACCTGCAGAGACCATAGAGACCTGCAGAGGGACCATAGAGACCTGCAGAGAGACTATAGAGACTTGCAGAGAGACCATAGAGACCTGCAGAGACCATAGAGACTTGCAGAGAGACCATAGAGACCTGCAGAGACCATAGAGACCTGCAGAGAGACCATAGAGACCTGCAGAGAGACCATAGAGACCTGCAGAGAGACCATAGAGACTTGCAGAGAGACCATAGAGACTTGCAGAGAGACCATAGAGACCTGCAGAGACCATAGAGACCTGCAGAGAGACCATAGAGACCTGCAGAGACCATAGAGACCTGCAGAGAGACCATAGAGACCTGCAGATACCATAGAGACCTGCAGAGACCATAGAGACTTGCAGAGAGACCATAGAGACCTGCAGAGAGACCATAGAGACCTGCAGATACCATAGAGACCTGCAGAGACCATAGAGACTTGCAGAGAGACCACAGAGACCTGCAGAGAGACCACAGAGACACGTGCAGAAAGAGGCACTGACGGGAATAAAGCACACTATGGGAGACAGAAGGCAGAACGTTAATGTGTAACAGTGTCATATAAATGGATGGAAAGAAAGAGTCAATTTCGATTTATTGTATTTCCATGTTTTATGTGACAAATATACAGGCTTTGACAATGAAAACAATCCCTGAAAAGTGATGACATACCTGCATTCCTTTGGTATGCCATGGGAGGAAAGAACATTTTAAAAGAGAGATATTCTTGCTTCTTTTCCAAACATATTTTGAAATGGCCTTGACAGATTTATTGTTCTAGAACATCTATATATTACAAACAAACAGTTTTCTTTCATTAATATCACACATACTCAATCTTGTAATCAGCCATGCAGCCTATTTTAATGGAGAAAAGTTGTCACCGTGCTGTTTGATATCATTGTGTGCACCACACTGAACACTGACCGGACACAGCTACGCTGGATCCGATAGAAAACTAGAGACCTGCGTGTTAAAGGTGAAGGCTGTAAGACCATCTCCAGGCAGCTTCATGTTCCTGTGACTACAGTTGGATATATTATTAAGAAGTTTCAGGTCCATTGAACTGTAACCAACCTGCCTGAGCACGGTCGCTGGAGAAAAACTGACCCCAGATTGAAGAGAAGGACGACGCAGATGGTAGACAAAGATCCAAGGAAAGCTTACGGAGAGATGTAAGCTGCACGCCACAGTCAAAGATCATCCGTGTCTGATTGAGCGACAGTGGACTCTATTAAAGACGACCAAGGAGGACTCCGCTGTTGAAAGACGGAAAGAAAGAAAATGTAATTTGCTAAGATAAATAATGATGAGTCGCAATGCTTCTGGGAGAAGGTCCTTTGAACGGGTGAGACAAAACTGGAGGTTTTTTTTGGAAAGTCACATCAGCTCATAGACAAAAAAAAAAAAAAAGAAAGAAACTTTACAAGAACAGAACAACAAACATGGAGGAGGCTTGGTTCTGTCTTTGGGCTGCTTTGCTGCGTCTGGCAGAAGATGGCTTGAATCCGAGTAGAGCACAATTAAATCTCAAGACTATCAAGGAATTCTGCAGTGAAACGTGCTGCCCTGTACGTCATGTATTTATTTCAATAACTATTGCAATTAGCTGTTTATCGGTATGACTGTGATGGAGGAATGCTGAGGGAGTTTCACCTGCTGCTTTGTGTTGCACAGCTTACGTCTTCTTAACCATCGGTGGGAGGAAGCGGGGCTGACTGCCCAGCAAACCTCCAAATGCAGATCAATGCTGGCTCTTTGCTGCTGAAGTGCGTTCTTTATGCCAGTGCTGTCGACGCGACCAAAACAACCTCACCACGGCCATTTCAACTGTCTAATGGCCGCCGCAATATCGCAGATTAGGAGGATGTTTTTCTTTCTCCTACATTTGAACTCGCGGCCTCCTACAACGCCCCGTCAGACTGTCAGCTTTATATCATGAAGCTTGTTTGTGTGCGTTTCGATTCCAGTAATCGCTCTTTGCTGATATAAATGTGCGGTCACTGACACGAAAGGCTTCATGTTGCAGCTGTTTTAGTTTTTTTCACAGCAGCTAAGCCACTATAGATTCACTATGAGCTTTGTATTACCAATGTTTAGTGATTGTTATTTTTATGGCAGAAGGTGCCTTTAAATATTGTATTTTAAATATTGTAGTAAGAGTCAGAAGTTACGTGAAAATTGAAGGTTTGCAGTCAAATAACTGCACAGAAATCCCCACTGCTACCACAGCGTAGTCAGTTCAAAGGTATGAATGTTATATTCCAATATAAATATATTATCAAATATTGTGGCATTATTGGAGTGACCCATCATCCCCCTCCGACCTCGTCCATCGTGACGTTTGACTGTATACATACGACCTAGGACAGGAGATAATTGCACTCAGCACGGTACAGGCTACCAGATGTCGAAGCGCCCTCGGCCTCTGTTCTTTCTTTTAATGACGTTGTATTTTGCGGCAGGAGGTCCCGGGCCGGGCGCAGTGCGAGGTCAGCCCATCAACATGAACGCCCCCGGCTCGCACCAGACCGCCGAGAGCATGCAGCAGATGAAGAAACGCATGGAGCAGGAGCTGAAGGGCGACAAGTACAAATCCAACAGCAACAAGGGCTACGTGTTCACGCTGATGCCTCTCTACGCCATCGGAGTCGGAGTGTTCGCAGCCTACAAGTTTTTAAAGGTGACTAAATACACCCGCGACAGACAAACTACATTGATCAAAGCGTCCCATCTGAAAGGCGGTCACTCAGTTTGGAATGTGCTTGCTTTGCGTTATTTTCCGTCTCGCAGATCAAGTCGGCGGACGACAAGGCACAAAAGGACAAATTTGCAAAAGGGGCCAAAAAGTCCGTGGAGGCAGGTGCGTGTGTCACGCGCGGCGGGACGTCTTCCATCACACATATTTGTTTACCGTGAGTACATTCAAATATGTTTTTTTTTTTTTACCTGCTGGCGTGTTTGTGTTTGCGCAGAGAACCAGTTGAACGAGTTGGAACAAAGGCTGGCGCAGACAGAAAGGATGCTCAACTCCATCCTCACCCAGCTGGACCCACTCACCAACTGGTGAGTCGGTTTTCAGGTGTACGCCACGCTTCGTCTTCACGTGATTCTCGCTTCGTGTTTTTTTTTTGTCAACATAAATGTGATATTGTGCCTTCGAATATTCAGTAAAAACCGACCACCGCCGTCAGCCGCAGAGCTTCTAATTACTTCCTCGGCAGATTGAACGATGTTCAGGCCTGATTTTATGACGCTCAGCGGCAACGTTCACACATTTTGTTGCCCTTTTATGTCGCAACGAGTAACGACTCGTTCCCCTGAGAGTCTGCTGCGCGGCGCTCCATGTGTGGAGCTCCGGAGGCGGCGCCGCCCGGCCCGATCCGTCACCGCCCGGCCCGTCACCGCCCGGCCCGATCCGTCACCGCCCGGCCCGTCACTTAAAGTCAGCTGAGCTGAAAACCTGTCGAATACAGCGGCGTTCAGCCATGTTTGTTGCTGGATAAGCTGCCAACATGTGTCATACAATTATGACGGTATTTAATCCAATATTGAATTTGTGGCACTAATCATGGGCGTCAACCTTCAGCTGCAGCTAGTGTATGATCACTGCTGCAACTTTTAAAAAAAAAACAGTTTTTAGAGGGTGGCGAGAGCTCAATGAAACTCAGTGATTTCAGTATGAAAGTTTTAGTTTCATCTATTGGCCCAGTTTTTGATAATGTGATATATCTTTTCCCTCCGGTTAAAGGCCGACGTTCTTACCAAACAGAGTCGCTCCTCTCAGATCAGCCTGTCATCACCCTCATGTCATTGTTTTGTCGTCACGTCTCTGCAGTGTGAAGTCGGTGGCCCAAGAACAGAAGAACGAGATCATGTCTCAACTCCAGACCATCCGGTTCCTGATGAAGAAGAGAGGAATGGACTGTCCACCCCTGAACCTCAACGGTGGGACACTACACGGTCTTTGTGTTCACACTGTAGTAAAGTATTTGAACAGTATGGTAACTAGTGATGCATTTCAAACTGCAGCGTCCATGAGAAGATATCGATAATGCAGTCAGGCTTCACGCTGCAGTCAAATCTCTGCAAACTGCCTGTTTGTCTTGTTGTGTTGAACCACAACGGCCACGCTGAGACACGTCTCTGCTTCTGATTTCATGTTTGTGAATGAGGTTCAGGTCAGATATGCAAAAGATCAGAAGATTTGAGCAGCGTCTGATTTCCACTGAAGCCTGTGGTTTGGTGACCGGCGGCTTTGTATTTAAATCAGTTTGGTTGGTGCAGAGAAACTCTGAAAAGTCACGTCCGTCAGCGGGATGAAACGTGACGCTACATGAGACAGAAAACCTGACATCTCTGAAAGAGCGATAAAACATTTGCATAACGTGTTCATCATTCAAATTCCCATTCACTGTCCTTTAACGTCGTACGTTCGGTTTGGGGTGATATTGATAAAAATCAAATAAAGACAGGGATGACTCCTGATACTTCCAAAACATATTTGCTCAAAAGAAAACAATGACACGCAACAAAAGATCCAGACAGATGTGGTATGTGTCTTGACCGTTAGGCTACTGAGGGACTCATCTCCGTCTGTTTTAATTAATTGATTATTGATTCATTTTAATGTCAACTCCACTCTGTCCTGAATGTTTCGCAGCACTAGTTCCATCTGTACGGTGTGCAGATGTCGTGCTCACTGCTCGGCTCCTTCCAGTCTCTTCTAACAGAAATACTTCATCCCATGTTTTTTTTGTTTCCCTGTTAAGCTATTTTCTGATAAAAAAAAATTTAAAAAAAAGAGAGAGAAAGCAGCAGAGTGTGATATGGTTTAACTTTTTGTGGTGATGGAATTATCCATCCATTATCTATACCCGCTTTATCCTGAACAGGAGCATTCAGAATAGCTTATTAATAGAATGTGTCATTTCCTGATTTTCAGAAGCATCATGCGAGCGTAATCTGGACGACCTCATCGAGTCCCTCGGGGCCAACGACACTTCGGCGACGGTGGACGAGAAGCCTTCTGCAGAAGCAACAGAGTCTTCTGAAAAATGTTACGAAAAGCATTCGGAAGTTAAAGATGACGCGGCGACAGAAGGGGAAGAGATGAAGGATCTCAGACCGGAGGAATGTGACGGGGAAGAAGCAGCAGAAGAAGAAGAGGATGTGGAGGCAGAGGAGGAGGAGGAGGAGGAAGGATCGGAGCGCTCTGAGCTCGTGCCTTCTCTCGAAGACTCGTACGAGACAAACATTGACGAGGTCGGAGGGGAGCAGCCGGCGTCCGGCCTCAGGCGACGCAACAGGCCTGAATGAACTCAGCAGGATCTCTGCTCTGTGCAGAAGGGTGACAGATATTATGAATATTTATTATCTAAAGGCTTTCATTCCAAAAGGCGGCCTCCATATTCTATAAAAACATAATGCATTCATTAGGACAAACACAGAGGGCTCTATTTTGATGTTCCGGTCACAAACTGCTCCTGGAGGTCAGCGAGGGCGTCCAGTGCGTCACGTATGTTAATTCAAATCGGCCGTTCGTTATGTTTGAGGTTAATACACAGAGAGGTGACGGATAAAAGAAGAAGACAACATAAAGTTTAAACTCAGATGTTCCACCTCGAGTTTCCGGAAGAGCTCGTAGTTGTCGTTGGAGTATTTGGGGTCGTGCATCATGAACTGGAACAGATAAGATACTGAGCAGAACCCTCAAACTATTTCATATATATATTTCTTTCTGAAACGACCGAGCTTACAGAGGCGTTGCTCCTGTTGTGTTGGAGGCACGTTTCTGTCAATAGTCCCTCTCTGGTCCCGATCACCAAATAATCCACCAGGACAAAACATATATTAAGTGTAACAACCTAAATAACACTTCTTCATGTGTTGTTTCTGTGTTGAGGTAAAATCTTTATTCATACAAAAACATGGGTATGTGGTGAAGAAGTGTGCTTCTCACTCTCACAACCTTTTCTGTTTTATAAGTAACAGTTTAAGTGGAGGAAATAGTTTGCACACCAGTCGGAAAGCCATAGGAAAAAAACAACAGATCTTTAGCTTTCGGGTGGACAAAGTAAACGGATATTCAGGGTTGGTGAAATCCCGACATGCTGCGGCACCACTCACTTTAGTCTCTGCTGGTATGAACATGGAGCCAACGATGTCCGTCACTATTGTGTCGTCAGTCATTTTTTAACACTAATCGACATCTTTCTAAAACTGATTTTATCATTAGATTCGATTTTTATTTTGAATACTAAAGCCAAACATTTAAAGCGTCTCTAATCCAGCAGGTTGTTCTAACGTCTTTTCCCTCTCAGTGAATAACTTGTCAATCCCAGGTGCATCTAATCCCACTAAGGACGGCTGCTTTCCACTCAGGCCGTTAAAACCGTCGTTCGTACGTTGGCTTCCACCTTTTGCTCATCCTGTTACGCCGCGTCGAAATGTCTGCTGTTGATCTGATTATTCCACCATCGTAGATACTCCAGGATACCACGTTTTCTTTTTGTTCTTCTTTTTTTTAAACCACTGACCTTTTGTCTTTTGCATCTTCACCCCGCGCCACCCTGTGCTGCCACCCTCAGGTTGCTTTTGGAATAGCAAGATCTCCAACTAGTGCCAGGTCTGACTAGTCAGTTCACACTTCTCCGTCTGATAGTTTTATGAGTGTGACTCTCCTTTTCTATTTTGAATATATATAAATCCTTTTTATCATAAAGAGACGGACACCAGTGTTGCAGCTGGATAATAGTTAGACTGAAGTTGTGCTTGTGGCATGTTTAGACATCCAAACATTACTGTGCATGTTTTCCTTTTTTACTTCGTAGGATGTTTTTGTGTGCACCCTGTGACCGCATGATGTTTGAACTTATTTATTTATTCAAGAGAAAAATGACAATCATTAGGATGAGACAGAAACACGTGATCTCACATTCAATATTTCTAGTCTTATATATTGTTTGTTTTGTTTTTCGTTTTTTCGTCTGTGCTTCTGTTTTTTTAGATTCCTCGTCTTATATTTAAATTTGTCTTAATTGTGATCGGGGGTGGGGGGGTGGGGTCACTGACGAGGCTTTCAGGTTACTTCCATGTTGTGTTGTTGAGTAACCTCCTACATCACATCAGGGTGCTCCTCTGAATTACAGATCTTATGTTTTGTGCTGATGTCAGTTGATAACAGGACCTGTGTGACTGCGATTTTGTCTACCAGAGTAACAGTAATTATTCATCTCAGTTTGTATGATCATTTCGACATCTTAACTTCGGTCTGTTTCGCAGCGAGGCACAGTTGTGAATAAATCTGTCATTTAACTTGTGAAACCTGTGAAAAAAGCCCAAATGTTGATGTAGTAAAATATGAATGAAATCACATTAGAATCGTATAAATTTAGAGGCCCTTATGAAATAGCTTTTATTGTGCAGTAATATAAAACCAAAGCATGAGCTGTTATTACTGTGTAGTTACACCAATCATTGCCTTATGTGGGAAGAAAGATTTGATGTGTGGACATAAGATGTTTTGTTCAGCCTCATATTTCTTTTCTTTTTGTGTATATATATATTTTCATTGTTTTTCCTTCACTACACATTTAATTGGTCACAACTAAGAAACCACAAATCTTTGCCTTAATTTAGTTAGTAAATGTTTTGGATAATTTTTCCCACCTTTACACAAAGTTACATGTCTGTGTTGAATGTTGTGTGTTTCATGTGGCTGCTGAGGGAACAAACTCAGCTTCCCTTCATAGAAAATAAAAATAAAAAAAACAAAAAAAAAGAGAGGCCGTCGTTCTCGCATGGCTTTTGAACTGATGCTGTTTTTTTTCACCTTCAACCTCAACAGGGCTCATGCTAATATGGTTGACATATGTTTGGATCTTTTTTTGGCAGTTATATCCTCCTAAATTGTATTATTAGATAACGAGGTAAAACTATCAAAATGAACAACATGACAGATCGAGCCTTGAGTCATTTCAAGGTTATCTACGTGGTTATGAACTCAGACTACCAGAGTGAGTGACCGAGGTTTGGCTTTCACCCAGGTGAGCACCGCCCGCTCCTCTTTCAAGACCTGAAGGTAAAACATGGAACTTCACTACCCACAATCCATCACTGTTGTGAAGTTGCCTTGTGTCCCTGAGGATTGGAGGGATTTTTTTTTTTTTTTAACTTTTCTATGTTGATGATACTATTTAGTTGATGAGCCCTTCTTGTTTTCCACGTGTTTATATTGTGTCAACCTCATCCTTTTCTTTCAGGTAAGCTTAATTTCTTGCATTTGTATACGTCTTTTTTCACAGGAGTGAGTTAAAAAAACCAAATGAATGTGATGTCTGGTTGTGATTACAAACTAATCGCTGTCCATACTAATGTGAGCTTGGCTGTCTGTACAGAAGGCTCGGTGGTTAAGTCTTTCAGGTGGTTGGTTGTTAGTGAGCATAAACTATAGACTGCTCAACAACATTCATTTAATTGTATAGCTCATTTGTAGAAATATAAGGCACAGAAAAAACAACCTTCAAAAACAATGGGAGAGTTACTGTTATTGTTCTGTAGTCACTCCGGACATGTTGGGAAGGGTGACGTCTGAATGGGCCCTTTTCCCCCTTTGTATACGTCCCCAAAACAGCTACATCGACGCGTAATCAGATGCATCTGTAGTGTTTATTAGGGTAAACAATAGAGATCTGCTTATAACACATTCGTCTGCACACTTTGATCTCAGCAGACATGTGTTTTTTTTTTTCCAACAAAATGAAATGACTATATGTGAGGTTTTACAACATTAGGAATATTAGTTCATTCATTTTATTTGATCTATTTGTCAGACACATTACTCAACAGCAAAAGAACAAAGAAATGTGTGTGAGACGGGGTTTGCCTCAGAAGCTCATTTTCATCTGTTGTTCATGGCTGGTTGTTCAAGGAACATAAAACGGTCCTCAATGGGTTCTCTCCGGATACTCCGGCTTCCTCCCACCATCCAGAAAAATACATGCATGTCAGGTTAACTGGTGATTCTACAAATTGCCTTTATTGATGAGTGAGAGCGTAAATGGTGTTTGTTTCTGTCTGTCTATTTGTGTTGTCCCTGTGATGGACAGGCGACCTGAGCTGGGACAGGCTTTGGGGAAACTTCAAAACTGGAGTCGTTTTTGTTGTCCACACTTCAAAAGCTTCTAAAAGGTCAAAATGTTGGTGATAAAATGCTGAAAAAGTTCACATATCATTTGGATGATATCAGGTGTATCTCCAAATATTTCTGTGAATTATGAGCAAACGTTTGGAGAAATAGAAAATGTTGTGCATACAGCACACATTAAAAGAATATATTTAATATCACTGCGGGCTCACCGTTTGACCAAACTTAACGCCTTTGAAAACATGTAATACCGAGTATCCAAAGAATGTCTGTGTCAGTTTTTGTAGCATTTGAATGAATGATTGCGGCGGATCAATGACGTGATTTATTTTCTGGTTCCTGTTTTATATCATTTTTTTTGCGTGTTTGTATTAGAGAGCTAACTAACGAGCTAACTGCTAACATCAACCAATAACAAAAATCTCACTTCCATTTAAGTGAGATTTTGTTCTGAAAGCTGCACTTTTTTTTTTTTTTTTTTTTTTTTTTCGTGGCTTTCATATTTGTGGAGGTCATATCCTTTTAAGTTTATTGTTTTGATCATTTTTAGATGTTCGTAACATTTCTTTTTGAGTTTATGTTATTGCTTTTGTTTTTAATTTGTTTTGTTTTTTGTTGAGTTTTTAGCATGTGTTGTTTTTTTATTCGGTTTTGAAGTTTTGGACTGGATCCTAGTCCTATTAACAGATTTAGAATTAAGAATATATAAACTTCAAAATCTAAACTGAACTGTTGCTTTAAGAAATGTGTTCCTTTAGCTGTATTAACAAACAAAAGTCAGTATATGTTCTGCATGAATGCCTACTAAATTTATATCATAATGCCTTCTTAACGACACTACAGAAACTAAAAGATCCACGCATGCTGCTGCTGTGTTTCTTTGACCAGAATTATTTCAGCTAATGGGATTTAATGCCTTGACTTTGCTGCTGAAAGTAGTTATGAGTTAAATATGATAAAAACAAATATTCTCCCTGTTTTTTCAGTGATGAGCTGTGAAAGAAGCTTCAGTACAAGCAGTTTGCCACTAGATGGCGCTCTGACATCATGTTTCCACGACAGAGCTGAAGTATCAGCAGTAAAAGTGATGTCATCAATTACAGTCATTTTAGGGTGGGGGAATAATTTAATTAAATCAAGGGCAGTGTTGAGGTACTTAGTCCTTCCATTTCCTGCTGCTTTCTACTTGTTTTTATTTAACAACCTTAGTTCCTTTTCATGTGAACATTTTAACAACAGAACATTTGATGACTTTCTAAAATATGAAGCATTAGTCTGAATAAAAGCAGCCAACATGTGAGAAGGCAGGTAAATGAGCTCCTCCTCGACCAACTCCAACATTGAAGTCTCTCTTAATGACCAGTGATGATGATCCAACAACAGAACATCACACTGACAGTCCATTTCCCACGAGGACTGTCCAGACTCACATAATACTGTATGTGTAATGAAGACTGAAAGAATCTGTGTTCACATGTTGGCCAATAAAGCCGATAATACTTCAAATATGGAGGTTGATGCTACAATGGCATTTATATTTATGCCATTTATATTTTACTTGTAGGATTTCTGGGATTTTGGACACAAGTGATCTTCAGAAACTAAAATGCAACAACGAACAACAAAAAGGAAAGATGAAAAAATAAAGACGCTATCTATTTTCTAAATGATCTCTGACAAATTATTAAAAAAATGTTTTAAAAAACATATTATTAAACTGCAATACATATATTACATTATAGTTCACATTAATTTACTGTATATTATCATATTATTGTCAGAAACTCTGCTTAAGCCAGAGACAGTCCAGTGACAACAGCTGATCAGGTTGCTTCTAAAGTTAAAGGCTGTAGTTTAGTGAAATAATTTACGCTGACAAATCAAGTACGGCGGACAACAAGATTAACAGAGCTCAGTGTTTTATTTAAATTCAGTAATCAGAAGCATGAATTGATAGCATACGTTGCAGCAGGATCAGTGATCACTCGTGCTCTGTGAAGGGTCACTTTGAACTTGCTTCAAAGTCTCATCTATTGGTAGAAAAGAGGCTTTATGTTATTGTATTAAATATCAAATATCATTCATTTAATACATTGTATGTGACAAAAGCAGATTTGAGTCTTTGCGTAACATTTATATTACATGTAACCTCTAACAGGTTTTGCCCATAACAGTTAACAGCTAAGCAACAAGTCTACTGTGATATGTGCAGCGTTAAAGATGTCCTTCCTTCACAGATGAACAAGAGGAGTAGTCGATTTTTTTTAAATTTTATATTCCATCAACCCATGTAATTAAATTATTATCTGTTCAGTGATCTCACCCCAACCGGTCGAGGCAGATGGCCGCCCACCTCTGAGCCTGGTTCTGTCGGAGTTTTCTTCCTGAGGGAGATTTTCCTTCCCTCTGTTGGAGGTTTTTCTCCCTTAAAGAGGAGTTGTTGTTTTTTCCCTCTTAGCTTATGTGGGAATTGTTGAATTGTTGGGTTTCTCTGTATAATATTGTAAAGTTCTGCTGTCAGGACTTTAATGTGTTAAGTGCCATGAAATAACCTATGTTGTGATTTGGCGCTATATAAATGAAGTTGAATTGAATTGAATTGATCCTCCTCCATCTGGAAGCTTTCAAAGCTGTTGTCTGTGTCTCCAGAGTCAGTCAGCATGGTGGTGGATTTAAACTGGAGTGAGGTCTGAAATCTGCAGATGGCGCCACAGGAACACGGTTACAGCAAAGGCACCAAGGTAAAGAGTTCAACAGTTTACTGAGTGGTTAAATCTAATTTCTGCTGAATATATCAATCTAAGAAATAATTAGTTTTCCTTTATTTTATGTGGGAAATGGATCAAAAATATTTTTTAAACACAGAAAATCATACAAATAGAGATTAAACTGTGACGCAAGCTCCTCTCTTAATTCAATCCCACAAACCTCAGGTATTTTGAAAACTTCCCTGAAGCCTTCTGATGCAACAAACCACCTCCTCTAATCATAACTTGTAATTATACACAGAGTTTATTAATGACTTCCTCTCATGCAACACAGGAAAAAGATCTGGGATTCATCGTAAATTAGCTTGGCTCTGTCAATTAGGAAAGCAACGTTTAATCAGCTCGGTTGTCTTCCTCTGGGATTTCTGCCTATTTCCATCCAAGGGCCCATGGTTAGCAGGATCATTTTTTTTTTATTTATTTATTTATTTTTTTTATTGTACTCCACAGTTGTGAATGGAGCTTAACGTGTTTTGCAGCGCAGATTGCATGGGCTGCAAAAAACAACAACGAAATCCCTCCACAGCTGCCTTCAGGGCGACACTGGACTTCTAATCACACCAAAAGCATCCTCAAGAGTGTTTTCGGCATTTATAGTGTTTTTATGTGGACTGAAATATTTAAAGCACGCTCAGCTTTATGTGCTTATTGACACAATTTACATACACTTTGATCCGTCGAATGACATCCCGGTAATTGCTTCTATGATGGACACTCCCTGTGCTCTCTTCCCCGAACTTCCTCTGAGCAGAATACATTCTAATGTTTGGAGAGTAAAACATGTTGGTATATTGGAGGAAACTTTTGCAACTTGTTTATTTTTAATGGACATTTGTCGCACACTGTCTGCACTTCATAATTTAAAATCTGTAACCTAAACATCACTCAGCTGAAGTGTGAGTTCTTACATGGAAGTCTCTGTATTATCCATTTATTGTAACACATATGTTAAACATACATGGACCTAAGCTGGAGTATACACTCAGTTTACAGTTTATTATGTACGCCTACTAAAATTAATGCAGTCTAATACAACATTCCACCATAAATGTTCCAGTTTTGTTGTAACTGTCTTTGAGACATGTTGATTCATTATAGTCACTTTGGAAGCTTCAGTTTTGCTGCTGTTTTTATTTGTAGTGAATTGAACTGAATGAGGTTTCTGTTATTCTGTCCCATTCATATCAGTGAGGGCTGGCCAGAGAACAGAAACATCTCTCCGCAGTTTGACAGCAGCACAAACCGCAGCCTCTGAAACGATCAGAGATGAATGAACACATCCAACAGTTAGAATCCTCATGAAGTGGAATTTATTGCAGGGCTGTTATTCATGCGCCAAGAAACATCCTGATGCATGACTGGTGGCCAGTAAACATGAATGTTAATGTTTTCATGAATTCAGATTCTGAAGTGCCATTCATTTTGTAATAATTACCTCTCTGTATGATAGGTTTTGCATCCTGAATGATTGACAGGAGATGATGCAGCATTTAATCCAGCGTTACTGTTTGGAGTTTTATCCTTCTGATAATGGCCTCACTGTTTGCTTTTCACTCTTCTAATACCATATAAAGCTCTGTTAAGTTACTGTTTCTGCAAACAAAACTGGTCAAACATTGTGTGCAAATTTCAAAGTATGCAACAACAAAAAAAAAAATCTGCTTTGTAAATGTTTAATGAACGGGAAAAGGCATTTTGTGTGTTTGTCATCCCTCATGAATACACATAATGTCTCTAAAAAAAAAAAGAAAAACAAGGTAAACATAACTTTGTTTATAAGAAAACTCCTTTGAATTAATGTAAACATTGAACAAAAAGTTCGGAAATTTGTGTTTGGTAGATTATTTCTCTGTTGTAACAATGCTTCTTGGCAATACATTTTATACCATTGGAAAGCCTGTTAATTTCCCTTTTAAACGGTGCCCCATTTGTAAGGAACATGCATTTGTATCCCACAAAGAGCAGCACAGCTGAGTATGTGGGTTGCGCCCATAAAAAAATCCAAATCTTCTCTGTGCCAAATCTTCTCCGCCCGGCCTGCCATGACTGTCCTTCACCGTCGGGCCCGTTTGCGCTGGTGTCGGCAACACCTGCACTGGAACCTGAACATGTGGAGGAACGTTATGTTCAGCGATGAGTCCAGATTCTGCCTATGGAAGTTGGATGGTAGGGTCAAAGTGTGGAGAAGACGGGGAGATGGTCGTGCTGATTACTGCACCGATAGAGTAACACCTTTTTGGTGGAGGCAGTGTGATGGTGTGGGGCGGCATCTCCATCACTGGAAAAACAAGGCTTGTCTTCATTGGAGGCAATCTCAATGCAGAGAGATATCGTGATGAGATTCTGCAACCAGCGGCAATCCCATTTCTCCACAGTCTGGGTACTGAACTCCATCCTTCAAGATGACAACGCTCGCCCCCGCAGAGCGGGGTTCATCAGAGACTATCCCCAGAATTTGGGAGTAGAGAGAATTGAGTGGCCTGCCAACAGTCCTGACCTCAACCCAACTGAACACGTGTGGGATCAGCTTGGGTGTGCTGTTCGTGCTAGAGTGACCAACACAACCACGTTGGCTGACTTGCGACAAATCCTGCTTGAGGAGTGTAATGCCGTCCCACAGCAGTGTGTGACCCGGCTGGTGATCAGCATGAGGAGGAGGTACCAGGCTGTTGTGGCTGTGTATGGTTCTTCCACACGCTACTGAGGCTCCTGGCTGTTTGTTAAATTAATAAATTGTAAAATTGCCAATATGTCTTGTTTCTTCCTTTTTAGTGATAGACTTCAATCAAACAACACCAAACAAGAGTCAATATCATCAGCAGAATAAGCTGTTTGGCATTGGCAGAGAAGATTTGGCAAATTTTTCAGGGGCTCAACCCACATACTCAGCTGTGCTGCTTATCACACAAATGCATGTTCCTTACAAATAGGGCACCGTTTAAAAGGGAAATTAACAGGCTTTCCAGCGATATACAATGTATTGCCAAGAAGCATTGTTACAACAGAGAAATAATCTACCAAACACAAATTTCCAAACTTTTTGTTCAATGTTTATATTTTCCATCCTGATTTTACCGTTGTCAGGGTTACTACCATGTTTCTACAGATTTGTACAGAAAGCATGTGTTCCAAAATTGTTGCATGGAGTTGAAAAATGTGGATGTTTACCAGTCAGTGGAGAATTAAAGAAAAAGCCATCAAAAGGTATTTCAAGAAATATAGGATTGAGCATTTCTGAAACTAACATCATACTAGAGGCTAAAGCAAATTTTGACCTCTGCTCATATGATTCTTTCCTTTTTATTTCTTGTTTTGTCACTTGAGAATCTCCCAACTTCATGAATGCGCAATGGTAAAACACTGGAGTACCCATTTAAACACATTTGTTATATGATGAGAAGGTGGTCATAAGTGGAAGTGATCCATTTTCTTGACTTTTTTCTTAGGACAATTCTGCATATACCTCTTTTTCTCTCAAGAGGAATTGAAGACAGTCAACATCGTCCGATGACTGTAATAGTAAGAACATTTCAACATGTAAGCTTTTCATTCTTTGTCATTATTGGAAGAGACATTTGAAATAGCAAAGTTTTTTTTATTTTAGGCACGTCTTCAAAGACAGCAGTATTGTGTTGTCAGAGCGTTGGGAGGGAAGCAGAGGTATTGTGCTTCATCGGATATAAACCCAGCAGACAGAGTGTGCGGTACTGAAAGTTCAAGCTGAAAGGGCACAAAACTCCCCGTCTCTGTCTGACGAGACCACTGCCTTTGTAGTTCAGTGAAAGGAATACATTTCAAAAGCATTCATCGTTATCATCCAATTAATTTCTCTGAAACCCAGACTGTGATTAAATAATTTACTTGTTGTCTTTATTCTATGGACCATTGTTCAGTTCTGTTATTCTTTTGCTTTTGTCCGATGGTCTTGTTATTTTTTTTTAATGTTAATTATTGCTTCTTGTAATGAATTTGGAGAATTCCTTCTGCTGTGGTTGTTATTTTATTGAGCTAATTTTCCTGTATCAGTTAAAATCCTGAAACAGAGAAGCTTTTTTTCATTCCTTTGCTCTGCTGGAAAACATTACACATATTCATAACCTAAAGTCTTGCATTTCTCGATGATGTTCTTGTGAAAGCAGCCAAGGTTGTGTGTCTGGCGTTTAACCCCCTCCGGGACTCATCCGGAGGCTCTTGGCTCTCCAATAGACTTTTCTTTTTCTTTTTTTTTTTTAAAAACTCCGAGTTCTTGATAAAGATCAACAATCTGGCTGCTCTATTTTTAGTAAAGATTTTAAGGGGGTGGGGGAGGGGGGGGGCATAGACTCCAGCTTTTGAGTGCTGTTCGCTTCCTGTTCGCTGTTCAGTGCAAGGCTGGCTGTTTGAAGGCAGCGACTGTCTTGACCCACTCTACTCCCCGATACTTCATCGTCTGTGATGAATGGCCTCATTAGTGAAACATTAAAGGGACTCAACACCCCGATTTCAGAAATCAGCAGCTGCTTCATCTTAAATTGAAATGGGAAGCAGCACGGTGTGGAAAAATGAGTAATGTTACCACAGTAAATGTTTTCTTAAAGAGTTCATGCTCTCTGTGACACAGCTCGACCTCTGCTGGTGGTCGGTGAGAATACCTGAGGCTGCTGTCCTGAAACTAAACTGAAATGTAAGGATGTAGAATGATTTCTTTTCAGAGGGGACTCTACAGCCGGCGGGTGCATGTTGAGATCATGCTGCTACTCCATGATGAGGTTATTCTCACAGAATACTAACTATAGTGTGATATTTCAATGGCAGCTTTAGGGTTTCTAGATTTACAGTTGAGATCACTTGAGTACATCCTCCCGGCCTTGTTTGGCATTTGGGGATTTCAGTTATTTCATCAACTGTTTCTTGTGTGTTTTTGGCCACGTAACTTTTTTTTTTTGTAAATGTCTACATGTGACCAATTTTGGTGCCGTAAAAAAATAAAGTTGTAAAATATCAGACTCTGGTCACAGACGGTGTATATATTTCAGATTTAGCCTAAGGATATCATTGTCTACTTTTTTTTTTATCACTAATAAATGCAGAATTCATTGTCAAAGATGCTCCTTGTAGATTCATCCCATCATCAAGTTTTCTTCAGTATCAAAGTAATCTAGGCGCAGTTGTCTGTCCTCCACAAGTACATTGCAAACGGAAACTGCTAATAGCTACTTTGGCATACGTTTAATGTAAACAAATGTAAACAATACATTGGCTAAAAACACAGCTCAAGTTTAGCACAATGGAACTGAAGTAAATAAACAAATCACAACACAAGTTATTTCATGGCACTTAACACAGTAAACTGCTTACAACAGAAGTTTGCAACATTATAGAGACGAACCCAACAATACAACAATTCTCACATAAACTAGGAGGAAAAAAAATCCTCTTTAAGGGAGAAAAACCTCCAACAGAGGGAAGGAAAAACTCCCGCTTAACAGGAAGAAACCTCCGACAGAACCAGGCTCAGAGGTGGGCGGCCATCTGCCTCGACCGGTTGGGGTGAGAGGAGAGCAGAGAGAGAAAAGGACAGCATAGAGATACAAGAGAAGAACTGTTGGTGGGGCTGACAATCACAGGGCAGAGACATGCAGCTCCATGACGGGACATCTGGAAAAGAAAGAACAGAAACTACACGAGCGAAGGAACTGAATGGAGACAATAAGAAAAAACTATGGGAGAGAGAAAGCGTGAAGTGAATGAGATGTAACTTTGTTCTTTGTCTATGAGTCTTGTTGAATGTTGTGAAGTCTGCTGAACGCTTTCCTGCTGCAACGATCATTAATCACAATGGTTCCACACATCCACACATCAGCATTATTGGAAACAGTCACTCCTCTTCTAGTTAAAATCACTATGTTGGAAACGAACAGGAACTCCTTCCGGTACCTGCCAGCAGAGTGTAAATCTATTAATAGATGGAAACATTAATTACAGTGCCTTTTATTACAGTTGGGATTGCAGCTCTTTTCCCTTGGCCAATTAAGATCCGATTCATTTTATTTGAAACACCGAGAAGCTGATAAAAGTTAGACCAAACTATATAATAAAATACCAAAAGTAACCCAACTGAAATTAAAATGATCATCAAACAAAGTGTAATTGTTTATTTTTCATTTTAAACCCATAATCTAAAAGCTGGAATGTTTTTTCCTCAGCAGATTGAAGAAGACAAGTCATGAGTAATTAGGTTACTCAGAGGTTGCAGTTTCAGAAAACAGCCTTACATCAGGGAATAATGACGCATGTAATTATAGGCAAATCGCCTGCCGCGTCTCCTTGTTGATTGAGCTGTGCTTAGACTCCCTAAAGATGTCCTTCTCTCCTCGTCGCACGCTGTGGAGACTGTCAGACGACGGGCCTTCTGCTTGACAGCTGCTTCCCTGCTTTTATCTGCGCAACCTTCATTTTTAAGATTTTGTAGCCGGAGCATCGCTGCTGGGAATGAAAACTGCTGGGTTATGTCACTGATGCACACCACCTGATCCAAACACTCCATCAGGCAGTTATGTAAGCAGTGTTATGATAAAAGACCAAAGGATGAAATAAGAATGTATCTGTCTCACATGTCTGACATCTGCCTCAACCGGTTAGGGTGAGAGGAGAGCAGAGAGAGAAAAGGACAGCATAGAGATAGAAGAGAAGAACTGTTGGTGGAGACGACAAGCGCAGATCAGAGACATGCAGCTCCATGACGGGACATCTGGAAAAGAAAGAAGAGAAACTACACGAGTGAGGGAACTGAATGGAGACAACAGAGAAAAAGAAAAAACTATGGGAGAGAAAAGGCAAGTTGTAAAAGTTGTAATGGTGAGATATGAGTGTATAGGGATTGAAAGAGTGAGAGGAAAGAAGCTCAGTGTGTAATGAGGTCTCCCAGCAGCCTCAGCCTATAACAGCATAACTAAGGGTTGGTTCAGGTCTACCTGAGCCAGCCCTAACTATAAGCTTTATCAAAAAGAAAAGTTTAAACCTTAAAGCTGGAGAGGATTGCATGTTGCTTCTATAGCTATGGCATATACTTCTACTGCTACTCTTAATAATATTGCTGCCTTCGCCATTTGCTCCATTGCTTCTATACAACTTCTACAACTGGTAACACTACAACTGTTACTTCTGCTTCTGTTAACATGATTTAAATTCAGAGATACCATTAGGAGTGGAAAACAATATATTGAAGTAATGACAGTTAGACTCCAACGATGAGAGGTCACTTCGTAGAACAATGTCCCAGATGGATGTAGGAGATAGGACAGGACGCCCCGCAGCTTATAGACGCTGGAGGTGGTGGAGTAGAGTATACTGATTTAATAATTTTTGTTTATGTATTGACAAATACATATGACAACTCAGGGCGCTTAAGAGAGGAACGCAACAAAATCCTCAGGAAAACTCCCTTTCAATAGGAAGAAAAAAACTCCTGCAGCATGAAGGAAAAACTCCCTTTTTACAGCAAGAAACCTTTGACAGAACCAGGATCAAGATGGACCAGGATCTGCCTCGAACGATTGTGGTGAGGGAGATCAGAGATCATTTATGGGAAAATCGGTGGGAATTCCAAGGAAAACCAGACAGATCAAGTGGTGATGGGGAGGATGAGGAGGGTTGCACATCAGGAGGATTGAAAGGCAGAATGACAGAATTAGGATATTTAAAGAACAGGGATGAGAAAGTGATTGGCTCAAAGCGTGGGCAGAGAGATCACCGGGCAAATATGGTGACGACAAGATTATGAAAGAGCGATTTGACAGCGTGGGAAAGCAGAAGTGACGCAGAAGATAGTACAGCAGGATCAGTTCATCAAGGTGGAATTAAACCAGGACACGAGGTTACAGAACTCATTTAAAAACTGCATTACTTGTGCAATTACTTCTACTTCGGCTTGTACTACCGATGTTACGACCGCATGCACTCAACACATGATTACAACCTCGGTGACCCGACTTCACAGACTAGCAAACTTTGGGCTCAACAGTTTTCCATGACATGAACTGAAATATGATCAAGCATTGTGAGCTTTGTTGTCTGCACAATTCCTGTGTGGGCCCTCTTAAAACTAAAAAAAATCATACTTCACATTGTTATATTAGGGAGACACATTTAATGTAAAAACATTATTTGAACTGATTTTTGAACAGATGAGGTCGGTAGGATGTTAATTGACAACATTGTTTCTTCACTTTAACACAAAATTGTTAAATTTTAATGTTTTTTAGAATACAGTATCTACTTTATGAGAACCAGAGTATTATTAAACTTTTTAAGATTAAGTTTAGGCACTGGCAATACTTAGGAAAAGATTGTGGACTTCTTATAATATATAAATTCAGTGACTTGAGTCCCAAAATTAACTGTGATAATTGTATAACCTTAACCAAAGTGCTTGTCCTGCCTGTACAGTCAAGAAAGTGTTGAATGACTTCATCGGACTCTGGCATTGAAGTCTTTAAAAAAAACATGCTGTCCCTGAACATCATCATTACAGAAGTAATTTATGTTGTAGTATATACACGTATTTTGGTGTTTTTTCTCTTGTGCATATGTGGGAAGTGAGTCCCATACTGAAGGTTCTTGCTAGGACAGGACAAGTTATTATGATTATTGTACATGGTTTCTGACAGCAAATGTAGTTAACTTAAACAAATTATGCTAATTTTGTATTTTGTAACCTTCACCAGATTTGCAAACTTAGTTTGTGTGAAAGGGAAAAGTTACCACTTTAATACTTTTCTACATTCTCACATTCTCTAGAAAAGAAAACATTTAAGGGGGGGAAAAAAAAGGGTTGGTTTTGTAGTTATTATTTTTACTCAAACAAATCACAAAAAAAGGAAACAGGATTCATATCCAATCCATAGCAAGTGGGAGTAGGAGCTTTATGAAGCATACCTTTAGTACAGCTGGAGTACTGCTTGATTAGAGCTTCGTCATCAGTGGGTCACTCAGCAGGTGGACAGGTCAGCCTTAAACTGAGCCCCTCCTCCTTTGCATCTGCCTTCATGACAGCATTTGTTCCTGCATCTCCCTTCTAAATCTCAACCTCATCTTTATGTGTTGAAGCTTGAATTCTTGACTTTTTAAAATCAGATGTTCCCTGTGTCGTGGGAATTATGTATTTCCTTGTGAGAAATGAACAAATAAACAATGAACTGTCTTTTGTCATTTTGATCAAACAAGGTAATATAAGAATATCAAGAAAAGTTATCAAGAATGTATCTTTTAAAGACAAATTGAATTATCAATTACATTAAGAATGTCAGAGACAGGCTCATGCACACAGAGTTTGGTGAGTCTGACCCCACATACAGATACAGTCACATATTTGTAACTGAAAACATGGAGTCAAAACATAGAACAGGGAGATATTCCATCATTAGAATGTTTTGTTTGCCTCTTCACTAGACAGGCCTGCTGGGAAATTACAGAGAATCATAATAGCACACAGGTTATTATATATATATGTATATAGTAATGATTATTTTTGCTGTTACACCCAGGTAAATTAAGCATCTCTGACGAAACTACTCTCTCCCTCTTATTTACTGATAGGTGAGGCAGGATTGGTATTGTAAAATTATTCTTAAACATATAACTTGTCATATATGACAGAGATTAGACAGAAAAAGTTAAAGTAAATTAATACTATTTGCAGTGATTCGTCCAATCCTGGTAAAGTCTGCGCATCGGTGTGCACATGCAACAGCCAGGTGCTGTCAAGAAAAAAAGGTGTCTTCTTCAAGGTCACCTCAACAGCAGCTGCTAAAACCCAACGATAGGGTTGATAGGGAATCAACCACGTGTGCACGAGTTACAGGGGAAAAAAATGTAAAGAGTGTTTTAATGCTCCAAAAACACAAGACAGAGTTGTTCTCTCATCCTGTGATGCTGACAGGAAAAGTGCCTCTCCTGTTAAACCTACGTGAAATCCCATAGGAAGCTATTAATCCAATTAAAACTGTAATGCAGGTAGTAATCCCAACCTACTGGTCCACTTCGGTAAAAACAGACATAAATCATGCTGTGATCTGTTGAAGGATGAGAGGCTTAATAGCAGTTTAAGCCTTTAAAAATTATTGTCTGGTTAAAGGAGAGAAATAAATATGTCAGGATGGAAATTTCCTCCTCACGTTATTTCATTGAGCTCAAACCGTGTCAGCCCTGAAGTGGAGCGCTGATTTCCCAGAAGCTGATTCACCTGATTTTCTAAACCAAAGAAGGAGGCGAGGGCATTGAAGTGTAGCTGAGAAAACGTGTAATGAGTAACTTTACCCAAAATTATGTGTAGCAAATACATTACTTTTCAAAATCAATCTCAGGTGTTGCGTTACACATTTTTAGTAACGAGCCCGACGCTGACGAGCGGTTGTGCGTCTTGGAGAGGGCAGGGACGCCAGAGACGCGCAACGGCATCAGCAGCGCAGTCTGTTTAGAGCCACTGGTTGAGATCATTCAACACTCCCAGCACTGACTGTCTGAGCGGATTGTGGGATACAAATCGACATCCTCCGTCCCTCTAAAATCTACCCGAACAAACGATGGACACCCCCCTCTGCCCCCGAGAAAGATATGAGAGCGACGGATGAGTGAAATCGGAGATTGTGCGCACCACGGCCAAAATCGTGGAGCCTCTTTGAATAGAACTGTGGGTGTGTGCGCGTAGGGCTCGCTGATACCTCCGGACTGCACTCGCCAACTTCCCCCGCTTTCCATCAAGTCATGTCTGATACAGAGCGATGGGCAAGTTTGACGACAACGAGAGGATAATCCTCAACGTCGGTGGCACCAGGCACGAAACCTACAAAACCACCCTGAAGACCCTGCCGGGGACGCGACTGGCCCTGCTTGCCTCCGACTCGGACATCGACTCCGTGCTGGATCAGCTGCAACAAGTCCCCGGCTTCCTTGAGTACAACGCACGGACCAACGAGTACTTCTTCGATCGCCACCCGGGTGTTTTCGCCTACGTGCTCAACTACTACCGCACCGGGAAGCTCCACTGCCCGGCGGATGTGTGCGGGCCGCTGTTCGAGGAGGAGCTCTCCTTCTGGGGCATCGATGAGACGGATGTGGAGCCCTGCTGCTGGATGACATACCGGCAGCACCGTGACGCGGAGGAGGCTCTGGACGTGTTCGAGCTCAACGTGGACAACGGGGACGAGGACGACGAGATAGGGAAGCGGCTCGGCATTGAGGACGTGGCTGCCGACGGGAATGTCAGCCTATGGAAGAAGTGGCAGCCGGTGATCTGGAATCTATTCGAGGATCCCTACTCCTCCAGGGCGGCGAGGGTAAGGGCGCACCGCTGCGTCTGGGGCTCTCCAAACACACACATTAACCCCCACTTTACTCCCTGCTTACTGCCTCCTTTTTATTCACAGAAACACACGCAGGAGCTCACATGTCCACCTGAACACTCATATTAGATACAAAAAAAAAAAATCTTTCATAAAAGTCATTTATAAGTTGGTTAAGTATCCAAAACTTACTTCCTGACCCCTAAAGTGAAAAGTATTTCACAGCTGTGAGCTAATATCTTCTAACCTACATTTAGTTTGAACTCTCCAACCAAATCTCTGCTAAATAATTTGTCTCATTTGGATTTATTGTTTTGGAGGCTGATTTGAGAGCAGTTTCAATCATCTCACTTCCAAATTAGCAGATTGTTCCTCTTGTCATTATAAAAAGGTGTTACCAGTCAGGGTATATAGCAGCTGTGTGTTCTAGGTGTGTAGGCCTGGTGTGCCAAACACAGACCACAGCCCACATTTGTTGCACTGATGCATCCTATCTGTGTCACTCGGGTTTCATATTGTAAAGGTTTTGTTTATTAGGTCATAGCTGTGGAAATGTCTTTTCGGCTGGCAAACAATCTTAGTTGCCCTCATTTGTTGTTTATTAGCTTCATCCAACATTAATTTCAGATAAACACAAAAGAAATGTTGGGGGATTTAATCGTTTCCAAAATTAGTGCAGTGTCTCATAATGAGAGATGTAAACTGACTGGCATTGCTATCTTCTGATCATCATTAGTCTTTTAACAAATGATGAATATACAATATTACTTCTCATTCGGGTGTTGTGCACTTCAAAGGCTGAAGTGTTTTTTCTTTCTTTTTGAATCTGCAACACCAAAAACACACATCATCCACAGATATTCTGAATGAATACATCAGCAAAAGTTTTCAAATAGTTCACATTCAGTGAGTCAACTAAAACTTTTTATCTGCATTTGAAGGAGCCCCACATCTGCAACAGTTGCTTTCAGGTCCTGAAACCTGTGCTAGGCTCGCCTCAGGCTGCCGGGGAATTCTGGGTAATGGGCAGCAAATCGTTCCTTCACTGGCAGACTGACATATTGCCGGAGTGAATAACTGCCGGCTGTGATGTCACGTTGTGTAAATGGAAATTAAAGCAAACAGTAACACTAAAGCCTTCATGATGTCACAGCTGCGAAGGTTTGACTGATGGAGGTTTTTGTGACGGTAATTAAACTCAGAACAAAACCTTCTGCTAATGTTTAATCTCTGCTGCCAGGTGGCAAAGCACCTGCTGTGACGTCACTGATTGGGGTGTGGGCTAGAGCTCACGTTGCCTGAAAGTTTTAACCTCTAGAGGGCAGTGCTGCGGCAGCTTTTCATTATACAGCATATGTTCATATATTAATTTAAACTTTAAAGGTCAATAAAATAGTGGGTTTTTTTGCACCAGAGATTTGGGTGTGATATTGTTAAAAATGTTTGTCAATAACTTATTTCCCCAGCTTAACTTTTATTGTTTTCAGCAACTAGCTTCCAAAACAAAATGTAGACCATCACAGGAGTCTAAAACAAACTGTATTAAACACCTACTCAAATACGCACCTGTCTGAAAACGAATGTGTCCCTGAAGAGGAAAATTATTGCTGTTGTTGGGAACTATGCAAAATCTTACACTCTTTATATCCTTAACCTCAACTTCCTGCTGAGCATTACATCTTCTACTGTCTGTACCCCATAGCAACTCACACCAACGCAGCCCTTTGTGTTGTTCAGCACAATGCTCCGACGGTCTGAAGGCATCCCTCTGTAAGTCAGGCAGAAGCAGTCTATCCACAGGCTGATGTTTGTACTGGATATAGAAACCTGTAGTTAACGGTAACTTCCACTGGATCGATAATTAAACTAGTGTGGGGCTGTTGTTTGAATGCAATTTCAAAGGCTCTTTGCCTGCCAAAAACTATTTTGGGAAAAATATGTGAATCATTTAAATCTTTAAATGTTTCACATTTAAATGGTACAAAAATATTAGTACAAATGAGCTTAATTAATTTGATATTTGGCATTACAACACTACATAGCTATCAGTCAGATTCCAGTCATACATTTTCCTTGTGTTTGTCCATCAGCTCTATATATAGTCTAGTAGAAGGTCCTCTTTGATAACATTCTACTATGTCAGGTCAATATGTAAACCGCTCATAATTTTTTTCTAATACACTGAATCAAGCTTATTGTCAAGCCAAACTTGTGAAATAGAAGACCTTTCTTCACACCTCTGAGTAACAAAGAGACAGAATCAGCTTTGGTTTCATGTGCTGTGATTACATCATGCCTCCTCTTCATTGTCTGCAGGTAGCAGCACCAACAGGACTACATGAGATTGTTGTTTAAGCAAAGGAAGCAGTGTTGTTGGTCTACATAAGAGATAAAACAAACATTCGAAGTGAGGCTGTCCAATAATCCAATTTCAATAAACTATACAGGATTCAAAATCCAACACATAAACTCTAAGTTTATTTTATATAAATATAAATATATTGTATATTAAGTTCGATCTCTCTTTGATTTTTGTGACTAGTTTCGGTGACTGACGTCAGCGATCAGTTTGGCCTGTTGATTTAATCAATATTTTATTGTTTCCTCTGTTTCCTGGCAGAGTGTGACTCCCATCTACATTTTTAGCTAAACGGGAGGTGTTTTGAGGGCTGAGTGTGTGTGTGGGTGGTTTTGGCATTGACCTTGCCCCGTATCACTTGTCCTCCTCTTTCAATCCATCAGCAAACTTTCACTGAGGATGAGGGCAGGGATTTGGAATAGTGATTCAGATTGTGCAGTTCATTATCAGGATAACTTGACAATACACTGAGATATTATTCCTAAAATCACTGTAAAACTGATGTCACATTAAAATGATGTTACAGTTAGGTTTACAGCTGATATTGAACTGTTATTTTTAAATGGAAACTTACAGTAATGTACCACCAGGACAAAATTCTGTTGTTCTGTTGTTCCTTGTTCTCGTCCACCAGATTTCACTGGTAATTTCTTGGAAGTGTTTCTTGGCGATTACCCGGCTGACAGACAAACTAGCAGGAATCTAACAGAGGTAAATATTGAGTTAGTTTCAGTGCAGCTCTACTGGTAGGAGCGAGTTGATGGAGCTGAATGCTTGTGTTTACAACAAGCATACATCTGTCTCCCTGTATCAACACTAACCGAGCATGCACACATAGAAATGAAGTCACACCACATTTCCCTGCCACTGAAACAACACAGAAGCATCTGTTTCTATAAGCGTATTCAAACCCTTCCGCATGAGAATCACACTCCCTGATAGCAATAAGACAAACGCAGCTCCTTCGTTGGGTCTAAATGCCTCCTGTGGTTTTAAAGACGAGCTGTCTTCTGGTTAACTTTCAATACAAGTGAAAGGGACCAGAGAGCGAGACAAAGAGAGGTAATGATAGAGCCTCCTCTGAGTTCTAATCTGCTCCCTGACAAGGCGTTAGGAGAGAGTAACGTGGCATCACCCTCCATGGACAGTAAATTCACCTTTGACCCTGACACCATAGAGGGGACAGTATTAACAGAAAATTTCACTTCAACAGCAGAAATGATGTTAAACTTAATGGTGTAGTGATGAATAAAAAGATGGGTGGATGGACCCTGTATGTCCCACGAACATTTATCATGTGACAGTTAACAAGCAAGCTCTCAATCTCTGCGTCTCACTTACGAGGACAAGCCATATGTTTGTGCTATGCTGAAGGTAGGACAAATCTATTTTCTAAGAAGTTGTGCTAGAAGTGTAATTCCTCGCTGTATAAAGTACTTCATTAGGAACTGGTTTATGTCGCTGTTTCATTTGTTGCAGTTAAAATAAAAACATTACAGAGAACAATGCATTAATAAAGAAACTTCGATCATAGTTTTGTATCTTTTCAATTCCTGCACTGTACTGTAATTCAATAGAGGACTTAAAAATCATATGTTTGTTATTTTGTTAAGAAATCCTTTCTCAACACTACTACACTGAAAAAAAATAGGGAGCGAGATCCAGAGGCCTTGTTCTGTGCAAAACTAATACCACAGCAAACAAGTGTGACCATTACCCAGGAGACCTGTTCAGTCTATTGACCTCACCACATTTTGCATCTGCATTAAGGCAGGAAGGATTTTGGCCTTTTTATGCTTCAGTAAGGTGATACAACCGTGATGACAAGAAACAAGGTAACAACATCTGCTTTAAACCATGTTTTTGCAATTAATGGTCATCTAAACTACAGAGGTTCCCCATAAACACCTGTTTTAAATGTCCTCATGTGTCTAGAAGTTATTTGATTTTCTGTTCCAAGACATCACAGACCTCGTAATGCACAGTAAATTAGTACTTTTTGTAATGAGCACAGAAAAGTTGCACATAAAAAAAAAATGCAAATCATAATTATAAATCATATTCAAAGTCTTGTATTATATGATGTGACCCTCAAAAAAGAAACAAGCTACTTATTTAATGGGGGGCCCTTTATTGAAAAGTCTACTGTCAAGTCTGAGACACCTAAATCTTCCCTGTTTTATCCAACAAATATTATATGCTTTGGGAATGTCCTGAGCCAGACGTGAACTCGGATGTTCACGGTTGGTACCTTCGGTCACTTGGCTGCTCCATCACATTTTTAATATGAAAAATAAATAAAGGTAATCCCAGGCATACCAAAAAAGAACTCTTCATTGAATCTCTTAATGGAGCAAAATTGGAAGGTGAACAAAGAGAGCAAAAACTTTCAAAGTTTCTAATGTTAGATGATGTTGAATGTTGTAAAAGCATATTGCTAAATAATTTTAAGAGTTTACAAAGGTGTGCAAGCAAAATGATCTACTTTACAACGGGAGCTAGAGTTTTAAAGGAAAAAGTGTTTTTTACTGTAGGAAACAGTCACACTACAGAAACCACCAAAGCATGGCAGCGTCAGTCCTCTCCAACATGGTCGCATTGTTTATAACTATGGTATCACAACTAATTTAACAATTCCCCATATAATAACAGCTTTATTCTGGTGAAGTCAGCGCTCACCTCTCTGTCAGATCAGCAGTCTGTGGCTGTCACAAAGCCCTTCACGCGTTTGTCTCTCCAGGTAAGCTCAAAGCCCAAACGTCTGATCGGCTCCTTTAACCAACTTGTACATGAGAGTTCATGTGGCAGCAGTCAGCAGTAGCAGGCGTGTTTCTCTGGGCTCCCCACGCTGTTTCTATTGTTGTAGCCATCCTGTTCTCTCCTCACTCTCAGTGCTGCCTCTTTAATCTGCATGCAGCGTGTTTTAAGAGCGGCTATCGGTGTGTTCACTGGTCTGCGAGAGATACTAGTGAGAATTTCTGGTGGGTTTTTCCTTTATGTTAATGACTGTGTTTGTGCAAAGGAGCATATTTTCTGTGTGTGTCTGTGTTCTCCTCTGTGTTAATCTGTTTGTTTGTCCCTCTCATATCTCTGTAGTTGGCCATTGCTGGATTGGGATGGTAACAAAAAAAAGAGAGAAGATATAACACCCACCACCTTTTTTCATTTCCCATGTCTGTGCTCAAATGCAGTGGTTTAACTGATGCCTGACTCTGTAGTTCCCCCTTCCTCCCTCCCTCCCCCCAACGCACACACACACTTCACCCTCACCCACGCATCCCCCCATTCTCCCATGATCCCATTTGAGACTGCAGCTTGCTTTCTGCCACTTAAGAGGTTAAAAACCCAAACCGTCTGGGTGCCGCCTGCCGCACGCCTGAAGATACCAAAGCCAGGCTGCACGCTCAGCCTGCTTGTTGTCATGGCAACATCATCGCTCATAACCACGGCCTGTTTTCATTGAGATCCGTCCGGTCCATGAAACTGATTGATCTCAGAAACCTGCTCGACCGTGAACCCGTATTGCTCAGTAACCCCTTGCGTGCTATAGCTTGTTAGTTTTGTGGCAGTGATGCAAGAAAAGGGTGTCGGAGCGTCACTAACACAACCGATCCACGTGCATGTCCCTTTAACTACTTGCTGTCAGAGGTGATACATGGTGATTGTGCTTTAACGAGAGCTACAGTTGTACCTCAGCCTACAGGTGCCTCCTCAAAAAGTGCTGTTGAATCGTACCGCGCAGAGATTGGAGGTTGCGGGATGCCAGGAAATGCGTCTGATCTGCTGCAAACAGACGGCCAGGCCCTCGATGAGTAAATAGAGTCTGACGTGTAAACAACAGCAGACCTGACACTGGTTAGGAGCGCGGGGCAAATGGCTGCCCGAGCGTGGGCGGTGACGGCACGCCGCTGGGCATGTTTGTAGCCGCTGCCAGTCACGTTAATCTGCCCCGCCAATCATCATCCTGCGTTGCTTTGGTTGACAATAATAGCTCAGTGTACAGGAGTAGTGTGGAGGGCTGCAGCTGTGTTAATTAGGAAGGAGGTTCGTATGAGTAAGACTTTCACATTAACAGCTTTTGATTCAGTTAAAGGTGTAATGTGACACATCTGCTTCCTTCCTCAACATTTGTGTTTTGTGTGTTTGTTGCTCAGCGCTCGTCACTGTGGTGTTCGTGCACTGCGGTTTGTGCTCATCACCTGATAGTCGTGCAGTGTGGTGTCCCTAATGTAACATCTGTGACTTCACCTGTAGATGTGTGAGGGGAAGCTCAAATTTGATCAAAGGGGAGGAAGACTTGGAAGAACTGAGGTGGGAAAAGCAAGCAGCAACCATTATGGCTGAGACACCTGTCAGTCAAGCAACAAACCATAATCATCTTTTGTCTTGTAATTCATTGATGGAACAATGTTTCTCAGATGATCAACACATTGGACAAATAAGATAAAGGAAGCCACTGAGATCATAATAACACAGTCACAGATACAGTGCCTTCATAGGAGGCAGCTAGTTCCTCAGTAAAGTGAGATTATGTAACGTTTAACTAAAGAACAAGTATTCTTCCTTTTACAAATTAAATGTTTAATTTATGAGCAGTAAAAACACACCCTTGGATTCAATACACTCAGGGATTTTGCTGCCTCGCTTGGTCTGGTACAACCAGCTGTCTATGGTGGCAAATCTTAGCAAACTTTAAATCATTTTAGAAGGACATATACACAGTTTGGCACTTTTATCACAAAAGAAAAAACAAAGAAATGTTGGTTGTTTCCAGTTTTCAGTCCTGTTCTGTTTACTGTCAAACAGATTTTGGAAAATGAGAGGAAATTCAGGCTGTGTTCCAAATGACATACTTCCCTGAGTACACTACGATATAGTGCTCTTACATGCGAGGACTCTGACTTGTGTAGGCTTGAATTTCGACAGTGTCGTGTTGTCACTGATGTTCTGCACTTAAGGTAAATTATTGAGATTTGAACGCATCACGCGCCAAAATATCTGTTGGATTTTATTATTTTACCCAGAAATGAACATGTTTTCGTGCCCTCTGTTTCACACATACGATTAAAATGCTAATACCTTCCGTCCAGCATCAGCACAGTGATACATAATGGAAAATAAAAAAATGTGTGAGGTGTTCTGCAACAGCTTCCTCAGACACCTTCATTTTAAAATTCTTTCCATTGGTTGTCCTTCCCTTTTAACTACGTAGCCAAGATGGCGACCGGTCAGCGTGGAAAGTGTCCAGCGTTTCACACTCAACGTTTGGACCATTTTGAGAGCATCATCCTGGTACTTGTAGTGAACTGCATGTTTCTGTACTTGACAGTATGAACGCACTTATTCACTCAAAATAGTGAGTGTTGGTACGTAAGTACAACATTTGGAACACAGCTTCAACGTGTCAGTTTCATGTAAACGTCTTTTCAGACAATTGTAACTATTAAAGAATACAGCAGCTTTAAAACTTACAGGCTTTCTTAAAAGGAACTGCAACTTAAAGGAAAATCATTTCAATGCAGTTTTTATATCGTTTTCAGATAATCCAGCTAAATTCTTGTTTCACCCTGTCTGGCCCTCTGGTTGCTCATTTCTTCACCTGTATGATTTTACTATGTTGCCACATCTCTGCAACTACATACAGTAGATGAGGATATTGTTATCATAACCAATAGAGCAGATTGTTTAGAGTGTGAAAATAAGATCTATTTCATAATAAAGTGGAATTACCCTTTAATGTACTTCGCTGCGGTGGGTGCTGCTTGCTTCGCCGTTGTAGAAGCTGCTGCTCATGTCAACTCCTCAGTTCTATTGTTTGGTTTATCCCAGAAGAAATAAAGCACCAAGTGATTTTTACTCAGGAGAAACTTATCAGACAACAGAAATCAAGAACAGGAATTTGACAAATAAAAAGATTTTCTTCTGGTGACCAGACAATAATGCAGCTTTGTGACTGTTGTTTTTTATGACTTGGTGAAATAGATGAGCAAAGCAGACGTTTATTCATATGATAATGTATTGAGCATTCACCACCAATGAAAAATGATAGAGAGCAGGAGTTTGCCTATGTGCATACAAAAGAAGAGACAGAGAGAGGCCTGTTGGATAGTTAATGAAGGAGGCTTGTTCGGTATGCATGATCGGACCCCTTGCCTCACTATATACCATATCCCATCAGGCCATGCTCTTTCCGTCTGTCTGTAGGTCTCACCCTCTCTTACACACAGAGTACACACTTCCCACAAAAAAATTAAGAACATGCTCACTCTCTCTCTCTCTCTTTTAAATTGTTACACAGTCGATTAAAGTGCCACATTTGGCATACGTGATGATGGTGAACTTAAACTGGGTCTCGGTGACTGATTCCCTCCCGTTGTGAGGCCATTGTAATAGTTGTAGAATATTCATAGGGCAATTAGAAATCAGTTGTTAAAAGAATAATGTTCTTTTCTGGTGTTTTGTCACTTTGTCTAGAATCATTGTAGTAATAATTCTTATATCTCAAATAGTTGTCTTTGTTCTTCACCCTTTATCTGCTAGTTAAAAATGGACAAATGTTTTAGTTTTTTCTTAGTTAACACCACACCTTGACAGATAAGAGAGTGATGGATTGTGGGTAATAATTGCAATGGAGATCTCGTTGTCTTTGATGGAGTAGGTTGCAAAAAGAAGAGAAGTAGGTTGTGTTTATTTGAAATACATTTACTTTGGACAGTAGTCAGCATGATGTGCATCTAACTATGAATGAAGACGCATTTTACAGCATGACACCAGAAGTGCATGTTTGACCCTCCACGACGGCAGCGCTCCTCTTTGTCCCGCTGGTTTCTGGAGGTGTTGATTCAACAGAGCAGCTCACCTGAGTGCTGCGTTTATTAACCCATTCCCACCCACTGGCGGCCTTTATAACATCCAGGCTTTGCTCCTACAGGTGCACGCCTGCAAACGAGATAAACAGCAGCACAACAGTGAGTCATCAGATCATGCAAAGTGTTCAAACGCTGTGTGTATGTAGTGGAAATGTGTGAGAAAAAGAGTCCTCAGTGTGACAGTCACCTCAAAAAACGAAAGACGTCGTGGGTGGTTTTCATAAAATGCATATGACTCAATGTTAGCCAAATTGGAGTGAGCGTCGTTGCTCAATTTGCAAACAGAAATTGATGTCACCATGAGCGGAGACTGTGAGGAGCGCTGCTGAGACTGGAACAGATCAAAGAGAAGGAGACGGGTCTCGTTCTTTGATGTCCATTTCAGCAAGAGGACACCCTGAAAGTTACTGGATTATACAGGAGATAGATACACTTCAGAAGTGCACTCAGGAATGGGTTAGATGAGCGATATGTATCATGCATTTATGAATGTACTGGCATGCATGCTAAAGGTGGGCTCCTCCCGTTGTCCACACACTGCCTGTCGACTGCCAGGAGGGGCCCTGACGTGGGGACTGAGATACGAGACGTGCCGTTTGTTTGGGCTTAATGCTGAATAATTAATGCTCATCCATTCACTCTAAAAGATTGAGCGCTTCCCAAGGACAATGGATTTACTGAAAGTCCTTTTCTCTGGCACCATTTGCACAACTGCAAGGCTCATGCATTAAAAGGTAATTAATAAATCAGACTTTCAGACTGATTTGTGTTTCTTGAGTCTGTGCCCCATTTGGCTCACTGTGGCTGAGCTGCTGTTAACAAAGCACACTGTGAGCTCAATGAGGGCAGGTTACGTTCCGGTTTAACCAACTGGACCACTGTGTTTCTGTTATTTCCTCTGCATCTTTTAGACGAAGAGTTACTAATATGATTTTATTCACATTCCCTTTCGACATGTATGCTCAAGATTGTCTCAGAAACTACTGATGTTTTGTTGATGGTTTGTGGGTCAAAATTCATCTTAATCAATGAGCCAAAGGATTTTCACCTACCGTCTACCACTTGCTTGTTGTGGAGCTATCAAGCAGCACCACACATTTGCCATCAGGAGGTTGAGTCTGATGGGAAGTCAGTTCTCATGAAATGTTATTACATTTGATACAGTGAAGAGAAACTAAGAAAGGGGCTGAGTATTGAAGCTTTGGACTCTTTTGATAACAAGTGATATGTGTCTATGCAACCCGGTATCACAGCAAAGCGTGAAATAGACACACCTGTCCACTACAGCAAAATGTGAGATAGCTACGCTTTGGGCTGTCTAGGCGTGAAAGTTACACGCACCAAGTATTATCAACTGTCAGGCAGTGAAGGCTGGCATCAAATATCTCATTCATAATCTTGTTTATTTGATTTTTGATCTGAAGTCCCCAATCAAAACTAAATCTTTAAGAACTCTAAACAAAATATTAAAATGTGTGTTAAGACAACATTCAGCATTTGAGAACATGAGCTTCTTTTTTTAAAACCCAAGTTAATTGTTTTTGGACATTTGGTGGCAGCACAATAAGAATGGCATGTTTTGCCTGATTTATACATCCAGCAGATACAGAGAAATATACATGGAGTGCAATGTCAATAGTCATACGTCTGGTGCTGTTAAGGTAGTATGCAGTGGGTTTATCAGAGGTCTTAGCTGGAAAAAGTATTCAGCTGTGTGTGGATACAGCAGGTAAGAGCAAAGGAGTGAACCACAACGTTAAACTTGCAATTTGTAAAACTGAAACAGTGTGCTAAAATACAGTAAAATACTGCATTAGATGTGAGAGCACTACAGAGTCATGTAATCGTTTTTTGTCACTAAGCAACCCCTTTAACATTTCATGTGGTCTTGTATTCCATTGTTGGTAAAATAAATAAATATATATTAAAAAAAAAAACAAGCCGGCATTGGTTCAACTTAAAATTAAAAAGATAATTTTGGTATCAGTACTGACATTTAAGTGTGGCACCAAGACCAGTATAAAAAATAGCCACTCTGTTGAAAATACAGTGATTATATGCGACTTAAATAGTCACTTTTAGCCAAATTCAACCCGTTTTTAACCTGAGTCTGAACTAAGACTGTTGATCCCAAAAACACACGCGCACATGCACACACACTACTGAATAGCCCAATCAGACACAATCAGACCTTTCTAAGCTGTTGCTTAACATCAAGCTAAAACGTGATTTTGTCTTCGCTAAAGTTTTGACCCAAAAGCAATAAGCTGGCAATAGAAAAAAAAATATTCCTGTTCATCTACCTCCTCTGTCTAGGGTTTGATATCCAGTCACTTAGCAACTGAAGGCTGATGCAATCTAATAAGCTTCGCAGTCTTCAGACTTTTTTTCTGTTAAGTCACAGTAAGTATTGAAGAAACTCTTCCCTGCTGCTGAGACAAACTCACATTTGGAAAGATCACAACCTTCCAGACTTCACAGGCAAAGGTCAGGCCACATTTTCAGAGAGTTGTTTATGCCCAGCGCCATCTTATTTATCTTTCAAACGGTCACATTTATAGAAGGGTAGGCTCCTGGGTGACAGCACACTGCTCTATCATCCTCACAGCATTGATTAAAAAAAAACCACACTGATCCCTAATAACCATGATAGAAACTGTACTCCTAGAGGGAGGCGAGGGTCAGGCTGCAAACTGAAATGTCACACGAGCAGGGAGACGACAGGAGCGGGATGTGCACAGACAGCAACGTCATCTGGTAAAAATGATGACTAGTTTGCCGGCTGACCGTCTTTGAGAGCTTTGGGTGCGACTGAAGCTGCAAAATGTGTCAATTTTTCCACCCCCACAGGGGGAGGTATGGTAATGAACTGGATGGAGCTGTGACTTTGTCTGATGCTAATTGTGTGCCTGGTTGCTCTGCTGGATCAACCCCTGGCTTTCAGCTCTACCCGCAGACAATTTACACTAGTTCAAAGACACAAGCTTTAAAGAGGATCCACTGTTTAATGCAGCCACATCTGAGCAAGCAGCCCGCAATTAGAGGACATGTGGAAGCAAACCAACACACCGAGAAACAGATGGGGACAAAGTGATTTGTGGACAATCAGATGGACTAAGAGTGGATGCAATTAAAGTCAGATAACATGTAACATGTAATGTAGAGTAGCTACAGAGTAACAGAGGAGGCTGAATCACAATATCTATATCAATGAAATGGAGGTGAGCAGTAGAATAGCAGAAAGTACTGATTATGTTTTTAGTGTGACATCACACGAGTGCATAAAGCAGTGAGCATGTAGCCGCATTTAGACAGTGAGTTGGCAGTGATTTGGACTTTTACAGCTACCCTTGGTGGCTTGTTTTGTGACCATGGTTACCAGAGATCCCACACCGAGGAAAATGTTGCAGTTACTCATTTTCCTGATAACTGAATATTATATTTTAAGGGCCTCTTCACTGGAAATAAACAAATATATACATTTTTTTTTAAAGGTAATGGTTTTTAAATTTAAAGTTGAGGTGGATCATACTGAGCAAGTTTAACATTATTGATCACTGAACCTGAGCAATATTATTCATATCATAATGCCAACCATTTCCTTTATTTTAAAGGATTCTACAAGTGTAGTAATAATTTATATTTTTCATATTGTCAACAAATTCCATGGAAGGAACCAAAAGCCAATGACTCGATCCAGCTAACAACTATATAAATCTCTGTGCCAAAGAATAGACTATTAAAAACATGTCAGTGAGTCACACTGCTTCACTGGATTACATGTTCCTTAATTACCATGAACACACTCTCTTTTTTGGCTCATTCCCACACACACTGTCCTGCTGCCAGAGATAATCACTACAACATCAATGTGGATTGGTCTGCTGCTGAAAATAGTCGCTTAGAAATGCAGTATGTCCTCCTGTTTGAGTAAAGATTGTGTGTACAGTATCCAGCTGTTCTGGGAGATTAGAGCCATTTTTTTTTTTTTAAACTGACTGAGTATTTGTTTCTTCTAGAAATCTAGAATGTCCTGTCCTTTAGGCCTTGATGAGATCAGATTTGATGAATAGCAACAGGTGATAGCAAATTTTTTGGATCTATGGTAGAATTGGGTGCATCTGTTAACCACAGCTGTGGAGCCCTGCAGCTGACACAATTTTCATTTAAATTCAATTTATTTTGATTTATATTGCGCCAAATCACAACACAGTTTATTTTTAAGGAACTCAACCCGGTAGAGTCCTTATAACAGAACTTCACAGCATTATACAGATGATGCCAACAATTCCCACATAAGCAAGGAGGAAAAAAACTCCCCTTTAAGGGAGAAAAACTCATTTTTAACAGGAAGAAACCTCCAACTGAACCAGGCTCAGAGATGGGCGGCCATCTGCCTCGACTGTTTGGGGTAGGGACATGACTGGTTGGTGCAGTGGTGGCAAGTTGCGGTTTGAAAACACCTGTCTGCAAACTTTTCACGTGTCTGGGCTTGGACATTCAACTCAATGACAAATGCTGCTGTTATCAAAGAAAAATTAACAGTGAAGTTTGTAACCCCCCAACAACAAAACACCTCTTTTTTTTGACTTGATAAACAACTTGGTTGCAGTGATAATAATTATATCAACAACTAAATGCATTTATCTTGAAATTATTAAGTTTTTAGATTAAGAACTACAGCATTATAAGGTCTGACATAAGATATCTAAATTCTCCAGTAATAGGTCTCTTCACTGTACTTGTTGTTGTTCTTATCCAAACATGCTTTCATCCAGGACTTGTACTGAACGTCAAAGACAGTCTGGCTCAGACAGCAACAACATAAAATATTCAAGGCTCTGTGGAGAGAAGATTCCAGAACTCCTGCCTCTTACATATGGAACTGTAATCGTAATTACTGTTAATGTATATTTTACTGTCAGGGATCTCTCTGGCTGGTGATGATATCATTTGTACAGCACTTTGTGCTTGTCTAAAACATGCTGTATAAACCCACTGGATTGGATTTGGATTTGATATATTGTAATGCAGGCTCGGCCAGCCCAATATCGACTGCGATCAGTAACAGAAACCTCCTGGGAGGTTGTCTATCAGCAAAAAAAAGTTAACTACATGAAGGGTCGGTGCACTGCCTCCGCCTTCTGGCACATAAACTCAGTCAGGCATGATGTTGAACTCCAGAAAATGTTTATTTTTGTAGCTTCCTCAAGGAAAGAAATCTGCGTGAGACTTTCAATGGATATTTTTGAGTTAAGAGTTTTGAGAATAAGGAATCTGACAAAAATACACACTATTGCAAGTGTAAATAACAACTTGGACGTAAAGCTAAAGCTTCAAACACAGTGGTGAAGAGAGTGTCTCCTCCTAAATGTCAGTTGCCTCTTCTGATGATCCTCTAACAGACTGCAAACTTCTTCCAGTTCACGCTGCTTGAAGTTTTGCTCCTGGGACCTGCAGCTTGTTTGATTTGAGGTGGAGAACATTGTTGGGAAGACTTCATGCTCCGCTGAACAACCCTCGACTCCCTTCAAACGCCCTTCACATGCTGTCTCTGGTGGTATACTGTAAACTCTATTTCGGAGATTGTGTTTGTTGAATGCATCCATTTTGAAAAACATTGCATTAAATAGTTCGAACCAGAACCAGAAGAGGTTTATTTGGCCAATTATTTATTTGTGTGTCTTTCCATTGTGTGAGTTTTCTTAACATTTTTAAAGCTACATTACTGAATACTTTTACGTGATTATGGGGTCAAATTGCTGTTTGTAATGTTACAGGCTTCAGTCACAGTGATTATCCTGTAGAAAATGATCTGCCAATTCTCCCCTAGATCAAAAAAATATGCTATAAGTCACTGTTAGTCACCTAATACGATGTCATCATGAGGCATAATGAAGCAGGTTGCACTATAGCCTAAAAGACTGGGCTAGTAATGTTCTATACTTATTCGGAAACAAAATATACACTGTTTAAAAAGATTTCTCAGTAACCTGCTGTTCCTTATCTTCCTAGTCGGTGGTTTGGTTTCATCACCCACCCGTGTTGAAGTCTTTGTATTCTCATCAACTTCCACAGCAGCAACACATTGTTCACTACCTGTCCAGCACCAAACAGCAGACACGTGAAGTTAGTGCAAGCTTGTGAACATGATGGAGCATTTATTCACTACCCAGCTAGATATTTCTCGTCAGGAGTTGGTGGAGACCAAAACTGAGCTGAAAAGAGTGAACATTGAACGTTAGATTTGTTGGATAGCCTGAGACAAGGTGATAAAATGTCAATATTGTGTTTACAGTGTTTTCCGATACCCTTAATTGCTGAAATGATAATAATAATAATACATTTTTTTTTTTACTTTTCCACTAATCAACTGGTCAGTCATTAATTTTAATTTAAGATGCCAGTCATTCTGGAAATTTGGAATTTATCCATCAGGAATACATTTGTCAGCAGTATGAAAGATGAGCTGATTTAAACTTGTTTTTCTTTTCACTTTCCTGTGGTTCCATATCTATAAGCAACTAAAATAGGACCTGTCACAACGACAACTTAGATGAGTGACAAGGTTTTTCAAATGTCTGTACCTCACTCAGGTCCAAAGTGTTCAGGTCCAAAGAGGTTACTAGAGAGTAAGTGAATTCTCCATGTTGGGATTACACAGATTGAGTACAATGTGTGCTGAACATACCAAATAAAAAATTTAACTCAGATTTATTTTTAACACAAGTATAACATGGTTCTCTATTCCTACGAGTCTGGGCACACCAAGCAGTGGTGTGGGGGAGAAGTGCAACTCTGACTTTAGTTTAGATTGAAAGTAGGACAATTTTTACAGAAGACATTCAAAGGTCTTATTCTAAAAAACAGCATGTTTTAAAGTCCTTTTGAATGTTCTTCAGTGTTTAGCTGAAAAGGTCTTTATGTTTTTATTTCAGCTGGTTTTACATTTTAAATGTCTACAGATAAAAAAAAGAAAAAAGAAAATAAAAATATACGTGAAGAGTTTTTCTTCAGTGCTAGATTTATATTAGATGACAAATAATGGTTTGAAGAAAAAAACATAAATTTCTGGTTGTGTTGAATCAGCTGTGTGGATGAGTGAAGTGAAAGCGAGCTGACCCGAGCCCCGCAATGCAGCGCGAGAGTCTTTGTCTGAGTCGTCTTCTATGGTTCACTGATACAGACCTGGCAGAACCAATCCTATTAGTAATTCTCCACTGGATTCAGGCTCCCAGGGACCCAGAGGAGCCCTCCGCTCCTGCAGCCCGCTCCTCCTCGGCGGCTCGCAGACAGAGGATATTCACGCCTGAGTGCGTTTGCTCTTCAGTTACAACCATGAGGGGTTTGCCAGCACAAAGATAGAGTCCCGTCTCTGAAGGAAGAGGTTAAAGGGCCCCCGCCTGAAGAGATCTCTCATCTCACTGTGTGTTTGCAACAACTTTCAAAGCTGTTTCAGGCAGACAGACACTTTACCTCACACTCTTATTCATGGTGGTTGATGGAGAAGCCCCACAGAACAGGATTTGCAACGTGTCCAATTCCTCTTGCATGCTTTTTTTAATACCAGAATCACAATCCGTGGTGGGATACCCTGCAGAGAGAATCAGCCTCCCAGTTTAGGAGGACGGTGTGAGCAAAAGTTTAATCCACTGAACTTTTTTGTGAAATGTGCAAAATGTGTAAAATGTGTCCCTCACAAGAACCAATCCGTTTGGTCTAAGAGGCTTTCACCCACTTTTTTCTCCCCACAAAGTACACCCGACTTTTCAGGGCAAGTTAATGTGAAGATTTCTAGACTTGGATGTCTCCTGTCACCACAACAGTTTACGTGAGAAGTGATGCCTGTAGGAGGATAGAACAAGATTGTGAAGTAAGCCTGTGTGGAGGGAGCCCTGTCACATTCAGGTGATAGAAGTCTTGAGGACATCACATTGAGAAATCCTGATGATGTCAACTTCAAGGCTCCTGTGACTGTCATTTGTGATGGCGAAGCCAACAACAACTCCGTTAACTAAGTACAGCTGTAATGCAAGGGATGCAAAGGATTACTGTCAGTAAAAGGCAATAACGATGATATTGAGAGATTGTGGTTCAAATTGTTGGCAATATGCTAAGTTTGAGGATGCTATCGACTTTAAAGTTGGTCAACTGACCCTTGAAGCAGGTGCAGTGCACTTCATGCTGAGAGGAGAAAGCCTATAGTGTTGTGCTGTCTCTATATAAACTTATCTTGTGCGCATGATTTAAATATTTTTTGCTCTGTATGGCCTCTGTAGTGTAGGACTTTTACATACAAATAAACATTTGTAATGTTCAAGTCTTTTGCCAAATGAGTTTACAGTTGCTGGTATAATCTAGGAACACCAGATACATGTTTCTGTATTTCACTGAATGGTTACATCTGTTGTCTCGGTTGACATTCCTGTCCTGGGTAGATGAATGCAAACAGACCTTCCTCTACAGGCAGAGCATGTGCACCAGAAACAGAAGCTGGCGAGCTGGCAAACTTCTGGTTTAGCCCTGTACTGACACTAAATGGGGATAAGTGGTGATCTAGACTTTCCAAATGTTATGTTTGCCGGAGAGCAACTTCTAATTATTCCCGAGATGGACACAGCATGAGTTGGTGTGTCTCATGCTCAAGTCAGTTTGATGCTGTTTTAGTCATTTTGTAAGTTGTCCTTTGTCATTAACCACATATTTCCAACCTGAATTGAGTCAGAATAAGTCAAGCATTAATGAAGTCACTCTGCACAGCCCAAGGATTTGTGGATCTGATCTTTCTGCCACAATGGCTGAGGGGCACCTCTCATTCCAAACTTCGTGGAACGCCATCAATAGATAAAGACTGATGTGACGACACAATCTGATTCAAAGTTAATCCCCTCCAAAGTTGTTCAAAAACAAGTTAATTTCCATGTTGGGGCTAATGAGGACTCCGCTGACACTGCTGTTTTGACAGTCTTGACAGTCGCTTTGTAAATGACATAATTTATTAATAGACATTCAACAACAATGGATGTCAACCAATTTCCATTTGAGCATTTTAATACAATGTACTTAGATTTAAGCATGATCACGGTCTGCCAGGACTATCTGCTGTACTATATGTTTCTAAATAATTACACATTTGGGTGAAATGGAAGGAAGATTAAACAGAGTTGGGAGAGAAAATGTCAGGTAGATGGACAGGATGTTTAATATGTAATAATTTGATGATCCCTTGGTAAGCTGAGACTTTGTCATGCTTATATCGTAGCTGGTTATCAATTTCCAATGAAGACCTTCACACTATTCCTGTTTAACACATTTGACATTTGATCAGTGTAACAGCATGCTGCAGAAATTCATATCATTTAATGTAAATTAGCAGGTTTCAAATTAGACATGTGATGTAAATTATTCTTGATCATGTGGCTCCAGGTGTCTTTACAGGGATATATATTAAAAAAAAAACTTGATGTCCCCACAGGACGAGTCAGCGCTGTTAGGATATGATTCATTTTTCACCTGCTCTTGATAGATTGGAAGCAGCAGCTATTTACTTTTTGTAAGAATCCCTGTTTCCATTTGCTAATCGATTCTTCACCACAGCTTTCGTATTAATTCATTTCCTCAGGACACAATTAATGTTCTGGTTTGACATTGTTTCCCACATTCCACATGTGAACTTTACCTTTGAAGGACAGATTATCATTAGCATGGATTGAAAAAAAATGAAAATTGGGACAGATGTTGGTGACATGGAAATATCTTTTTTTTTTTAAAAATGTGTTTCTTTTGTTGCTGAAAGTTTTTGTTTCTTGTCTATGGATCATTGTGTGGCAAATTCAAAATCATAGCATTCCACTGTAGATCATTTGTCCTTGAGTGCATTAGAATAAACAATCAACGCAACAGGACAGTATTTACAGGTTGACACCTGTAAGCAGGTAATTTAATACCTTTGGTCATTTTTGAAAAGCAGCCTCAGAGCTGTATCAGCTCACCACTGACTCTGCAGGCAACACTTGTCAGCTCAAAGTAAGTGTCACAAAACATTCAACACCGACAAACATTAGTGTACTTGGGCTTTGATATGAGCAGACCTTTACAGACCGAGTAATGACTGAAGATTCTCAGACCGCTCTCTACAAAGCACTCGTCATTACTCAGGAGTGTCACACCTCGAGTTTCACGTCAACCCCAGCTTAGCACGAAGGGTTGGCTCTTGTTAGAAATGTCCTTATGATAATTAGAAAAAATAAATAAATACAAGATGAGCAAATTCAGGATAAAATCAGCATACAAAGTAACAGCAAACAAACAGGATTTAAACTTTTCAAATATCTTCCCTCAACAGGAGACCAAACTGTTGAAAATATAGTAACTTACCATTTAAAACAGGCTTTATTAATGGCCAATGATAGACATCTGCTAAACCATAGTCCTCCTACATAATACTAACATGTATAAATGCAGGTGACTTTTGGCTCATTAGAAATGGTGAAACCCAAAACCATTTATTAGCATTTATAAATGCCAAACCTAATGAAACCCTCACTACTTCTTCATAGTTTACCAACATTTATAACCACATTATTACTTCGTTATTATAAAAACATTTGATTTCAACACGGCACACAGAAACTCTATTCAAACAGAATGTGAACTTCTTAAAATTTACGTTCGTTGTGTTGTTCTTCCTAAATTTGTACTATTTTAAAGGATTAAACCGTGTGACATTTGCAGTTGTACATTTTAATAAGCAGCTTATTAATAGATTTTGCTCCCAATGACCTACTGCCATCCATTAGAGGGTTCTCTCTAATAAATTAAAAATAAGCAAAGTGTCGTGCAAAGAGAAGAATTTTCTCCAACGTGGTTGTTTTTGTTAATGACCTGTAACTAATCTAATATGCATTCGTAAATGAATTATTAATCATTAACAGCACGATCAATTACAGCTTATAAACCCTTTATAAATGATGTCTTGTCACAAAATGGGACCTGAAATGTTTCAGCTTGTGTGGTTGTGTCTTTGTGTCAGTTCACGATGGCTGCAGTGGATCTGCATTTACTCTCGACCTTCCATTGACTTTGTGAAATAACAGTGCTGCAAAAATGTGTTTCATATTCTGTCAGATGATACAATCACAAATAAAACACACAACACGTCCTCACCGTAGGTTTTACTTATTGTAATCCATTTCTGTCGTAGTTTTAAAAGTTATTTACAGCTCAGTGTTACAGTCTGAGTCTCATTGATATAGTTTCGGTAGTTCATTACAACATTGTACAGATTTATGGATTATGGGTTATGGTTAATGTTGCAGATTTCAAGGGATGTTAGGGTTCGTGTGTGGAAAAGCAGCAAAAGGGGGATTGACCCCAAACATCTCTCTCTTAAAAGATTATTTTCAACACTGAACAGTCCAAATGGACTGTGTTTTTTGATACATCTCACATCTGTTGTGTTTATGTACAGATATGACTCACACAAAATGAATATCATCATTAATATCAGCATTAGCTGGTGAAACCCTCAGTGGGTGTTGAGTAAAGTCATTCATTTCAAAACATGAGTGGGAGAAACATGTCGTCTGAATAACCTCAATTTATGAAAACTGCAAGTGTACCTCAGTCTTAGAGTAAAGATTTAGCAACTTTAAGTGATGTGACAGAGCAAGGAGCTTTTTTTAAATTATTATTATTATTATTATTATTATTTGCATGTGTCAAAGTACAAAAGCTGATTCACTCACACTAGCAATTTGGTCATTGACTCACAAATCTTCAGTGCTGCAGGAATCAAACAGGAAGGAGAACATTATCCCTGGCTCTTTCTATAAATTACTTTGAAATGAATGTGTTTGGTGAGAACTCTCTGGAAGTCATTCAGGGTACAAACACCTGTGCCGTCTAAGCGCTACAGAGACATCCGAGCTGCTGCAGGTCATCTCACTGATTGGTCCCACCTGCTGCAGTGTTTTATTATCAGTGAATCACCTCCCTATAAAGACGATTTTTTTCACACAGATGAGGCAGATGTGACCTGGCAGAAAAAAAATCCACTTCTCTCTATTGCTTTTCGTCTCATTTATTCAAAAATATTGGTTCTCTGAAGCAAACACATCAGAGGTGCTTCAAAGCTTTGTTTCTTGTTGAAAATGGTTGCTGCCTTAATTTTAGGAAACACACAGATCCGTTTATAGCCCAGTCAAATCGCCCTGATCTTACAAGAGGTCAACATCTTATACTTTTAATCAGCAATCTTATTTGGGTGATTTTGGCAGGGAAGAAGTTTATGAACAGGAAAACTGAATAGGAAACAAACATTTCAACAGTAAAGAACAGATTTCTTATTGGTGAAGATTTTAACAACATCATTTATCAATAAAATTAAACTTAAGCTGCTGATAGGGGGGCGCTACCATAATACAGTAGCACTTCTGTTGGAATACTGGAAAGCCTTATAATCACTTTTGTTCCCTTATGTAGATATAAATACACTATTCAATGCAATAAATTGTTCCCAAACTGTTACCCTTTTATTGCAGAATGTTTTTCATTTTTCCCAGTATATACATACTGGGAAGATTTCCTGCCCTCAGCCTCCACGCTGCACGCTGCATGTACCGTAACGAGAATACGATGAGGCGGAAATTAAAGCTTTCAGAAGTTCCAGTTGTGAGTTATAAGACGGTTAACTAAACACTGGAAACATAAAGACAAACCTAATATTCCTCGTCACACCCGTCTGCATGGAGCTCACTTCCAGCTCGAGCCCTCCCACCTCTTCCTCGAATGCTGTTCTGTGACAGTTAACCTGAATTCTGTGGGAATCAGATCAGCTTGGCGTAGAGGGTAACCGAGCATCTGCTTCCGCAGGCTGAGGAGCCATTTTAAGAGCTTGACTTCAGCGCTGCTCAAGCGCGAGAAATGCAGCCTCTCGGCACTACGCCTGCTGTTATCCAAGGACGACTGTATCCCTCTCAGGCTCTGATGTGCAGAGGGAGGATACTCTCCTGTGTGTGAGAGTCTTCATCTGAGCAGATGCATGCCACTTTGTGCCAGCCGCTGATGCCTCCTGGCATGCGATATATCTTAAATTACCACCGCTGCTTGCTGTCAGAGGGGAAGGGGAAGTGAGCACATGTCTCAGCTAAATAACTGCTGGATTTAATCCACCACTGAGTTTGACAATTCATTCAGTGCAGCCTTACTGATGTTTCAGCTTTCACAGCTGTGAGAAAGAGTTTCTTGTGGTAAATCAGAGTTCAAAGAAGAGTATAAATCAAAATGATACTTTGTGAAAACACAACGTTATGCAGTACCTGACTCTAGAAACCAGTACATGTGCTGCTGTGTCTTAAAGGGATTTTTTTTATAGACGGTAGATCTGTCTTGATCTGATTGGAAATCCGACAATACTACGACAATAACACCCCCCCCCCTTTTCCTAGACTTTATAAAACTTCTCCATCACAACAAACCTGACGAGTAAAACTGACTCCACTCCAACGAAGAAAGCATTGCTTCAACAAAGCATTGATTTTTTTAAGAGGAGATAATCAATCAAGGGTCCATACTCTGCCTCAGACTTTCCAAAAGTACTTTGGGCAACTTTGATCTTTGAAGTTTGCACAGACTTCCCTTAGAAGATGATCAAATTTATGACGTGAGGATACTGTGTGTACATCTGAAAATATGAATGAAAGCAGAGAAACCTAAAGTCCAGGCTGTCGTCCAAATGCACCATATTTAGTTTTGAGGACATCTGTTTTGTTGTTTGTTTAGTGTTTTGTGTACGTTCACGATGTAGTGGGGCCTGTATTGCACATTTACAGGATATTCATAGACCCAATAATATAGACATGCACAGATTGTTTTTTTTCCAACTTAAAAGTAACTATTCTTATCTGTGTATATCAACCACTTTGTCTTTTCTGAGAGGCAGCAGGCCCGGATACGTAGTAAATATCAATAATATAATTTACAACTTATCAAAACAAATACTGGGTAACATTGAACTTGCAGTGATATCGCGATAATCTCAACAGTGCAGTTATCTGCCGGGTAGTGGACATTTGGATTTTTGACGAAGGAGAAGAGAACCTCTTTGAAGTCATTTATTTACATTTTCAAGCCACAACAGCAACAACAATACTAGACTTGAAATATGCTATTTCAATATTCAGCATTGAAAGCTGAAAAACAATTAGAATAATGTAATTAACATTGTTGACAAATCAAATTAGCATTCTTGTAATAGCCAAGATCTGTCTTCAAAATCATGAAACTAAATTTAGTCTCTGATGCAGAAATCCATATTCTCGCAGATGATAGTCTCTTGTTGCCGTGGTGATCCATCAGCCAGACATACTGCCTTTATGTGGAACATATTTCATGAACAAAGTCAACTCCGAGCTGGGCTAGTTTTCTCAAGCACCTTGCTAAAATACTTGCTGCCTGGTGGCTGTTTTATGAGCATGGACAAGGAGACAGGAAAGGAGGAAGAGGAGACTGCAGGAAGGAGAGCTGATATAAAAGGAGAAAGAGTGAAGTCACTGTGTCTTGAGTTTTATCTAAATGACCTCAGATATCATGTTCCCCCAGATGCTGAACTGGGTCTGATGTTGAGGTAAACAGCTTGACTTTGGGAGGATTACACTTTGAGCTTGCGGTAGCAAAAAGTCAGAACTCTTGCTAGACTAAGCCTTACTCAAGTGTCAGTCGCTGAGACTAGACTCAAGGACGCCGCAATATTTAGACAACTACTGCTCAGAAATGAAAGTGAATAAGCTGTTTTTGTCAGACCGCTGCAGGTCAAAAGGTTGACGTAGTCAGAGCTCTTGCACTCATGCAAATATGTCATCATCTGGTTCCAAAGTAAAAGAAAGACACCCTGGTGAACGCCCTTATGAACTTATCTACATTTTATAAAAGGAAATAAAAAAGTACAATGATATATTCTGTCTCTATTCTCAACTTCTGACTTTATTGCTGCGTTCAGATGGGGTCGTATTTACCATCTACACAAGAATAGTCTGAATGGCAGAAGTACATTTTTCTTGAGATGTTTAGCTAATATATTGTGATTTTAGTCATGTAGAGTCTGTTTTCATAACTTAGATAATAGCCTATGTCTGAGGAAAACAGCCTCATCTTTTCCCTCTATGCTTTTGCATTTCCTGCATTACGTTATCCTCCTGTTAGCTTGATAAATTGTTAGTCTGTGTGGGTTCTAGACGCCGTCCACTTTGCCGTTGCCTAGCAATGGTGGTTTTATGAGTTGAACGCCAATCATACGTTTCACACGACTTCCCGTGTTGTAACCAGGAGCTCACGAGGTCCACTTGAAGACAGCATGTGACATCAGACTGTTGGACACATTCACACGAGACATTTTCCCCACATAGTACTGGTGTGTACCATCAGCTATTCAGGATGTCGGTTTCATTAAAATGTTCAGCCTTTGAGAAGAAATTCTACTAGGAAGTGAAAACTAGCAAGACAGCTTCAAGTAGTTTCATCTCAGTGAGTGGAAGGCAGTTAGCAAAGCTGGCTAAGATTAGCATTCCCACTCTATATTAAAACTTTTCCAACACCTGCTGAGTCATCGCAGCTCCTGCACACATGCTGTGTTTGATACAGAGAGGAGCTGTCTCACTTTTGTGAGTCTGGGTGCAGCAAATTACTGGAATGTAAAAACTTATGAGTGGCCCTGTGCCTCATAATTCGTAGCCATGCAATGTCTAACAGATTGTGAAAAGCCAGACATAACCTCAATGTGAAGGCAGCTGTCACTGCAACAAAAATGAATGAATAAATAGGTTAAATAATAATTAAATATAATTCCTCCTTTTGGTTTGTAATCTTGACCAATTATACCACAAAACAAGGTTATACATGAAGACTTGCAGGAAGGTGTTTCTTGCATGCGTCATCCAATTATATTTAGTTTTAACTATCCAATATTACCTGGCCGCAGAAATCATTTAGTAACACCTCAGAACTTATTAGAGAATTCTGACTGTATTGATTGAAAAAGATTATGTCTGTTGCACAACTCAGACACACCAGAGTAAAAGTAGTCTTTGACTAGAAAGATCATGTACAAAAATGTACAGGCGAAGCAGACGTCAATACTAAAAGTTTATGGCAGAATCAGACCAGCAGACAGTGGAGGATAAAAAAAACAGGAGGACTAACACTGAGAGTAGCAAGAAGACACGAGAGAGAAAAACGTCTGGATCGAAGACAACTGACGAGAGGGGAACACAGACTAAAGGACGGCAAGACAATTGGACACAATCAGGGCGGAGCAGGCAGGAAACGCACGGAAGCTGCGAGTCAAATGAGAAGACATGTAAATAACCAAAATAAAACAGGAAATAGAATACTGAAAACATTAGAGAACTAAAACATAACCTGCTGCCAGACGGGGGTTGTGATGTCCACCCTGTTCCCCGAGTTGTGCCTCCAATCCAAATAAAATGTGTTAATTTACAAGATTTATTTTTTTAACTCAAGAATAAATATTTATTCATCCAGAAAGTTAGTAAAGGCATTGGGGAATCTAGAAACACCATCAGAAGTGTGCTAATTAAATATGACCATCTGGGTTTTCCAAAGATCAGCAGGTATTTATTTGATCTGATCTTAAATTGCTCACAAACTAAGACTGAACCTTTTTCTTCTCAACTAATTTGCTGAAAACATTAGCTTGATATCATAAATAAGCAAAATGTGCCTCTGGATGTTCTCCATCCCGATGTGTTGTTACTACATGCAAAGTGTGTGCCATCCAGTGCAATATCATTCCACTATTTATGCAGCAAGCATTTATGGGAGTACAAACAATCAGGCGCTGCGTGAGATCTGCAGGTTTCCCGTCGACTGCAGTGTCAGATTTAAATGCCGTGGTGTGTCTGCTCGCGCTCACAACCCAGCATGTAAATATAACCCTCTCCTCTGTAGCACCCTCGTATTCCCGCCCTCCTCAGACTCAGGCAATTATGCTGTTCATTCTCTGCCAAGCTCTGCCTCGAACCATGACTCTCTTCCCATTAGAAGTCACTTAAGCAGCATGCTGGAGGAGGCTGCTGCAGTTGTGGAGAGGGTCTCTTTTACACAGGCAAGCACACACACACACGGAAACACATACTTATAGTAGTGTGTATAAGTGGCTTTCCAATCTTAATGTAAGTGAGAGAAGGAGCTCCATCTTCATCTCCTTCAGCTTTCAGCACTTTGTTAGATTGCACTCAGGAAAGTTTCAGATCTCGAGATCTCAATTTCGTTGTTTCTCATTTTGTTTGGCAATAATTAACATTGTCATTAAATGTAGTTTGTTTTCATTATGGTATCACAAACACAAGAAATAAATTATATTATAAAAAGACACCAAAAAAAAGACAAAAAAAAAAAAATTCACATTTTTTCAAAATAAAATCAAATAAAATATACATCAGTATAACACTCTGTAACGGTGAATGCATTTGCATCTATGATCCAGTTTAGTCTACTGTTGTCTCGGTCTCAACACATTTCTGATGAGTCATGTTGTGTTGGTTTTGGGTGACACACTCTGATTTCTGTCCAATACACAGCCACTGATACCTGACACATGACAAAGGTTCCACACTCATCACAAACTTCCTTTGGCACAATTCCTAAGCCGTAATCCTTTAAGCCTAAAGCTATTTTCTAAATATTGCACCTGAAAAAAATCAGCTCCAATTTCAATCCGTAACAGCTCCACAAGTGTAAAACCAAACAACAACCCAGAGCTTTCAAGATGTATGAAATACAATAACATCTTAGCCAGAGAGAAATTTTAACAACTCCAGCAGAAACTGGAAAAAAGTAATGAGAAAAGCAGCCATGTTGCAAAAGTAGCTAATAGGGGATTGCTTGGATGTGTAGATTATTATTAGCCTAATAATTATATGATCTTCCTCCTGATTATGTTTTATCAAAACTGTAGCACTGCCCCTTCACTGGACATCATTTCAAATATCAAAGCAGGTTCAGTTTTTATTGACAAGTGAGGAAAATGTTATTTCAACTGCATAAAGGCTTCTTTTCAATGATTGTTGCAGACTTACAGGGAAAAGAATGTCATGTTTTCAGGGGTTAAAACTCAAATGCACAACACAAAAATAATTAAAGTTGAACACCTTTACTGGTTCCCACAAATAAATAGACAGAAATTGATACAAGTAATGTCCAGAAACTCAGAAATGTTTAGTCCTTGATCCAGAAAACAAAACAAAGCAGTGAGGCTACACTGAACTACATTTTAAAAGACTTCCATTAAGTGTGATGACACCTGAAGCCCAAAAATTAACAAAGAAAGAAGGTGGTTGCTTTTTTTTTTTTTTTTTTTTACCAAAAAGACCAGTTTAAAAATCAGAGGATATTATAATCTATAATCTACACTGCGTCTGATTCTCCATCACTGACCTCGTTTTATAAAGGCCGACCTGAAAATGTGAATGTCTTTGGAAGTTCAGTCGTTATCGCCGTCGTGTGAAGCGTCTCTGCTCTCCCCTTTGATCTCCTGCTCCCTGTCTGTGAGCGCAGACGGCAGCAGGGCCGAGACACTGGAGGAGACCTGCCTTGACACCATCTGTGCAGCTCTAGCTCTCCACTGCTCACCATCACATGATGGCACCGACGTCACTGCTCCGCCCGCAGCAACAGTCATGCCGGCGCAGATACATGCATATATACTACAATCGAGCATTTACAGAACGTATGAGCCTCATTTACATTCATGACAGTTGGCAGATGCGCTTGTACAAACCAACTTTCAACACGACTTAGTATCAATGATTGAAACAGTACTCTGTGGGTTAAGGTACTGTAGATGTTGGACTGCACATGAAGGTGCGACAGTACAGAGAAGGTGTCTACAAAGGATATCTGAAAAAAAATGCAGATGAAATCAGAAGTAGCTGTTGTAATCTCTACAGAAGCTGCTGATTGTATTAAAAATAATTTCTCTTCAAAATAATGTGATATTGACTTGTTGTTAGATTTTAGACCCACTGAGAGCAAAGTACTGCCGGCATAACAAAACCCTGAGCTGCTGTTTATTCCAATAGGACAGGATGGACAAAGAGGACATGCTGCAAAGGTCGAGAAACTATTTGTAATGTATCTTTATAAGGGTCTCACTGTGTTATCATTAGCTGGGTCTGTGTGTTAGTACCAAGCGACAAGGTTGTGTTTACCCAACCTCTGTAAACACTGCTCATCTCTGCTATAGGCTACATTAACTGTACACGTCTGGGATTGTCTTTTTGTAACTCTCTGAAACAGACGGTCACCTCCACTTCATGCAGTGAGTTCTTCATTTATAGCGAAACTATGTGTGCAACCGAGTGCAACACTGTGAATGTCTTCAATGCCTGACAGTCTCCTGTTATCTCCATCTGTACAAATCAATGTGTGGAGACCCGGAAGACAGAAAAGATCCAGAATGCTTTGTGGGGGCAGTAAGATGCAGTCGTCCTTGAAGTAAATACTGGATATTGACCATTCAGTTTTGCCCACTGCTGATATGATACAACTATTTCTCATCAAAATAAACCAGAAACAACCAAAAACTAGCAATGACAGTTTATTTATTTTTTAATATCGCTGATATTTCTTTGTTGAAAGGTGAAATCTATCCCAGAGTTTCCCTCTCAGTGAGTATGTGAGGTGAGTCATCATCTGTGCCTTACCAACTCTCAAAGTATGAGTCAGTTTTAGCAAGCCGTTATAGTCAAAATGCTGTCTCGGAGGTGTTTCAACACTGACAAGAATAAAATTCTGCAGGAAACGCTACATGTTTTAAATCCGAAAACATCAGTATTGGCCTTTGATGTCCCGTGTTCCACTTGAAAACATCACACCCACTCGTTGGTACATTTCCTCCCAGACAAACAAGTGAAATTAATAAATTCTTATCCAACTAAATGCTAACACATGAGGTCTACAGACGTGTGACTATAATTGTTTGTGTCATTCCCCTTGGCTGAAGCTGTCAGACTGAATCTTTAATCTGGATTCGATCTGGTCCATCAAGCTGTTAAACCAACAGAAACCAAACCAGAGCCAGCGGCTTGTATCACATCCAGATTATGGAGCCACAGTGTGGAACCCTGCTGCTTCCAATTATGGTAACAGTGGTAATCAATCAAAGTTTTGCCTTAATCCATGGATGCACTTTGATGTTTTTTCTTGAAGTTGGTTTACAAGAATAAATTGGTCCAATTACATGTGAATCAAGGTTAGTTAACTGCCTTGGTTATATTAGACAGAGTTTTACATGGTTCTGTAATAGATTGTGGACTTCTTGCTCCCTTTACTCAACATACCAATATCAATCTGCTGTTGGACCCCAATTCATTTGTTAGGCTCGGCTTTCCAATTGTGACAAACTGCAGGCTGTCACATGTAAACATGGCTCTCCTCGAACCCATAAACGTTGGCATTTTGGAGGCGTTTCTGTAGTTATTCCTGGTTTGTTGGCACTGAAACAAACTGCACTGAACTTCAGGGTGAGGACTGAGATTTGCATTTTCAATCATCTCATAGATATCATTTGATCGTTTTCAACAAACTTAACAAGAGGGTAAAAACATAAGAAGTCAATACTGTTGCCAGATTAGTCCTTTTAAAATATGTTGAAATTCCTTGTGCTTTGCTTGTGTAAGCCACTTAGCACCAACGTTTTCTCAGGGCAAACTATCACAGAAAAGCCCGCAACCTTTTGAGATTTGTTCTTTTTTGTTTGTAGGTAAAGTTACTCAGGAGAAAGAGGGAATAGAAAGGTGCTCTGAGCGCCCGATCACCCAGCAGCCCACACACTCAGCAGGCGAAGGACCAAAAAATACAGGTGTTTACCCAACAACTGTTTTAAGACCTCATAGCTCAGCCTTTGGTATGATAACCATAGACCAGTAAGTGCTGTAACTCAGTGTCATCCGCTGTATATATTTCACATCAATGGTCGTGCACTGTACTAAATAATGACTCCATTTACAGACACACAGATCTGACTTTCACTTCTGAAAGATTGTCCGGCATTGAGTATCTAGGAAAGTGTTTTTTTTCCCTCAAATCTATAACTTCTCTGATAACTGTATCCTTTTTGTCCCTTCAACAAACTACTCCACCTGTCTATGGCTCTTTTTTATCTTACAAACTAAAAAATAACCTGCTTAACAATGTAGCTTCTTCATGCAGTTCTTTGACTTGCTGAAAAACGTGTTAATTCAGTACAATCTCAGACTGTCTATGATCCATTCTCTTTCAGTAAGCTTTGTTAATGAAAATGTAGTTCATCCTTGCAATGTGTCAGAATAAATGTTTTTAAATCTGGAGTCGGAACAACAACAGAGTAAATTTTGATTAAACACTAAAGCCATTGTCAAAACGTCTGGTTTCTCAGTAAAGGTCTTTAAATTAAAATGTGTATATTGTGATGCATGTGCAGTGTGGCAAAGTAGCAGCTTAATTAGGTCAGTATCTGTGCTGATACTGAAATGATTTGCATTCCAAGTTCTATTAATGGCTGAAACACTCCAGATGTCGGGGTATTGTTTAGAGCAGGGGTCCCCAACCACCACGCCGTGGATGATTTGGTACCGGGCCGCAAATAAATAATAAAAAACGTGTATTTATTTGTATTTATTTTATTTACATTAGCCTGCATGATATTTTATTTTGAAAAATGACCACTTCCGTCCACGCCTCTTTCTCGCAGTTGTCTGAGTCGCAGTTTTTTTCATTAACCGATAAGCCCACAAGTTAACCCTGGCAAAAATGAGCAAAAAACAAACGTCTCTGGAGAGGTTCCTTGAAAAGGGGGAAAGACCGAATGATTAGACAACAGAAAACTCCAAGACCACCAACAAAAAGAAAGCTGCATTCAAAAGAAAATACCAAGAGTCCTACTTAAATTACTGGTTCAACAGGTGATTCACATTCTCCAAGCCCGCTCTGTATAATATGTGGCGACCGGCTATCTAATTGTGTTTTGTTTTTGTTGCATGACCCCCGACCCCCCCAGGCCATGGAAAAATTGTCTTGCATGAAACCGGTCTGTGGTGCAAAAAAGGTTGGGGACCGATGGTTTCGAGTATTTTGATCCCCGAAGCAACTATTTTACTTTACGTCCATGCATTTTCAGTGAGAGCTTCTGTCTCTGGGTTAAAATACGACCAGGATCATTTGAACATATTCATTGGTGTGTAAAGAGAGTACCACAGAATTTGCATGGATATTACTCTTTTTCCTCACAGGACATTAACTCTTCAGTGTCACGCCGACAACTCGCGCTGCCGCTGAAGCTGCCAACATGAAGCATTACAGGTTAAAGCAGCTGTATATGTAAGTCATGAAGAAGTGAGAAGTTTTCTTCTTCAGGGCATAATGTAATTTAGGCAGAACGATAGACTTATGTGTGTTTGGTCACAGGTGTCACAGGTGTGACCAAACAGGTGTGTCTTTTGGAGATTTTTGTTTTCAGAAGATTTTATTTAATTAATATTGTATGTAATAAGCACTGAACTGAACTGAAATGTGTACACATATTTCAGAAAAAAAATTATTATTTTTTGCCCAATTAATACTTTGTTTAAAAGATCCACTCCAAATTCCAGCTACACTAAGCTGTTTTCTGTATGTCATGGAACGATTTTCAAAATGTTGCTTTTTTTTTTCTTTCTCCACTATCATTATATTTTCTAGAAGGTTTGTGTTTGTGGGGGTGTTTACACTGACACTGGACGGTTAAATAAAAGTGGTTGGTGCAGATCTATTAGAATTGATCACAATGGTTCCATTAAAATAACCTGATTTCCCCATGAAACTAGTGTTTGAAAGGTCTAAGACATGACCTAAAAATGTCTTCAGTCTGTAAATAAAGAGAGTAAAAACGGCAAACACAAATGAGGGTTCAAAGTATTAAATTAACTTAAAGTGACTCACAAATACATCTGGGTCTCACGGTTACAACATTTGCAGTAGATGACATTGTCAGCTGTTATGTACAGTATAACACAGGCTTTTGGTGTTGGTGCAGGTTGTTCCTTCCACATCTGCTCTGTTTATTTAATGGAGAGATCAAAGCTAAGTGAAGCACATGGTCGATGCTTATCGGCGTCTTGTTCTCTCCGACCCTATAGATGTTCCTGATAGTGACTTTGACCATGTGCCAGGACATCCTGCTCTCTCCCTTCATCCGTCTCCCTCCATCCGTCTCTCCCCTGGCTGTGCTAGTCTGTAGTTAAGCATGTTTGGTATCCCTGAACACAGGCGATGGTGTCAGAAGGGACTTGTAAAAGTGTCATGTTGGGAATGGAAGCCGCCCGGCCGAGAGGAGAGCGATTAGAGCCCCTGAAAAGGTCATGTTTTATGAGCCCTTCTTTTAACCCCCGCAAATAGAGGTGATTATGAATGAGGGCACATATCCAGTGACCTGCTGTCCGGTCATGCCTTGTGTTCCTCTCCACCTGACGCTCACATTAGGATAGGCACATAGCCCATCATTATGTGAGCATGGGGTTGCCTTTTACTGCCGTGACAGTTGTGGCTCTCATATCTATAATGACCCTGAGTCTCGAAACATCTGATAGACATTTGATGACACGACTAACAAGTGACGCACCGGGTCTGAACAACCTGCTTCATGTTGTTATCTGATACAGCTGGAAACAAGTTGTGATGTGTCACAGCTTGATACGTGCAAAGATGATGCTTCGGATCTATAAAGGAAATTAGATCATCATTTCTTTTTTACTTTTCTCCAACTTTGGAGTTCAAATGTGAAACTGAGAAACTTTTTCACTCAAAGACAGAGATTTTAAATTACTGATTTATTTCACATTGAAGGGTCAGAATACATTTGTGTATTTACTGGATTGATTTTTGCTTCTGAACTTCTAAAGAACTTGAAATTTGAAGTCACACTAATATATTGGATGCAAGGTATGATAATTTTCTGACCTTCATTCATTTTCTGCAAAAGACAAACTACCAAAAATTTTTTTTTCCCAAATATGGATCTGAATTACTTTTTGATGTGCAGAGTACCCACATTTGTATGGATATTATTATCTTTCCTAAAGTATCATTCAGATATTTCACTTTGAAACCAAAGACTGAGAGGAATCTTCAAGGTCACTTCAGTTCGATTTCCTATTTAAAGGGGGGCAGAGAGGATGGGCTAAGAGTTTGAAGCTGAGGACGGCTGGGGTACGAGAAGTTCCCGTCACCGGGACAGAGCCGGATAGCCACGGGGCTCGGATCTGTTCCATATCTGAGCCACTGTGTACTTGTGCCAGGTACCGAGTGCTTCAACAAAACAACACTTCAATCCTCGCTCCGATCCGATTTACTGGAGCCCTCATCTGTCAGCAGGTTCTAAACTCACCCTTCGGCCTTTCCATTTAATTCAGGGTCATTTCGCGTTCAGTCCCACGTTGGCAGCATTTAGCTTGTGTTTGTGCTGACAGTTGTTTCCCATAGGTCTAACAGTGGTGCCAAATGATGTGATGTTAGGTAATCAATGAGTAAATTACTGAACTGTAACAACTGCCAAAAGCATCAATTCAACCAACTGAATTCTAAAGTATTGCAACGATAGAACACAATCGTTTCGGTGAAAGCACTGAAATGCAGGAGTGGCTAAGCAAACATCCAGTAAGGAGCAACATTCAAAGCTGTATGAATAAAAGAGGCCTCAATCAATAGCTGGTAAAGTGGGAAGTCTAATGTTTAAGTGCTTTGAATAGCAGCAGCAGTGATCGTAAGACTCCACCTGTTGTGGCGGCACCTTTGTGTATAGCCGACTACCAGCCTGCTGGGAGAAGAACAAAAGGAAGATGGTGTCGATTATTCCCTCTCCAGGGTTTCCGGGGACGCGTCGCCCTCAGTAAATCAGGAGACGGGTTGAATGGTCACAAAGAGAAAGCCGCGGGCCTAAGATGATTACCCGTCAGGGGGATCAATTTTTATTTGGGACAGGCAGCCGTCGCCACGTAGAATAATAGAATAATGCACGCTGCTGTGACAAGACGGATGACTTCATCTGGGGTTGAGGACGTTGGGCATGTGTGTGTGTGTGTGTGTGTGTGTGTGTGTGTGTGTGTGTGTGTGTGTGTGTGTGTGTGTTAATGGCTGTGTGGGGATGCCACAAGGAAATTCTGATGCTCATAGAGGAAATACTGGATCCCGAATTTGATGAAACTAAAATAACTTCTAATGGCAAGGTTTCTCTCTGATATTAGCATTATTTCATGTTTGGAGTTTCATTGAGGACAACAATTCAATTCAAACTCAGGTGACAACAATTATTGTCACAGATACACTAAAAAAAAGCACATTTGCTGTCCTCCAATTAACTGTGGAGTTTGTTGCAAATGAAAACAAATCCATACCAGTTGTAAAGTCAACCCCCAAATGTACATATATATACAATACAGGTGTTTTTGCATTTAATTATGTAATTAGATATACGTTAATATTAAACTGTGATATTAGTGACATTGGGAAGCAGTGAATGTCTGAATAGGGTCATTTCAAACCTGCAACACCTCAATACAATGTGGTAACTAATGACATGCTAAGTCTTTGTTTTAGTAGTTTCCAGTTGCTGCTGTAGGTAACTCGTAAGACAGGCACACTAACTGTGTCTTTGATTACCTACCTTAAACAATTGACTCTTAAGTTGTTACATTTTCTAGCGTACTGTTATGAAATGGAACCTGTGCCTGTGTGGAAGGTGGAGAAGCTTTATAACTTTGGAAAACCACAGGCTTGGTCTTTTGATTATAGAAGGAAGTTAGAACAAGATGTAATACATTAAAGTGAGTAAGTTTACAGGGAGTTTGGTTGAAGAAAGGACCTTTTCTAGCTCTGCAAGTGTCCCCTCTCTTTTATTTCCCTATAGTTTCACTCATGAGTGTGTGCAGATGTTCTCTCTAACACCCTGTTACAGCTACACATCCTCTTGAGTTCCATTTTCTCCGAACTTACTCTGCTCATTAGCTCTCCAGTGGGCATGTATTCCCTGCTCAGGTACGGGTGAGAGTAGCAGAGCAGGCAGTCTCACCTGTGGAGGAAGCAGAGGGTGATCAGTCAGGAACAGGAAGAACACCAGGACATAAAAACACAGACACAACGGGGACCAGCTCAGGCATGGTCAAATTTCATGGTGTTCTCTTTACGCTCTGTGTCTCACTGACTTTGGCCTACATTCACGACCTTTTTTCCATAAGCACGATATTCTTAGATGCGGACTATCTTCAGCATGTTATTCTTTAGAGGGTGATCGTTGTGCCTCTGTTTGAAGAATTGAACCCAATTTGCCCGCTGGTGTGATTACAGTGTCAGCACGCCTTATGCACCCAAATCTGGGTTTCAGCTCCAACTTGTGAACCGAACCTGAGCCTTTTCTTGCCCGTTGTCACACTCTCTTTCACGGACGCCTTGGCATTGTCTTGGGGAGTGTATGTGAGAAGTGAATCCTTGGTGCCAAAAAGCTGGACACTTGATGACCTAATCAGTGAATCACTGCTAATGTTGGTCATTTTGTGTAATGATACATTTGAAATCTCTGTGCTCAGAAGCTGAAGGCCAGTTAAGACAATGGCTTCTAAGTGCGTCTGTAAGCACATTATTATCTTTAAATGTAGCATTTGATTAAAAACCCATCTTATACATGTACTAAACTATTCTTTTCAGACATGCACGTTCACTTTGTGTTGCCTCTTCTGTCCATCCTTCCTTTTCATTATTCTTTCCCTGTGTTCTTTATCTTCCATATAATCCCAAATGAAATGGTACATATCCCCTCACCAGGCAGGGTAGGACGAGATGTGGCCGTATTGCTCCAGCATTGATCCTGCTGGCAAAGCCTGTTCTTCAGTCTGGCTTTAAGGGAAAAGCTTTTGCACACTTTTAACGAGACAGTGCAGCTCTGCTTAACTCGCCGGCCACACAGACATAAAAACCACCAAAGACCAATATGAGGACGGCTGTTTGGCTGTGTTTTCCAAGCCGCACACAGCACGAGTTCTGGATGTAGATCAAAAGATTTTTATTTTTTTTCTCAGGTGTTTGTTGTGCAGCAAAGCTGTTATGCTCACGTGGCTTCTCTGTTTTCCCACCTTCACACCCCTGAAGGTGTGCTGTTGTTTGACTGCCGGTATTTTTGGAACATTAATTAATTGAGTGAAGGTGTAAAATGGCTGCCCCGGGAAGTCAGATGCTGGTCATTTTTTGTCAGGATGAAGGAAGCGAGCTTGAAAGACGGAAATAGCTTTGTTAGGAGTGCCAAGTCATCTTAAGCCAATCTACTGGAACCAGAGGGCTCACTATTTTGCGTGCCAGATCGGGGAGCCAGGCTCTCCCTCTCTTCCAGGGTTTCCTTCATCTTTTCCTGTCATAAATGTCCCTTAGGCATTTTCTGCCAAACACAAAGACATAAATATCCTCCACCATAAGACTACGTCTTTCCCAACTGTCTAATAGTGCATGTGAGCATTCCACAATACTGCATAAAAAGTGCCTTCAGTCTCAGAGGTTAACCCCAACCCTAACCCTAACTCTCTGGTAAAATACGTTCTCCTTTTGTCTAACAATTTACAGGTATTCCACCAGCTCTGTTGTCCACAAGGATTTATATCACTTGAACAAGGAATGAATTACATTAAAGGGTACATTTACCCAAATTCCTTCCCTCTTGTGTTATCTAGAAAGTAGTTCATGTTAGTTATAACCATCAAAATTGCATTTTGACGTCATGATGCGATTACCTTAAAAAAATAATTTTTATATTTTGTGTACTGGCTCATTGTATACTTCACCCTCTGAAGCTGTCGCCAGGAGACTCTTAGCAAAGCTGAGCTTAGTATAGCGAGTAGTCTGGCACATAACTTCTTGTTTTTGTCATTTCTTTGTTGTTCTGCGAACATGAATGACATACAGTATAGCCTGTTAACACAACCCAGTATCATGCAAAGCGTGAAATAGACATGACTGTCCACTACAGCAAAACGTGAGATAGCCACGCTTAGGCCTCTCTAGATGGGACAGTTTCATGTTTGGTAAGCATGAAACTTACATGCACATAAAAGTAATGTCACAAAGGATTATGTGACCAAGTACAAAGGACATTTTTCAACAACAGTAAGAGGCAGTATGAGTGGCTTGGTGGCATGAATCAGAGACTGCCATGTGGGAGGCAGACAAACAAATCCAGGATGTGACAATGTTGCTCTTGATTTGTTTTTGGTTTCCTAACCCCAACCATGTTTTTTTGTTATAACCCCAACCATCTAGCTGACATTTTGCTGTCGTGGAATCTATTTCACGCTGTGCCATGATACCAGGCTGGTTAACAAGCCAGGCCACCAGTTCCCCTTACTTTCAATCTTTAAACAAAGGTAACTGTCTTTTGGTTCAAGTTATATATTGACTCGACAGACTTGAAAGCGTTGACTCATGAAGCAAACAGATGAGTTTATTTCCCCAAATAACAGACTTCTCCTTTGTGATGCAGTTGTTCTAATGCTGCAGTTGTTCTAATTCCTACAGATGGAAAATTCCAACATTAAAAATGTGTTTATGAAACACAACACAACCACTGACTTTGAATGTACAAATGTAATTGCAATAACCATAACCGGATCTCTGAAAAAGCAGCCAGCAACTGAAACTGCCCTCTGAGAGGCAGACCATGATATTGGCCTTGCTCACTTTAGGCCTTGTATTGATTGTACCTGACTAACCCCAGTGGCTTACTAATGTCCATTGTGTCTATTTTCAGCCAGTATAGAGAAATATAAGCAGCATCAGATAAACAATCTTTCATAAGTTATACTGGGAGGAACTTAAACACACTACTTTTTTGTTGCTGCTTTGTTCCACCTACTTCCTATTTGTGTTTATAATGGTTATTTTACTCCAGAGGATTCATGTCTAAACTTGACATATAGATATATATATATATATAGGCAGACCATGTATATATAATATACATATATATAATATATATATTAATATATATATATATTAATTTGACAAATTTTGATTTGGAAAACTATTTGCTCAAAATGTAATTTTGAGTCCAAAAATGCCTGAGAGTGTGAACTGCAAAGGCAGGCTAAAATGCTAAAAGCGAAGACTTTTAGGTAGTGATGTACAGCAGGCTGAAAATAAAAGTAGTATCAGATAGGAATTGATTGAGAGTTTTGAAGTTTGCCAAAGCAGATGCAGCTAAGCTGAATATTCTGACATAAATTATTACAAACATATCTGCTCGCACGCCACCTGCAACACTTCTCACAGGGATGAAATAAAGCTCTCCTCATTAACACTTGAGTGTATCATTCATTTGCCTTAAAATGTTTTTGAGGCATGGTAACTGCTTACATAGCTCCTGGTTGCTATGGGTAACTGGAGAGGCAGACCAGTTCTCTGCCTCAAGAGAATGCAGCTTTCTTTTGGGTTAAATGTCAAAGGGCAGCAGAATAATGTCACTCATTTAAAACATCAGCGCAGAGTCTCTATATCAACTGAAAATCCTTTTTATTTTGTTTACCTGCAACTTGAAAACAAATGGAGAATCTCCATCCGCTGTCACTGAGAGTTCACTTTAAAAAAAAACTAGCTGTGGTTGGAAGAAAAGCGACAGGAGGTGGAGGGAGATGATGTGTGATCTGTTTTGAACTCCAGGTGCAGTGAAGCATAGCCTCATTGGTCACCATGTAGACATGAAGAAGCCCATTGGTCACCGGTCATTTATCATGTTGTGAAGTGATAAACAGTAGAGCCTGGTGCAAGATCACTTTATGCAACTAAGACTTCTCCGATACCACTCCTTACTGCTATATACTACTAGTATAAATACTACATAATACTATTATTAGTTATTATTATGATTCTTTTACTACTGTGCATTCATTGTCGCTGCTACACCTCCTGCTAATTAATATTTAAGTGCTTAAATGCTTAATTTAATATATTATCTGAAGACGGGCGGGGGAGGGAGGGTGGTCTCATTCATATCCCTGGCCGAGGTCTCTGAGGTAGTCAAAAAGCTTCTCGGTGGCAAGGCGCTGGAGGTGGATGAGATCCGTCCTGAGATGCTGAAGGCGCTGGACATTGCTGGGCTGTCTTGGCTGACACCTCTTCAAGGTAGCATGGGGTTCGGGAACAGTACCATTGGACTGGCAGACCGGGGTGGTGGTTCCCATTTTCAAAAAAGGGGACCGAAGAGTGTGCTCCAACTATCGGGGTATCACAGTACTCAGCCTCCCGGGCGAAGAGTATGCCAGGGTGCTGGAAAGGAGACTCCAACCGTTTGTTGAACCTCAGATTCAAGGGGAGCAATGCGGATTCAATCCTGATCATGGAACAGCAGACCAGGTCTTTACCCTTGCCAGACTACCGGACGGGTGCTGGGAGTTTTCCCATCCAGTCTACATGTGCTTTGTGGACTTGGAGAAGGCTTTCGACCGGGTTTTTGTGGGGGGTGCTGCAGGAGTACTGGGTGCTGGAGCCGTTGCAACAAGCCATCCCGTCTCTCTACAACTGCAGGTGGAGCTGTGTTCGTATTCTTTGCAATAAGTCAGACATGTTTCCAGTGGGTATTGGCCTCCGCCAGGGCTGTCCTTTGTCACCGATCCACCTTCATGGACAGGATATCTAGATTCAGCTGGGGGGAGGAGAACGTCAGGTTTGCGGCTCTTGGGATCGCCTCTGTGCTGTTTGCAGATGATGTGGTCCTGTTGGCCTCTTCAGACCTCCAGCATGAACTGGGGCAGTTTGCAGCCGAGTGTGAAGCGGCGGGGATGAGAGTTAGCACCTCCAAATGTAAGGCCATGGTGTTCTGCCGGAAACTGGTGGATTGCTACCTCCAGGTGAGGATGGGGTTCCTGCCCCAAACGAGTGAGGGGAGGATGGAGAGGGAGATTGACAGATGAATCGGGGCGGCTGCAGCAGTAAAACAGGCGCTGCACTGGACCGTGTTGGTGAAGAGGGAGCGGAGTCGAAAGGCGAAGCTTTCCATTTACCGGTTGATCTACGTTCCGACCCTCACCTATGGTCACGAGCTCTGGGTCATGACCGAAAGAACGAGATCGCGGCTGAAATGAGTTTACTCCGCTTGGTGGCCGGGCTCAGCCTTAGGGACAGGGTAAGGAGTTCGGACATCAGGAGGGAACTCAGAGTAGAGTCACTACACTTTCGCATCGAAAGGAGTCAGCTGAGGTGGCTCGGGCATCTGATCAGGATGTCTCCTGGGCGCCTCCCAGTGGAGGTTTTTTTTCGGGCACACACAACTGGCAGGAGACCGCGGAGAAGACCCAGAACACACTGGAGGGATTATATCTCCCAGCTGGCCTGGAAACACCTTGGGATCCCCCAGCATGAGCTGGAAAATGTTGCAGAGGAGAGGGAAGCCTGGGCCAACTTGCTTGGCCTGCTGCCATTGAGACCCGATCCCAGATAAGCGGAAGAAAATGGATGGATGGATGGATGGATGGATGGATGGATGGATGGATGGATGGATGGAGACTTAATTAAAAAAACATTGGGGTAAAATGTGTTCTGTATGTGCTGCTGGTTCTGTCTTTAACACAAAGTCCACTTGAGACAAAGCTGTTTCCCTGATCTGAATGGATCTGTTGGAGAATAGATGAGACAATTCAGTCCTGTCCATCTTCCTCCGTCTTGAATTTGCCCAGTCATTATAACCCTACCACACACACACATGCACACACACACACACACACACACACACACACACACACACACACACACACACACACACACACACACACAAATACCTCTATCCCCTCCCTCTCTGGCCATCGATGGCAGTGACCTTGAGGCAGTGGAGAATTTGGAAATCACAAACCCGTTAGAGAGTTGAGGGAGGGATAGATTTCCACGGTTTCCTTGGCAGATTCCAGGCCCCATTTAGAAGTTGGGGAGTATGAGCAAGGAAAGTGTGTGCTTTCATTACAGAAGGTGATACCCAGACCCACTGGAGGGAGAGAGACAGACATACAGAGGGAGAAACATTAGAGGGAGAGAGTTAAAAGCACAAACAAAAAATGCAGGTTCCCAGATGGAGGCTGGGTAATGTGAGAATACTCGTGCTTCTTTTGTCATTCTCTCTGTGAATCTCTTTCACTTGTTCTTTTTCTAACTTCCTCCTCTTTGTCGCCACTTCTTCTCTTTTGACTTTCACATAAACGCAACTGAGGTGCAGTCAGATACTACCATTAAACTGCTACGCGACAGCATGCCATTCACTCTCCAAGCTCCTCATTCACAAACAATACATGCACCCACACACACACACACACACACACACACACACACACACACACACACACACACACAAACGCTGACACACACACCTGCAACCTCCATCTCTGTTTGATCTCTTATCATATCTCAGAACACTGTACAGTTTCCCTCCCTCTGGCAATTCATTTCATGTTAACACAACATCAATCTGCAGGGCTGCCCTTTCACTGCACACATCCATCCATCCATCGCTGCGCTGCTTATCTCAGTCACCTTCAGGGAAAACAAATGATGTTTATATCCATTCTGCCTCGCCACTTTGATCACCTCCACCTCGTTGTGTCTGTGGATCCCTACACACTGAAGGCATGCTGGTTGGTTCATGCAACTGTATGTGTAGATGAGTGCTGTATCTGTGCTGCTGAAGAGTTTCCTGAACTCTGACGAGGTAGAAATGGAAACAGAACAGTATTTATGGTGAACAAACAGCACAAAGTTTTTGCTGTATATCAGTTTCATGTTTGAACCAAGTAGCAGCCAGCAGTGACGTCACCCGTTGGTTTGTGAACGGCCGTTATGAAGCCTCGAGTTCGGAATTTGGCCATCGCGATTTTGCTAGTCCCGAGGGGTTTGGAGCCGATAGTGACCATATTTGGACGAGTTGTGGGGGGAGGAGCAGTGGATCTGATTGGAAACCCGGAGATACTACGTCCCGTCCACTGATAGCCACAACTTGACTGCACCACAGGCCTGTCAATCAAACAGACATGACTCCCAAAATGCAGTTTTTTGAAGATTATTTTCTAATTATTGATGGGATTATTTTCAGATGGACCTCCAAAAAACTAATGACAGTGACTTTAAACTGAGACAACTCGCAGAGAAATGTTATTGACTGAGAAATGTATGAGACTAGTTGAATAGAAGTCAATGGAGCCAGAGACTTTTTGAAACCAACCTCTAGCGGCACCTGGTGGTATCGCAGTTGACGGCCTCATTTTTCAGACCTGGAAGCTACATCCACTTGTATTCAGTTCATGGTTTGAACATGTAAACTTTAAATTCTGTTTAACCTGTTTGACCAAATTTACAAGACATGAGCTTGTTTGCAGCATGAGAGCACTTTATACCATCAAATGCAAATAAGTAAAGTAAAAGTACATTCAAATAGTACAAAAATACAGTATTTGAGTACATGTACTCCACCACTGGGTGTCAACTGCAACTTGACTTTTTGGGGATTTTTTTTTGGTTGAAAGACGAGGATTTGATTTTATGGTGTTGTGGTGAAGTAGTCTATGTTATAATCATTGCTGTAGGCCTTCTTCAGTCCTCTGTGTACTGCTCTTCTCAGCAGTTTCTTAAGCGATGGCTCTTCTCACTCCCTACAGGCTAATTGGTCCTAACTCAATCTGAAACGCCAGATATGTTCACCCATAATGCCTAGCGTTCATATCTATCCGCTGGGGGCTGTTCTTCTGTGTTTCAGCAAAAGCAGCTCACTGCCTCTGTGTGTGTGTGTGTGTGTGTGTGTGTGTGTGTGTGTGTGTGTGTGTGTGTGTGTGTGTGTGTGTGTGTGTGTGTGTGTGTGTGTGTGAGAGAGAGAGAGAGAGAGAGAGTGAGCGTGTGTTTGGGTAGTGAGGAGATGGGTAGGGGTAGCAGTGGGATACATGTCTGCTTGTGCACCAATCTGTGTGTGTGTGTGTGTGTGTGTGTGTGGTTGTGATGCCGTGAGTATCTGTCTCCAAGTGCATGCCAGACTGTCTGCCTGGTACAGTGCTAACACACCAAACACTAGCTGCTCCCAAATGTCAGTTTGTGCAGCGCAGGTTGCCTGGCAGCATGTTGAGGTTGAGTGAGCGCGCTAATTTGATGAGAAGCCACATTGTTGTGAAATTGATGCAGATTTGCTCACTCTATATCCAGATTATCATAATTCCAAACCTTATTATGTAAGATTAATATTGGAAATAATAAATCCCATTATTCTAATTGCTGTCATCTGGGAGCTGTATCAGTCAGCTGTTTGGCACAGCATCATTGTGATACGGTTGATGTCAGTCACAGAGGAATTGACAAGTGCCCTGTAATTTGTATTATTTTTGCAGTGTTTTCTTAGATGCCAGACTGTACTGTGTCAGTAACAGTAACTTTATTTGTATCAAAAATAATTCTACAAACATTTTCATACAAACAGGAACACCTGTACAATATAATAAAATTAAATTCAAAAGTCTTTCCTCAGTGAAGCATGAAGTACATTTTTTTTTAATTTTTTTATGTTGTCACAGAATGTTGATTTGATTCTTAAGATGAATTGGTATATATCGCAGTCCTATCCAATGCAATGTGATTATGCATATCGGTGTAGTGAAGAGTACGTATATACACTCACCAAACACTTTATTAGTAACACCTGCACAGTCTAATGCAATCCAAAGCAACAGCTCTAAAAAGTGTTGACGTTGTCAGAAAGCTGATAATTCTTCATCACGCTTATTGTTGAGGTCTAAGTGGTTGTGGTGACCGTTCACTAGACGGTATTATATTGAAAAATATTTTACACCTTATTAACATACACGAGGGATGGAAATATAGAAGCACATTCAGATCATTTTCAGACACTTTGCTTATGACACAATGACATAATTTAGCTCACTTGCCTCCCATTTCTCTTACTCATCTTTGAGATGTCTCTACACCTTCATTACAGTCCACCTGTGTTAAATCATTGAGTGGATTGAGTAGAAATGCACAGTGACCTCCGTAATTCATGAATGAAAGAAGTTTGGCGTGATAGTAATGGGAGCTGCTTCATGAATCATTAAGCACATTTTTTTTCGACGACAGAGTATTATTTGGCTAAATGGATGTGGACGATGACAGGTTTTCCATCTTATCTGTATTATTTAATGAGGAGCGGTTGGACGATGGATGGCCAGGATGTAGCATGTGAGCCGCAGTCAGCAGCCACATTCATTATCATCCCTCCTTGTCCTTCTCCTCTCCTCTTTCATAACTTCTGTTATCTTGTTTTCTTCCACTATTCCATTCTTCATGCCTCCCATTTAGCATCAGTCGCTATTCCTTCCTGTAGTTGCTGTCTCTTCATCTCTGACTTGTTCTGTCTCTTCCTCCCAGAGGATTTTTATCTAATCAGCGCTCTGACAGAAATGTAATTATTGAGCTAATGGTATATCTTATCCCAGAGAGCTTTTTGGCACGCTGCCATGACACCTTGGCTTAAATAAGTTGTAACCATGGAGTGATATTCCAAAATTAGATGATTAGATGATTATATGTTGAAGATAGTGAGTGAGGAAAGCCTGAATGATGGTTGAGAATGGAAAGAGTTCATCCTCTAGAGCAGAGGTCTTCAACACGGGGTCAGCGACCCCCAGGGGGTCCGCGGAGGTACTGCAGGGGCTCATGGAATTTTTGGTTGATTAGACAATTGTTCATATTTTTTCCCCCCAATTTTTTTTCCACAAATCTAAATGTCTTTAAATACACATTAACATGAATCCAACATATTGTAGCGAATGGATAAATGGAGGCAGGAGATGTTATCTTTCAGTCAGAAATGCTCACATTCAGCGGCACACAGGAGCTCTCTCAAGCTGAGCACCGGTTCACTCACAGCGCGAGACTAACCTGGACCTGTTCCTCCAAGCCTCCTGCACTCCTCCAGTTTAATATAAAAATACAAAAATGTTTTATACAATATATATCATAGGGGGTCCCTGCTCCATCTCTCTATCAGTTTGGGGGTCCTTGGCCTGAAAAATGTTGAAGACCCCTGATCTAGAGAACATCAATGATAATTTATAGATAATCTACCTGTTACAGGAACTCATAAGGATCCATTCCCAAATATCTTCAACACATTTTATGGAAATCTGACCAGCAGATTTGGAAATACACTGCCACGGACAAAGAGTTAAGAATTTTTGTTTGGCAGCACAAGAAGAAAGCTCTTGTTGATGTTCTGGGAACCATGAATATGCAAACAAAATCCCATGACATGTTTTCCCATAAAACTTTCAACAATGCATCATACAGACCTGTCCTTCTGATTATATTACGTGGGACGGTATTAGTTTGCAGGCTTTGAGATATCTTGTAAACTAAAAAAAAAATAGAAACAGCCAAATGACAGGTAATAAAGTTGAGGGTTTGCTATGAAACCTCCAAATGGAAAAAAAAAATGGAAACAATATTAACCCTGATGGGCATTAAACCCGTCATAATTTCACTTATGACTTCATTCTAATAAGAGCATGTGTTTTCTATTAGGACAAAATACAACATTGCCATTTGAAAATAATAACAGTGAATCTTCTGAATGCTGAAATAGTTTGTTGACATTGAAGAGATACAATTTTAGTACAACTTTTATCCAGACAAAATAATGATATTGGTCAAGTTTTTTTTGTTAAAATAAATTTAACAAATTCTGAAATTCTTCTCTACACCTCTTCACTTTGGTGAGTGCCTCAACATGACACCTTTTCATGAATGATCAGTCAGGACCAGAATTCATATCAGATATGAATAAAGATATGAATAATTCAGCATGCGAACCACAAACATATTTACTGTAGTGGCGACAGATGTTGATCCTTTTTTGAAGAATAAATGCCAGCAAAACCCTCCTGGTTGTTGACAGCGCTGCACATTAGGACCACAGTTGAGTGGAGGCCATCTCACGCTGGTTTGATTTGTGACGCTTGTTGATAAGTGTGGTCAACATTTAGCTGCCAAATTATGCCAATATATTCCGATTATTGCTCACTGTATGTCACTCACTCATTTATTTCCATCTTTACAGTCACACACGTCCAAGTTTATCACAAAGTCATTGTGCTCAGATGGACACAAGGTGGTAAAATGGTGAACACTGGCAATTTCTGTTGTACCCTGTAATAATTTGATGTACTGTCAGTACAAGGCCTTAAGACACCACAACAGATAAATAATTCATCTCCTCGTCAATTATTCTGCGCATAGCTCCCATGTGAGGAGACAAACCGAATGCAATATTTCCCTGTGACACAGGAAACGAGGTGTGTCAGATTGAAAAGGAGGTGTTTCACATTTAGCCGGGGGTTACTCATCAGTCACAAGGCCCGGATACAAGACCAAAAATGTCACTGGAGCTGGCAGAGGTGAGAGGGGAGTGTGACTACAGCTACATCAAACATGGATTTATTCATTTCTAAGGTTATTAAGTCTGGGACACTTGAAGTATCAACCCTGGTCTGCTCTAGTTGCTAAAGACATCAAATTCAAATTGAGGGGAAATTCAGTCATTGTGGTTGACAGTACATATTTGGATCATGCTAATGCGTTTAGCACTGTTGCTGCTGTGTCTGAATGTAACCAGAATTAACCCTCAAGAACTCTGAAAGAAAGAAGAGCTTTATCTGGTTCAGGGCTCAGGATTCAGTAATGGGTTGTGTCATGGAGTTTTTATGATACCAATTGCAGCGACAGTCTACACCCACAGTAACCTCAACATACTAGGAGCCGAGTTAAATGGTGATATCAGCTGGTCTCTGAATTCAGCAAGAAAGACTCTTCAGGACATGTTAGCTTGGGGATGGCTTGTCTTTCTCAAATGACGAGGAACACTTCTTCCTGTAACTCTCCAGTTTCTTTATTTACTTGTGTCTTCTTCGCTATCATTAGCTACTGGTAGTGAATCAGGAATAATTATTTGTTGTTTATTTCAGATTTAGGAGGCGGCACATTTCCTGAAATGTCTAAAATGATCTATGATCTCTGAGGCCTGAAAGCACCAGTAAATGCCAGTAGATGGGCCCATTCTTTTGTCGAAAGCCCTGCAACCTGGTCCCATAGAAACTACATTTCTGTAGAATTAAAATGCTTTCCAAATATGTTTATGTCTGGCTGGTTGACTACATTTAAAAGGGACTACAGCTGCATCAGAGTCAACAGGAGGTGGATGGTGGGTGTACAAAGCACATGACTGTCACACCAGAGGATGGGTTTACATGTAGAGTCACATCTGTGCTCACGTTTGGACAACAAACCTAAAGTTAGGGAAAGAACAATGATGTGAAAGAAAAGAGTGTCAGGTCACTGAATTTTTTCTTATAGCATTACTGCAGAATTTTTTCTTATAGCATTACTGCTATAAGAAAAAATTCAGTGACCTGACACTCTTTTCTTTCATACATCAATGAAAAATTCACACAATACTACATACACATGAGTATCAAAGCAATTGTCACTGCTATATAAACTGAATGGCAAAATCGTCATGGTAATATTTGGTAATGCCTAAAATCACGTGTTGTAATATCATTTGAAAAAAGTACTTTTTTGCCATTACTTGTCAGATAGGTGTATGGTATGATACTAATCGGAGTCAAAAAGAGAGGTCTTTGCACACAAGGGATGTGAAGAATAAACGACACAAAAATGTGAAATATTTTGTATCAAAACTTTTCACACCAGCAGCAGCGATGCCAATTTGCGACATGGCTGGTGTACAGGTGTGAAGATGTACCACTGTAGAAGGAAAACTTTTGTCTTTTTTTAAAACTAACACGGACATGCCTTAATGTGATGTCCCCATCAGTCTGTCCTGACACAGCAGCTGGAGACAGGCAGGAAGAAGGAGTTTTGTTTGGGAATATTTGAGGTTCAGACTTGAGGGTGCAGGCGAGCCGACCAACACGGACAACTCTGTGTGCTGTGTCTGCTCTATGTAAAGTGTATTCTCCTTGTGTGCTTCAAATGCATCATCTGAATGAATACTTTACGCAGCAGAAATTCAGGATGTCAACCGAACTGCATAATCCGATTGGTTGATGCCCTTATTTGTGGTGTGAAAGGTCAGAAAAATGTATCTCCTTCCAAAAAATTAAACCTTTTGTTCGCCAGGCAATATTCGTGCTTGGTATGAAAGTACTTATGACAAAAACAACAAAATATTTATGTGAAAATTAATGGTAAAGAAAAAAAAAACAGCCCCAGGTGTTTAAAGGCCTTGACAGTTGTGTATTAGCAACTGATCTCAGAGAATTGTTTCTTTTATGGCTAATGTGAGAATATAAATATGAATATAATACATTGTATATTAGTTGTTTTTCCTTGTAAACAGTGTTCTAATTTAATTGTGTTTACTATGTGTGGCTCAGGGAGCAAAACCATATCAAACAACATGCACACACAAACATTGTAAGTTGTTGTTCAGACCACTATTTCCAGGCATCAATAATGAAACTCAAGCCCATCATGACACTCTATAGCCTGTCTGTATTACATTCTGTGTGACCTTTAGTGGGTCAACAGTAAACCCCACAAGGGATTATATCACTGGCCGAACTACTCTATTTGGCAAACAGCTGTACTCGCTCACAGTTTGCCCGTGGGCGTCCATCTTGCTGAGCAGAATGGCAAAGTGGCAATTCCAATTTGCCTGAGGTGGGGGAGCCGGGATTACACAGGAGCCCACTCTGCCCTGCAATCAGACCAAAGCAGGGGCCTCCCTGCTGTCCAGCTGGGGACGGACACATGGAGGAGCCAGATAAGAACTGAAGTCATGTTGAGTGGTTTCATCAGGCTGATTAGAAAAGGACGCTATTTTAGGGGGAATATTTTTTTTTTCACCACATGGGAAACAGTTTTAATACAACCATGATGACATCTGTGTGGAATCAATCAGCTAAAGTGCCTCAGAGAGCAAGAGTTTATGTGTATGAACTAATTTGCCAGTTGAATTATATGCAGTGCTTTCTATCGATGCCATCATTACTGTGCTAACCAATGTAACTGACAGGGAGAGCATGAATGTCCGAATTGGTCATGGTGGGCAGTTTGATGATGACACAGGCTTTAAAAAAAAATAATGTTGACATTATGCAATGTACTTTCTCCCCAGTGTGAATATGAAAGCGTTGTGATGTAAATAAACCTGAATTGGCACTATTGCTAGCTTACGATTATAAATATACTTGCAACAACAACAACAACATTTAATTACAGAGAGTAAAATGTTTTGACTTTTATCGCTAATCTTTATTTTAATGGCATTTTGATTTTACATGTAACAGTTTCTACTGGTTCTCAGCATCAGTGTTGAAAGACTAACATCCCTTACACACATTAATTTGACTGAGCAGGTTTTTCATGCAGCACCATGTCTGTGATTAGACCGTACTGGTGTCATGACTGATATCTTTCAACGCATGTTGTGGCTGAGAGGGTGATTAATGGCAAAGATTGCAGTCTACCTGAACTTAAAAAGACTGCAATATCATTATTTGTACATGACCAGAAGAAAAAAGCAGCAGCCTATTCTGTTTGTTCAAAAGCTAAAAATGGCTGATGTTTATGTCTCCTGACAAGCAACGTCTTGGTGCTTGGGTGTCTGGTAATCAGACAGGAAACCTTTAACTAAACCTTTTCTATACAGTTGGCAGGTTAGACGTTCAATCTATGAATTGTTTAGCAAAATATATTTTGATGAGACAAACAACTTAATTTGAAGAAATTGTACTCAGGATGTTAAAATGAATTAATCATTAACTGATGTTCCTATTAACTAAAAAATAATCTTCATCTATTTTAATCCTTTTGTTTAAGTCATTTTGAAGCAAACATTTGCTTGTTCTAATGTGCATTTTTCTTTCTTTTCCTTGTCTCAAATTAGAGTAAACTGAATATCATTTTAGATTTCAGAATGTTGTTTCTGACAAATTAAACAATGTTAAGATGTCCGCTTTGGCTTGTTTGTGATTGGCTTCTATTTTCTAATGAAACTAAGACAAATAATTCATGAAGAAAATTGTCAGCACATTCATTCATGATGAAAACAAGTGTTAATAGCAGCTCTAACGCAAGAGATATGAAATCATGCTAATTTAAATGAGCAGGCAGCATGCAGGCGGTGCCAGCGGAGTTGTCTGGACTTTGATTTTGCCAGACTTTTACTTTGGCACAGGCTGTCATGTTCGCATGTATTTAGTGTCTAAATGTTTAACTGCTTGCTGCTTTTGGTTCTTTTAATGGCCACTGAGTGCTGCCAGACATAATGAGAGCAAAGCATCTCAGGTACGAGTCTCTGGCTGAATGTTGTTTTGAGATCATCGTATTGTCAAAACACATCAGCATTCAGCTCAGGGTCGATCGGTGCAGGCATTGTCGGATCTGGCCTAGTCTTTTGTCACAGCGCTCCTCAGCCGCCACTTACACATTCCTCATTGCCATAGCAACAGTGGCTTTTCCTATCTCGTCTCTCAGCGAGAGCCACGACCCTGAAGATGTTGAATAATGCTGATCTGCTGTGGGAATTAGTGAATGGAGCGGACGCAGTGTGATGAGTTTGTTTGGCAGAATGAGTGATCCACCGTTCACCATCATTGATTTGAATTCATCTGACTCCCTTTATGATGGAGCACATGACTCAAGCTGTTTGTTGTAATACTGATAATACATTGCACATTAAATTCTTGAGATTTTTGGGATTCAAAATAATAAACTTCACATTATGTATTTTCACAATACCATAACGTATGGATGATGAATTGGTAATAATATCTACCTACTTCAGTAGAATGTCTCTCTTTTACTCAATTCTTACATGTTATGCTACATTCAATAGCAGTAAAGTTTAAGCAAGTAAAACCTGAGTCTTGAACTACAAAATATCACACTTTACTCTTTCGGAGGAAACAGACGCTAAAGATGACCATGAAATATTGTCCAAAATTCTGGAATAAACCAGTAAGTGGACCTTGAGGTAAGATTGTTTTGCCAACTTCAGTATTAACAACATCCATGGTGAAGGTGGGATGGATATGGGGCGCAATGCTGATTGGTTAGGGTGAAGACACCCTTCAACCCAAAGAGAAAACACTATACAAGAACATGATATCAGACTGAATAGTGAAGCAAGACAAAATGGCACTTCAATCTGCAAAGATGGCTAAAAGCAACTTTAAGCACAATTCCATCAGTGCTGATAAAATTAAGTCATACATTGAAAAACCTGCAGTTATAATTCTTTATGAATTAGAAAATTAACCAAGGTCATCAGAGTTGGTCGTAACTATCTCCAACCACCTGACGTATCTCCTCCTTACATGATCCTTCATGGTCCTCTACTGCGGTTTTCAGTCATGCCACATCCTTCTGAATCCTTGTTTTTGGTTCATGCATCCGTCTCCTCCACATTGAAAGTTATTTAACTCTTGCTTTTTTTTCCCCCTAAAATTCACGAGTCCTCACTGAAAAATTATTAAAACGTCACTCCCATTGCAGAGCAATCAGCTCTGACCTTGAACAACTGTGTGAGAGATCACAGCCCATGGTTTATTAATCAGAGCCTGGAGGTGAACAATAACTTCTGCACCACTGACTTGGGATACAGCAAACGAAAAATTTGGATCCGGAGTTTTGAGTTTCAGTAGTGTGGCACTTACCTGTAGGATGATGAGGAGGGAAAACTTCATACCTAGACTGCTCTCCTTCGGACCCTGCCAGCCCAGTTATTTGTGTGTGACCCATTTTGGTGTCGCTTTTGGCTAAATTAAGCCCGTGAAATCTGGAGCAGGAAGCTCGGCAGAACCTAAAAAATAGAAAGTGACAGATAATAGGCTCATTTATTGGAGAAAGTACATGTTGTTTTCAGCAGGATGTAATTGAAGGGAAAGGGCTACGGAAGTCAGCGGGAGGTAACGCACGTGTGTGCGTGTGTTAATTTTTGTGTGTGGACTCGGTCACACACAAAATGTGGTATGTATAGCGGTTTGACTAGGCTTGTTTCTCTCCTTTATCCCTACTCTCCATATAATTGCATGTTTGTATCTTTTAAATGACAATAATGTATTCATATATTCAGGAAATCTTGGGAGGGCTGAGCAAATGCCTGCCAACTAGGCTTTTAATCACAACAGAAGAAAGCCTCTATGCTGACATAAATTTTTACACTCAGAGACAAATACATACACAGACACACACCCGGGCACACACATAAATCACATGTTCCTCTTCGTCTATCTACAAATAGATTACCAAAGGAAGGAACTCTTTAATTATTGTTAAACCGAGCTTAAATGACTGTGCAGTGTTTTTTTTGCACACAAAAAAAAAAAATCGATTGAACAAAACTGACATACAACTAAAAAAATTCTGGATATTTATGATGTGACAACAACAGTTTGTACCAAAACTGTGTTTTTGCTCGTATTAGCTATTCAAAGGTCATATTGTTTAAGGCAGCTGATGTTCCTGTGATGGAAATCATACATCGGGAGTGAAGAAGTTGAAGAAGACTGCCTTGGGTGTCAAAACAGCTGTTTATTGACAGAACTCAATCCATCAATCCATCTCTGAGGTCCTTCTCTTCCAGGTCCAGTTAAAATGTCCAGATAAGGCACCTGCTTCATTCTTTGAAACTTTGAACTATCTCCAAGACAGAAACCTGATTGAAGAGACAGTGAAACCCACTGATGAATGAAAGTCCCTTCACAGATACTGTGTAATGTCACCAGTGTTTATGGGCCAAGACAAGTTGAAGTCAATGGAGACTTGAGTCTTGAGTCAGTTTAGATCAAGTCCAAGTTGAGCCTCAGGTCAGTCAAATCCAAATCTAGTCTGAAATCAGTTGAGACAAGTTCAAGTGAAGCATCAGGTTAATGGAAACAAATATGTGTCAAGTCAGTTGAGACAAATTCAAAACAGACAAGTCAAGTCCAATAAAGACAATAAAAGTAAAATAAGTCTCAAGTCAGTGAGGACTGAATTCAAGTTAAGTCTTGACACATCTGAAATCAGTTGAACAAAATCCAAGTCGGATTTCAGGTCAGTTCAGACTAATTTAAGTCAAGAGTTTAATTCATCAAGACAACGTTTTCAAGTTAACCAAAACAAATCGCAGTAAGTCTTAAGTATCCCGTATAGAGACAAGACAAGTGTAGTCTCAAGTCATTGAAGAAAAGTTTCAAATCCAGTCTGAAATTAGTTTCAACATGTCAGGTCTAAAATCAGTCAAGACAAGTCCAAGTCAAGTCTCAGGTCGGTCAATAGATGTCAAAGTCAAGTTCCCACGAGTGTCAAAGCTGATTGGAGTTCTGTATTATTCTTATTCTGAAGACATGGTTTGACTGAACTTGATTTGTGGTAACAAATGTGAGCCCCAAACATGACCTGAGCCACGAGTCTCTCATCTTGCTTTTCTTAATCCATGATGGACCAATAGCTCACCAAGATAATGATACACTTCCTTTTTCTCAGTGCCTATTATGTCTTCATGTTGTGCACATATTTACATGGATAAAAGAAAACTGACACAGAGAATGAAAGTAAGAAAATTGTACTAATATTTACAATATATATGAACTAATATAGGCGTCAAGTAAACGAGTCGAGTCTCAAGAGGATCAAATCCTTATTTTGCCTACAGTTCTTACATTTTACAAGGAGGCTATTTTTTCAATAGCTTGATTGTTTATTATACAGAGCCTCCATATACACAGCCCTTTCCATAATAGTGAGATCTGATTTTTTTTTATCTGCATTTCAAGACTTATTTTTTGTTTCCCATACTTTGTGAGACATGCTGTGATCCGTCAGCGCTCTTTCAGTTTGTTTTGCTGTAACAAGGTAGTCAAAGTAGTGAGAGATGGATTTTTATGCCAAAAACAATCCCCTTGGATGTCTGGTTTTCACAGTGTGTGTCTGAGCCACCTGGATGTTCAACTTATCAATATTTTTCCTGACAGCACCAGATAGTGTTAAATCAACCAAGAGTAACACACATCAGACAAATCTGACACAAACTAAAACCAATCTGCTTCACATGTTTTCAGCAGCAGCTACCTTGCATGTCGGCCTCTCTCCACCTCAGCCAACACGACAATCCTGTTGCCAAACTGGGGTTCCTCAACTTCGGAGACAGCCGGGCCTTGAGCCCTTTCTGCCACACTGAATCAAACGCGTCGTGGGCCACTGAAATATCAAGGCTGTTAAGTCAAATGAGGCGACTCGTCTTCCATTCGAGCCTTGTCTCTCTGATCCTCCTCCGTTTCAGATTATCATGTCGGACTCTCAGATGTGCCCCAGCCTTGAAATGTGATTAATGTCACATTTACTCTTGGAGGATTTGGGAGCGGAATTTGAATGCAGAATCAAAGGATTGCGTGTTTTATTGGGAGTATGGGCAGTCAGCGTCCTCAGTGGCAAATGGGTGTGTAATGGTGTTTTGGGGCTATTAAGATGAGTGCTGATTTGCATAGTGGCAGTTTTCTTTAGAGACTGGGGTGGCTTGGGGACAAGGAATAAATGCTACAATCCCACTGTCACATTTGGGAAAAAAGGGATAAAAGATGTGCGTCTGTTTATGTCAAACTTTGCTGCAATTCTAAAGATAAGTGTCCAACATTGACAGAAACTTCCCTGAATTTTACTAAGATCCTTCAAGTCTGAATAAGTCTCATTCCCAGTGGGGTCTGAATTTTCAAAATGCATTGATCCCCAAATCAAACTTGAATAAATGGGTTACTGGACATTACAAAATACAACAGGAATGTAACAAGGAAATATGGTTTCACTACCAATTAGCAGATAGAACAAATTAAAATGATTCTTTGTCATATGCTTTCATTTATTTCTGACTTGCTCCTCTCAACTTTCCTATATTTAGGTATTGGCACATTTTTACATATCTTTTATCTTTATCTTTTCTCACAAAACTTCTTAAAAAAATGTTGATTTCCCAATTTTCCCTTTGTATATATAATGCAATGGCAAAACATGAAATAGACACGCCATTACACTAACACAAAATGTGAAATAGTCACACTTTGGCCTGTCTAGGCGTGGCAGTTTTACGAAAACGAAAACGAAACCTACTTCATGCATACAGCCATATGATTTACAGGAAAATTTAACTTTTAGGAAAAACAAACATGGTTGGGGTTACAACAAAAACATGTTTGAGGTTAGGAAACAAAAAGACAACTCAAGAACAACTTTGTCACTTGAGTTCAAACTCTGCCTCCTGCATGGCAATCTTTGATTCAGTCTCTTCATTCATACCACCTGGCCAACATTCCTCAAATGTCCTTTATACTTGGTCACATGATCCTTTCTGACTTTACTTAAAACATTAAACTGTCACGCCTAGAGAGGCCAAAGTGTGGCTCACAGCTATTGTAGTGGACCGGCGCTTTGCAGTGATGCTGGGTTGAATAATGAAATTGGTGTGTCCATGTAAATCTAGAGCAGTCACTGATCCTGGAGTTTATTTGAATGTGTGTGTGCACAATTAGTGTAATAATTGAAAGGACTGTGTAGTTAACACTGAACATTTTGAATCAGGTATAGTTAAGGTTAAAAAAACGAATTAGGTTTTAATATATTTTATCAGGTGTTAGGTTTAGCTAGCAAAACAATTTGATTTTTTTTTTTCTCAGTGATTAAAGGTAAAAGGAAAAGTAAAAAGTTGTATATTCCTGTATACATATTTATTTGTATCTCATTTTAATTAATTCGGTTTTCAGTTATATTTTACCTGTGTTTTATTACATTTTCACATGTTTCAGACCTCCGTACAGAATGCATGATGCCCAAAATCAGACCTGCCGGGTCCTGGTGATACGCTGTTTTTACACACGGTCAACACTGATATTCATGCCACCATACCGTAGACATGCTCACATAAAAATCATCTTTCATGAGTCAATGGTTTGTCTGAGCCATAGGCAAAGCGCTGAAATATTGATGGGCAGATGAACAGATGAAACAGAGAAGCAGTGCGAGAGAGGCGTGCTGGCTATATTTAGTTTCACAGTCTCCCCGGGATCTTCAAGCAGGAGTATTTTTGTCTGACTGGAGAGGTTGAATACAACTTTTATTGTAGGTTTTTGAGTGATGTTACGATAAGCGCTCGCATGCTGTCTCCCCGCTGCTCACTTTAATCTTTGTCTTTAATTCTTTGTTTTCTACCAGGCACTATTTGGGACAGTTTTGACAGGAAATAACGGCTGAAGTAATATTTTGAATTTAATGGTACCAGACAATGGTGGTGACAGTAAACAGATATGTTAAATACACTTTCTGGATTGTTAGCAGAAACAACATTGTTCATACAAGGGAAGTGAAAAAGTATTTAAAATTACTGCTTAATTTTTTAAAGGACACCCATCTCCATAATCTCCGCTTCACATCCTGATATGTGCTTTAAGTACTGTAAATACAGCAAGAGGTTGTAAAGCCATTACTGCTCTTTTCCCACTGAGGACCAACCTCAGAAAATGTAAAAGCTTTTCTAAAGGTATGATGCACTGCCTAAATGACACAATAAAACTAACTGATACGCTTCTTCCTCATTTTCTTGCAGCCAGGTGAAACATACTTAAGCATATAGCATCAGAAAATACATAAAATAAATGTATCAGATAAACATTACTTAAATGCCAAGAGAAAAGCTCCTATAAAACGATGTACATCAATAACACCAGTACATCTGGCTACTGTCATGCCGCCCAAGCTTCAATGGGTAAACAACATCATCATCATCACTCATCAACTTTACACCAAAGACTCATAATCAGCTGACCAAAGAGAAGCAGGCCTTGGTAATCTGGATGTCTACAGGCGAGAAGCTCAAACTCTCTCGACAAAGGGTGAGGAGGACACAAATGACTCAAGCCTTTGAAATAGCACTCATGCGGAGAATGTGTGATAGATTATGAAATGGTCAAAATCAATGCAGCAGAGGCCGAGGTATATGAATCAAACCTCAAAACTGCTGCATCTCAAATGGCATTTCCGAAAAGCCATTCTGCAGAGCGATCTGACAGCCCAGTGGTCAGGGCGCATATCCCATCTGTTTTACAATGTAACAATGCTATGGTTAAGGCTTGGTTGAGTTTAGGGAGAAAAGCAACTGGATTAGGCTTCAAGAAAGACCATGGTTTGGGTTCAAATCCTCACTTGTTAGGATTAAGGGATCTTTATCGTCATGGTTAAGGTTAGGGAAAGTTCATCATCACTGACACCAACACTGATTGCTTCTTGTAAGAATGTAATGTTTTGTTGACTCACTCCTCCACCCCGATCTCCTCCAAACCATCTGACTTCCTGTTTTGTTCACATCATAATTATTATTACCACTAGAGAGTGTGTGGTTTTGGTTCTTCTGTGGTTTTGCTGAAAACCTGAGGCGTATTTTTTTTTTGATATCCTACAAATGATGTGAGTAGTGGTTAAGGTTAGGGTTAACTGCGCTCTTAAAAAGTGACCTAAATCCCCTCAAATATAAAACATTCCTTCGTCCACAGTTTAGCATCCGAGCAGCTTTCTCCTGACCCTCATAGTCTCTGTGTGAATGAAGTCAACAGAAGCTGGCAGGGAGTCAACCATCGGTACCTCAGCTCCTCCACCCTCCCCTCTGACACCGACTTCACCGACTTATAGTGACAATGATTTATTCAAATTAGAATGCCTGGAAATTTTTGATAGGCTATTTTTAGAGCCGGCATGTGGTTGGTTGCCAAAAGCTATGGGTTTAGAAGGGTTCCCCGAGTGAGCTGGCTGCCATGTCACAGCGAGCTGTTTAATGAGGACGGGGAGGAAGTGTGTGTGAGCGGGGGAGACAGTGACGAAAAGAAAAAGGGGAATGGCACATTGTCTTGTCATGTGGAAGTGCATCTGTGTTTTCTGGTCAGGAGTCTGGGATTTGTTTTCTGCGACGTCCTCTCACATCCATCCTCTTGTCATTTGTTGATTCTCAATTTGCAGCAAAAACATTTTATTGAAACCCATCTTTTTAGCTGAGTGAGTGACAGCAAATCCCGCTCTTGTTTTGTCATCTGTCGGTGCTAAAGACAAAAACAACAACAGCAACAACAACAAAACAGATTATATCCAGGAAAAGGGAGACGTGGAGTGTGAGAGTGAGGGGAAACCCTTTTCCCTCCCAAAGAGCACAATCGTTAATTTTCCCCTCCGCTGCCTCGTCCGCCTCCTATTTTTCTTCCCTCCGTCTCTTCATACTTGCGATTCACCATCTTGAGCTGTCAAAAAAAAAGGAAAAAGTGCTGTTACCATGGCGGCGGCTGATGAAGGGAAAAAAAAGTGCGGCCCTGTGTAGAAAAAAAAAACATGCTTTTGTTTGGGGACTTTATTGTAATGTAGGACAATTCATTAGTAGCCTCCTTTTCTTCGCTGTCTCTGATATTCCCTGGGACTCATCACTGTCCTCTCAGGCACCCGCTTTATTTTTATCCAGTTTTATTTAATAAAAGAAATACCATCCAGCCTTGTCTCTATAGAATAAGGCTGCGAAGGAAATCAATTACTTGGCAGTTTAATTAAGTATGCACTACAATGGTCTTTAAATGAGCCATTCGGCTAACTACACTGCATAATGTTGATTTAACCACTGTTTAATTTTAGATTGGGGAACTCGATGTGACCGAACTTGCAAATACAGACATCATGTCTATTTCCAAGCATGCACTGGTCTCCTCCTACGGGCTGGCTCAGTTATCACGCAGCATGTCGGCAGATATACTGACTGTACTGTACGTGTAGCTGATGGCCTGTACACTTAAAAAGACAGTCATCAAAAGGTTTTCAAACCTCACAGGGCTTGTTAGGAGGTCCTTCACATTAAATGCACTCTGCAGACGAGCTTCAGTTGTACAGAACTTTAAAAGGTTTCTCTAAATTGTACTTTATATCAGACTTTGTTATCTGATGCAGAAGACATTCTGAGCTTTATACCCACTCTGCAATGTTTGCATTGTATGTATTTAGCAGACTGACCTGTCCTGGGTGACTTGCAGTAAGTGCAGCAGTCTAAAACAGCATAAATAAACACAAGGACTTGTCAGCCGCTTCCCCCTCCATTCACACTTAAAAGGTCAAACAAGTGAATAATCTGTAGTTCACATTGAAAAAAGTGTGCCAGCTCTTGTTTATGTCTGCATGTGACTCAGTTGAGTTAGTGAAATAGCACAAATGGATCTAAAGAGTCACAGTCAACTTGTGATTTTATAACCCAACATGTCTCATATTTTGATGCCACTGTTGGGGGATAAATTGGTATTGTCTCGTAGGATTGCAGCGTCTGACGTCAAAATCTGACATTTATACCGGCATGCTCAGACACTTTATGGAGTAGTTACCTGGGGGATTAAAACCTATTCATAAACTGTGTGTGAGTGGATGTGCTTGTCACCATCAATTTTACATCATCGGTGTGTTTATGAGGAGGAGGAGGGTGCATTTAAACCTAAGTGTGTTGAAGCAGTTCACTAAAACTCAACCCTGTGCTTAAGAATTCAGTTTAATCTGCCACTTTACAGTTTCTGTTTGTTCAGAAGCAACAGTTTGTCGGATAAAGGTAAAGGAAAGACAACGAGCTATTAAGTTCATGGAGGTGATAACTTTTCATATTGGTGGTTTACGTTATGGATGAGCTTTTTGCTTCAGTATAAATATGTATGGAGGGATCAAATATTGTACTTTTTTGCAGCACTTTATATTTAGATAATACTTGAAAGATGGCAACCACAGTATTTTCAATGTTAGTCATCGAAGGCACTTTATGGTTACGGTTTAAGAAACAAATGCCAACATTGAGTGTGAGAGACATGAACTCTGGGCTCCTTCATGAAAGTTGAAATTACCACATGTCACACAGGACACACATCTGCATTGGCGCTGAACATTGCCCCGTAAAGCATGCGTTGCAGATGTGGCCAGTGTTAACAACACCTCATTATAACACTTTGTATATACATGTGTGACACTGTAAGATGATGGATGACATAGCTATGTATAACTTTTACTGATATGAATAAGGGTGCCGATTCAAGCTCAGGAAGCAGAGCATAACAGCATTAAGTCGTGGTGACAATGCTTAGCTAAAGTTAACATAGTGATTGGAATCAGTTTTGTTCCGTCTCCATCCAGCTGCCTAAACCTCCAACCTGGTGGGATCACAGGTTGCCAAAACTCATAAACAACCAGTAGTGTAATCTATTTGACTTTTGTTTACAAGCCCTGGTTCGTTGGTTGCTAGGCTGCGTGAAGAGAGGGAGGGGCGGTGAGAGGGATATATGCATAGAGAGATGCTCTCCTGTCGGTGGTCGATGTTGCTCCCTGGTGTGTTGTCGGTACCGTGGGTTGTAGTAATGGGGGGGGGGGGGGGGGGTCGCTTTGAAGAGACACAAGATGACTGAGTGACAGACACGAGCAACACATGGAGGGCTATCTCTCCCCAGGGGTCTCCTCTTCCAGCTGGAGCTGGGCTCGCTGTCTATGGGAGACAGACAGACACAGAGAGAGGACAGCTTTGGATGCGTGCACCTCTGCATATCTAGTTAGGTTGTGGACCTCTAGCAAAATATATTTATTTATTTTTGTAATTTGTTATTATTTTATTCCACTTAACAGACCCTGCTATGCAGTAATTTACATACATTTGATTTTGTGCCATCAAGATCAGTCTTGGTCTTGTCTTTGGCCACTTGGAGGCAGCACAACAATCCCATAATATTGACAAATAATTGACTCTTAAAGCTGTTCTGGTCAATATGCTAGCAAACAATGATTTGCACATCCAGAATACACACAGAAACGTTCATTTTGAGTCATGTTTTTAGTGATTCAATACATGTAATTCCAATATTCACTCTCATTTTAGCTGTTTTGACCATTTTATAAAGAATTCTGGCTCTTATGGTTGACTTTCAATCCTGAGCTCACCAGCTAGTGTTGGGGAGTAACTTGTAATGAAGTCACGGGATTAAATTACAAAATAAATGCAATTGTAATTGTTCACTGAGAAACCAAATATACAATTAAATACAGGTTCCATTCAAAATGTTGATGATTACAAAGGGGGTACATCCGAATATAATCTTTTTGGAAAAAGCTTATATGTAGACTATAACACTCTATACAACACATAACTTCCTGATCTTCTGCTTTGCATCTTGACTTCATAGGAACGTCTCCTGTCTACATCTATCAGGCTCCATTCATTAGCAAGTTTGCACTCAAATTTGTCAAAAAATTGGGAACAGTTCTTTGCCCTGTTGAGAGTTCTGTCATCACTCAGCCAGGAGTCGACCTGGATGTAGATTTGGTTTGAGGTTATGGGAACATTTTTGTTACTGCTGTCAGTTGTGATCAACATACTTGTGATTTGTTTTGGTGGTTGTGCTGAGATCAAAACCTTTTAATCTAAATTCAAGTTATATTTGAAGAACTTTTAATAAAGGTTTGACAGAAATCAGTGTTGAGTTCTGTTGTGAGGTTTACATAGGGCCTCGTTTACATTTATATCGTAGGACTGTTCAGCTTTATTGCCCAGTTTAAAACGTGTTATAAAAGTATTCAAATCTACTTTAAGGAGATCAGTGAGGGTGGGCTGGGGGCACCAATGGGTTTTTCCGTTTTACTTCGTTTCTTGATAAGTCTTTTTTTTTTTGTCTGTGTGTGTTATATCTGAACCTACAGAAAAATAAAACAGTTGATCACCAAAACAAAATCTACTCAATTCCATTACTTGGAGTAAATTACTTATTACATTTTTATACTGTAAACTATTACATTTGAAGAAGTTACTCTCCCAACACTGCCACCAGTTGCTAACTTTGTCTGTCTGCTGTTGACAGCCAGCAGACAGGTTGTGTACTGTGGCTTTGTCAGAGCTTTTTCCCTGAAAAAAGCTTCCTGCTGCTGCTCCTGGAAAGAACTTCCATGAGCATGAGTCAAACAATGAACCAGAGCAGTTAAGCTATGAGGCCTAAAACCAAAGCAATGAACTAGATGATCCCAGAATGTTTTTTTTCATAACTTTGGGGAAAAGCAGAGCTGGCCGATAATTCTTGGTGTCGGTTCACAATAAGCATTACCTTTGACATTACACAAGACGAGGAAATTCCTTGTTAATATAAAAACATTGATTAATGCAGCTTTAATCAGTAAATCATTTACTAATGTTTTGTAGGTATAAATGTTAAAAGTGACAGATGTTGGTAAATCTTAACAATGTTCACAGTTACAAATGTTAATTGGTCACTCATAAAGGGTCACTGGATATTACTTTTTAAAGAACTTTTCCACTGAAAATAATAGTTTTACCAATTTAACATGCCCATGTGGTGTTTGTTTTTTGCTATGCTATACAACATATCATGAGTGAAACATGGAGACAATGCCAAGGCTGAGTATTTTTTGTAACTGCATCTGTTTTGGGGCAGCGAGAGAGGCAGATACTGTTAGCAAATTCATAGTACTGAGAGAAGGCAGTTACATCTAAGCTACTTTACGGTTTTTTATTCTTGAAAATCATCTAAATATATATTTTTGATGAAGAAGGATGGTTTTCACAGATTTAATCAATGTTTAGGGAGGGACTTCAATAAATGAATAGTAATACATGTCTGCAATTAAAAAGCTTAATAATTCATAAACAAATGCAGTCAGTCTGCCAAGGTTATACATTATTTATAATGATATAATAATTATTTATATTATATATATATATATATATATATATATATATATATATATATATATATATAAGATTTTTCACCTGCATACCATCATCAATGATCAGCCTCCCTTTGGACAGTGAATTGAAAGTGAATATGAAAGATAAAACACCAGACACACTGATACAGGACAGAAACCAGATGAAGCCCAACAAACCAAACTCAAAAGAGATTCTGCAGAGGGTGAAGAAAATGTGGGTAAACTGGCTCAAGCTGGATCTACCCTCCAATAGACAGCAATACATGTGTGCTGTCGTTGCATACTGAACAGTGATGGGTGAATCCATGTGGACGTGCAGTTTAACAAGTCTGCAGACTTCATGTGTACACAATGATAAAGCCCTAAATCCAAATTGAAATTATAACCGGGCATCCGAGCAGAAACAGAAGGGAAACCACAAACCCCCAAACCCCACAGGTTTAATTATGTCAGTGTGTAGACGTGTGTGTGTGTGTGCGAGTGTGTGTCTGAGATCCTCTTAGACTGTGTTAGCACCTCTGGGGTCCCCTCAGCCTGATGATGTCACAGCAGCTTTACTGAGGACCGAACCAACTCGACAGTGGACGATGGTCTCGGGCCAGGATCGGAGCGCACAGCTTCCACTCAGTGTCAAACAGATGGTGGCAGTCCCAAGGAGGTGAGGGCAGCTTGCACTCTGATTGGCTGAGCCAGCAGGGTTGTTTCTGAAACAGAGCCTGAGTGGAGTGATGGGCTGTGAGTGTGGTGGGGGGGATTTATCAGTGGGAGGATGCCAAGGTTTGTGAACGATATACGGAAAAATGTGTGATCCATGGGGTCATTCTGTTTTTAGCTTCCTGACTGAGTGCTGGAGCTCCCAGGATCTACCATAAAATATTTCAAATATAACTTGGGTTAAGTTTAGAGATTAATTCATGCAGGTCTTACTCACAATAAAATGGCAAATCACTTTCCAACTTAGCAGAAAATTTTAAAATAATTTATCTCTCCTTGACAGTTCAAAAATCCTACAACTGTATTATTAGATTTTGAGGGGGTGGATCAACCAAATTACAGAAATCCATTCATCTCTTGCCATATTGGTAATTTAGGTTTTATTTGTCAAGTTTTTGTCTCTGACATACATGCTACAACCCAAATACAATGGGGGTGATTCAAATTTAAATTTTAACGCTCACAGCCCTATACATTATTAAAATGCAAAACAATTGGCAGTTATTGGCCTCTGGGGTTCCAGGTCAATTGTAAAGCACTTAGTTGAAATGTAATTTAATTTCCTGAAATGAGAATGCTTTCTGTATAGTTGGTGCTTTCTGCAGTTCATCTTCCGGTGGAGTCAGCGGGGCTCAGGTCTGTTACATTGCACGCCTTCAGACGTATTTGAGAGGAAAAGTGTTTTGTCTACCATTTTTTTCTGACCTCCTGATCTGGTCATTTTTCCTTGATTTTTCTCCTTCAAGTTTGGGTAAACGTTGTTAAATAGTTTATTGTGTTGTTCATTTCGTGTTAATTGTTATTTCCTACTTTGTAGCCTACAATGTTAATATGCAAATAAAGGAACACAAAGGTTTGTGTACTGCTTATAAATGCTAAATATGAGGGCCTACAGATTTTTTTGTTGCCTCAATTGATTAAAAACAGTTTTTTATTCCCCCCTCATTCATGAAAAACGATCATCGCCGATACGAAAGAAAGTAGAGAATAATGGAAGACATTTTATCTGTATGTTAGGTTAGGTTAGGTTAGGTTAGGTAGTTATTTTATTAATCCCCGAGGGGAATTTTTTTTCGCTACAGCAGCATACAGGAAGCAATAAGATAATAATAGAATAATAGAAAGCAATAAAATAGCAGTAAAATAGCAGTAAAACATATAAAATATAAAATGCACAGTATATACAGTATATATATAAATATATATATATATATATATATATATATATTATATACAAACAACAAACAACCAAGAAACACAGACAACAGTGTTATTGTTGTGTGATGGATTTTGCATTGTATGTGTATGTGATTACATTTAATTGATCACTTATCGTTGGTAAACCTGTAACCTTCAAAACACAGCCTTTTCCTTTTCATTAGTGTTTCCATGTGACGTCCATCCTGGTGTATCACTTACTGTTTACAGCCTGAAGTTGCTTAGCTGCAGTGTCAGCGCCCTGACCGACCGACTCCGGGCAGATATAATCCGCCGGGGGATCGTGTGATCCAAGCGGTTTGATCTGACATTTTACTCGTGACTCTTCACCTGGTCGTGGACAGGCAGAGTTTCAAGGAGTGGCAGAGAGGTCTTGTTCAAACTGATGTGATTATGAGGAAGGACTCCCTGCTTCAGGACTGTGACAGCAATCCCATCCCATCAATGTGGCGGTGACGGGGCTGTTGACAGAATCAGTTAGGTCCCAATAAAGCACTCTGTACAGTACATCAAAAAAAAAGACACATAGAGCTTCTGGATGAGGCACTTAAAGAACATTGAGTTAACTTGAGCTTTGCTTTACAATTAATTTTATTTTGAAATGTATCCCATATGCAGTTGTTCTGCCTATAGTTCTTTACACGAATTAAGACAGGGCGGATGTGATCGCAACGCGTGTAAGGAAACATGTTAATGATGGATTCTTTCCTGGAGGAGACTTCCAGTTCTTCCTGTGGGTGTTGAGTGATTGACTCACTGATATGATTCAACACAGGCACAATGAATAAATGCTAAAACTGAAAGTGGCTAAACAAAATGAAGGGCTTATCTTTCCTGCATTTACTGCGATCATCTAGCCAGTTGTTTATAGTGAATAAGAATGGACAAAAGCGAATGTGTATGAATATATTCATTTAATCTTATCTGTGTCATTAAAATCTTCATAAATTACTTTTAAACTCTCCCTTAGGTGACGTGTCCAGTTTCCTGTTTTGAAAACTGTCAGACAAAAATGAGTCCAGATGCCTCTGTAGAATACATGTGATATACACTGTACACATGTATGGGATTTTATTTTGAAAATCAATTTCTGACATAATTTTCTAATACGTCAAAGGGGAACTGTACAGTGTTACATATCAGAGGCTGTTCATAAGTCTCTGGAATTAATACTACAAAGTGTAATAGAGCATTGTGTTCAAAAAAATTATACCAAGTTACGTCACTTGACTCAGGTTAAAGATTACCAGTTTGAAAAAGAAAAACTTCTGGAGCCAACTCTTGGTCTCAGCTGAAGGCCTCTAAGAACAAACTCGAGCCTCTAATATGAATTGTTGGCAGTGAAGTTGTACTGTGGATAATGTAGGCAGAACGTTTGGACAACCAAGAAGAATGCATGAAATTAAAGAAGATAACTCTACTTCCGCTCATAGACTTTATATAAAAGTGGACACAACTTTCCAGTCTGAAAAAGGAGGCTGATGCGGAAGTGCCGAAAGCTGCAAGACCACTGAGTGTTTTCTGGCCGTCCATCTGAAAAAATTCCCGTCATTAACTAAAAAATAAGTTGCAAAAAGACGTGCAGACACGACATCTGTTCGGTGCTGCAGTCAGGTCACAGTTATCGGCGGGACGTAGTATCACCAGTTGTCCAATGAGATCAAGTTAAAACAGTGCTTGCTTCTCCCCCTAGCTCCTCCCAGTCCAAATATGGTCACCATCAGCTCCAAACTGCTCAAAATAGCAAGATAGCGCCAGCGAAAATCCGAACTCAAGGCGTCATAACGGCTGTTCACACACCAATGGGTGATGTCACTGTTGTTTGCTGCACTGATGTTTATCCTTCTTGTTTAACAATGTCTAGGAGTGCAATACTAAGTCCGTAAAGTATTCTTCTCTATTCTTCTTTTAAATAACTGGGTTGCCAACCTAAACATTTCAATTGATCATTGAATTGACATATTGCATTGATCGACATGACAACCATCAGTCTACATCCCTGCTCCTCCATGCCCACAATCTGCTGACGATCTCACCCATCCGCATGGGTGAACAAAAGACTCCTCTTGCAGGCGAGCATCAGCCTATGCTAATCAGTGAAATCAGCCTCTACAGTTATTACTTTTAATGAGAACCTACATGCATGAAGGTCACAGGTGTGACCTCTGCAGCAGCCACCTCGGCACATTATCAGCAGACTGAGAAACTCCTCGGCTAAAAGCCTTAAGTGTAATGAAAAAAGGTCTGAAAAGTGGGGCTGGTCCTCGAGCTAAATTAGATCTGCATTGTTCAGAGATGAACCGTCTGCGCTACATCTGCCCTGCGCTGCCTTCAAAGAGCATTACAGAAGTACAGGACTTATTTAGCATGCAGAGTGTGTCTGCTGGAAATCAGGATGTTGAGAAGCATGTGCTTTTTGCAATCACATGGTGGGTTAGCCCCTTTGCATTTTTAATGTCTATGATAAATAACCTTGTGAGACTAAGTGTGTGTGTGTGTGTGTGTGTGTGTGTGTGTGTGTGTGTCTGTGTGTGTATAAACAGGGGCATCAGTGTGTGAACCGGCATGTTAGTTAAGACGTTATGCATGTGCATTTTGTGTCTGGCCGGTGTAATGTGACATGATTCAGATGTTACAGGATGGCGTGTGCTGGGGAGGTGATACATCCTCACTCAGCAGACACGAACGGAACAAAATTACCGCCCAGCACGAGACAACAGTTGTTATTAGTTGGCGCAGCATTCGAGCAGCCGAAGGAAACAGCTCGGGCAGTCCTGCTGTTCGTTTCCAGCCAATGTCATGATAAGAGGAAGATGGAGATAAAGACACAGGGAGAGGGGCGTGGTGAGATAGAGAGAGCAGCAGGTGGAGGATTGTTGCCTCAGGAGTTTGCATGTTGAAAGGAAAAAAATCATCTAATACAAAAAAAAAAAAGAAAAGAAAAAAAGAAAGTCTGTCACCTGTGATTTTGGAGCCACTATGGCTCAAATGGTCAAATGGTGGCTCAAAAAAACATTGAAAAGCATTTTTGTAGACTGCTGAGGTAAAAAAGCGTGACATGCTGTAAGTGCGGGACATTTAGCATTTCATTTTTCATTTTCAATTCAATAACAGGACAAATGATCAGTTTTGGCCATTTGCGTCATGTGTCATTCAGGATGGTTGGTAGAGATTCCTGTGTTCACTGTACAACTTGCATGTATTCAAAGACAAAGCGAGACATATGACTGTAAAGTTGGTCATGTCTGTTTACAATATAGCCCTCTGTTTTTTTCTAATTAATGACAGACTTTGGCTTTGAGGCAACAATATTTGTTTGACTTTTAATGTAGTCCCACCTTAAGTATGCACTTAGGTTTTGTGGTTGTTTTTTTTAACCTCTTGTCACTCCCAGGGCCTCGAATACTGCAGTTTTGTTAAATCTTCTGGCTTCACAGAGAAAATCACAATTTTTGTGCCTGTGCCCTGACTGGAGGAAGGAAGTCATGTGATGGAGGATAAAGAGTGACCACGAGGCCACATGAGAGGTGCTGGTTGCATGAGCAAGCAAAGTTAATGTGGATTTATTTTAGATAATGTAAGTAAGTGAACTTACAAATGGTATTTTAACTTATAACATATGTAAATGATCTCAATCCAAACCAATGTATTTTCTTAAACCTTAACAAATGGTTTTGGTGCCAACAACCTAAAGCCCCTTGTGTGTATGTTTGAGACGCCAGCAGGCTTGAATAGAACGGCACCATTTCATGTCCTGGGATGAGAATTGGTTTGTTCTTTAGAAATGACATATTCACTCACAAACAGAGATGTTTGGCCTGGTCAGCGTCATCTTGTCTGAAGGTACGCAGTGTATCAACTACTCAACCTCAAAACACAAATTTATGAGTTATTTGTAGGTATTAAGCCCTAAAAAACTACAGTCGTACGCTGCTTTCCAACCAAATGGAAAATGCCTCACCTTGAAAAAAATGAAATAGCGATTTCTTGATTTCAGAACTATTAATATGACATTATATGCTGTCTGCCATATGAAACTTAAGTTGTTTACATCTGACATTATGGAAATCTTTGAGTTTGGAATTCAGTATGCTCAACTTGGACACTTTTGACCCCAAACGTGAATGAAGCGCAGTTCTTCTAAAACATGTGAAACTATTGAAGTAGAATTGCATTGAAGAAACTTTACACTGTCTGTTTTTTTTGGTTTTTTTTACAGGATATCAGCATGTAATAGAAATAAATGTGAAAATAATTCCATGGCGCAGCTGATAGCAAGAGTCAGTGGAGTTTCTGTGATTTGCAGGTGAAAAGATGTTTAGCTATGAAACTATGAATATTATTAACTAGATTTATTTCAACACTTAACAGTTCATGGTAATATTTTTAAGCAAATCCAAAGTAAAAAGTGAAATCTTTCACATACAGTCCACTGTACTGTGCACTGTTCCTGTGTAGGTTCATAAGTAATTACAGGAATAGTGTCTCGATTACTACGGCCTAGCTTACAACCTGGATCAGTCTGTAGTCGAAGGGCAAATAGACCAATTTCTATATAATCCTTGCAGTAACCAACTTTCTACTACTACTACAACTACTACTGTATGTTCCCTACCATGGGATATATATATATACACACAATTTTAATAAATATAAAAGTGAGATCCTGGACTGATTCTAGGATGTAGCAGTTAGATGGTGTTGAGAGATGCTGAATAAAGTCCACTAACTAAAGGTGTTAATTGCATCGTGCTGTGGATTTTAAACAGTCTCAGTGGAAGATGATGAACACGCACACTCGTAAGTCAATAAAGCCACATGTATAATATATACAGAGAAGCAGTAACATGAACGCACGCACACAGTTCAGGATAAGGGTGACCCAAATAGTGGCAATGATATTTCGATAGTGTGTGAGTCACGCAATCCAAAAACAAGTGTGAAACAACTTCTTTAGAGCTCAGTAGGCAGAGCGCACCAGTGGACGGATTGTGGGAGGAAGGTGGAGAAGGAGCATAGTAGGCTGCGTGTGTGGAAATCTGCTCCGTCTAGCTCCCGAAGAAAGTGGTGGATGTTAACAATTTGAGGCCGAGCTTCATCCGGGGCAGAGGAGTATCTGGATGTGAGCTGTGCGTTGGACAGGTGGTTTGATGAATGCTTTGCCAAAGAAGACCAAAATACAAGATGTGTTGAGCAAAAGAAAAAAATATATTCTAAATGACACTCAATGGGCAAATTCCAAACCGGCCCCCACGAGGGTGTACACAGTCTCACTCCGTTCAGCCGCATTAAGTGTCGTTCCCAACCAACTGCCCTGAAGTGGTAGTGGGTGATTCAGCCCTCCAAGTTGGTATCGATGCAAGCTAACAAACCTCGCTCCCTGAGAGGTGTCGGACTGCTGTAGAGACCGGAGTGACACGCCACACATGTACAAATGTTAGTTCCATACGGTTATATATAGGGTGTAGGGACCGGATTGGAATTGGGCCACCATGTAATACCGTTAACAGAACCGAATGAGCTACAGTCTATCAACATGTTATCATTTTACTGTCGACATGTCAAGTATAATCAATACATTTTATTTCAACAAATAAGAATAATCAAGTTGTTTTTTTTTTAAATAGAACAAATGCATTTTGCATATAGCACTCCATTGTCAGTGTTACTGTTATTGCTCTGAATGAGTGACGGTTGTTGGTGACTGCTCCGAAGCTCACTGCTACTCATGTCTGTTGTTTTCCCTTCTCGACAATAACATTTTAATGAATTGAATATTGTCTGTCCCTGTTACCTCGTCTAAAGCAGGTGACTGTATAACATCTCAATGAAACCTCTTTATTTCAGCTTTTTTTCTTTTTTTTTTTCATTTTGGCAGTAAATATGAATATGAATGTGGGTGTTGCCAAACAGCACCCAAGAGGATCCTTGTCTCTGCTTGACTTTGCCTTTGGACACTGCTGCCCAGGCACACACGGGGGGGCGAATGAGAAGAGATTACTTTTATCTGTCGCCAATTTAAGACCGTAAAACTTGTTTTATGTCTTACAGTGCGACCCAAAATAAGTGATCACAGGCAGTGTTGGAGATGCCAAAACATTTTTTTTTTAAATATCAGTAATGACAGAGATAATGTTTATGAGATAATAACAAGTTTTTTTTTCTTCACAATTGCATCACAAATGTCCAGCTTAAAGGTAAGGGTATGCCAGCCAAAAAAATTGTGATTGCAGTCAAATATGTTACCAGTGAATGAGTAAGAAATAAGTCCTATTTGATACTTAAAATTAAGGTGCAACAGTTAATATTATATTTTAGTCTGAAAAAACAATCTTAACTCACTAGAAACCGTGAATGGAGTTTTCCCAGTTGACATTCACATCCAACTCCAAAGACCATTCTTGAGAAGAATCAAGGGGTATTTGATGGAATTTAATGCTCTTGACTAAATTGTACAGTGAATCTTGATTCAAGAACATTTTGCCAAGCCTTTCTAACTCTGTGTCCTTTATAGGGAGTTTAAGCAATAAGTAACAGTACAAATGTTCATCCTCCTTTACCGAAAGGAGATTTGTCTTTTTTTTTGTTCATTAGGAAAACTTGAATGCCTTGCTTTTGGAAATGAGCCGCAAAGAATCTAAACTGAAATTCGCAAACGTCTATTAACCTTAATATCTGTAGTCACAATTACTGACAGCACAGGTTATACACAGTACTGGTAGATATTTGGGTTATAAAGGTGCACACATTAATGCCCAACCATTTTGTAAGTGAAGTTCAGTTTATTAAACTTGCATTTGCAGTTTGATGCATGTCCTTTGTTTTTGCTGCTGTACCAAAACCAAAACCACCAGACCAAGGGACATTCAAACCATGAAGTTTGTGTACCGTAATAAGTCTAGTAGGCATAAATGCACTTACCACTATCCCCAAAAACAAGTCGACTGGTCTTATTGACTCAAATCAAATAGGTCCGGGGATCGGAACCACTACAATGGGTCACAAGATAAATACTTTTGCTTCTACTTTGACTTACATTTCCTGACCTCTTCAAGTCTCTGAATGGAAAAAAAGACTTATTTATTAAATTATTATTGGTTGAATTGTTTTTGATGAATGCATACAACCTGTGATAAGAAGTACCAAGGTTTGGAACCACTGATCCACATCGGTGCAGTGCTTCATCTTTGTGTATTTCTGATACTTCAAGGCAACAGGTAAATTCTGTCGTACCTGACACTACATAGAAAGCAATGACACGGAACTGTGGTATAACTTAGCAACACAATAAGAGATTTACACAAATGTCCAAAAGGCAAACATGGAAAATACATATGGAATACAGAAGAGGTTGTTTTTTTTTCTCAAAGATTTTGAGGTCTTGTTTTTGCTAATCTACTCACCTACTTATTTTACTACCAACTGCTCAAAATTAGCAGTAGCAGAAAATGTATTTTTACTGCCTCTGCGTTCCCATGTTATCTTTCCACCAGGAGCACAGAGAAGTGTGTGTTTATTTGTTGCTCTTGCTAATAGACTGTTCCTCTCTCTGGAGTCCTTTCAAATTGATTTAAGTTAATTAAACACGTCTGAGTTCAATCTCTTTTTCAAGAGCAAATTAATTGATTGATCTTGGTGTTATGTTGAAACCTGACCCAGTGAATTGAATGTCAAGTAAAATGTAAGAGATGGACTGAAAATAACGTGTTTTTCTCTTCTTTCTTTTCCTCTCCTGCAGTTTATTGCCTTTGCATCTTTGTTCTTCATCCTGGTCTCAATTACCACCTTCTGCTTGGAGACTCATGAGGCTTTCAACAAAATTATCAACAAGACAGAGTTGATGAGAAACAGCAGCGTGCCTGACTCGGGTCCTCAGTATGAGATTGAAACTGACCCAGCGCTCACATATGTGGAGGGCGTTTGTGTCTTCTGGTTCACCATTGAGTTCCTGGTGCGTGTGACCTTCTGCCCAGTCAAGTTGGAGTTTATTAAGAGTCTTCTCAACATCATCGACTTTGTGGCTATTCTGCCTTTCTATTTGGAAGTAGGGCTGAGTGGTCTTTCTTCAAAGGCTGCCAAGGATGTGTTGGGTTTCCTCAGGGTGGTGCGTTTTGTTCGTATTCTGCGTATCTTCAAGCTGACACGTCATTTTGTGGGGCTTAGGGTGCTTGGCCACACGTTACGGGCCAGCACCAATGAATTCCTGCTGCTCATCATCTTCCTGGCGTTGGGAGTGTTAATTTTTGCCACCATGATATACTATGCCGAACGAATCGGCGCAAGGCCCAACGACCCCACTGCTAGCCTCCACACCAAGTTCAAGAACATCCCCATTGGCTTCTGGTGGGCCGTGGTAACCATGACGACATTGGGCTATGGTGACATGTATCCAGAGACCTGGTCAGGCATGGTAGTTGGCGCATTGTGCGCTTTAGCTGGTGTACTGACGATAGCCATGCCTGTGCCCGTTATTGTCAATAACTTTGGGATGTACTATTCCTTGGCCATGGCCAAGCAGAAGCTGCCCAAGAAGAGGAAGAAACACATCCCCCAGGTGGTGCAGGGGGGGTCCCCCACCTACTGCAAAGCTGATCTCAACACCACCTGCAACAGCACCCAAGGTGACCTGTGCCACGTCAAAGGGAGCAGGGTACTAGAACGCAACCGTTCAGGTAAGACCATATGGCCATATGGAAGAGAATATTATGAGCAACTTCAGCTCAGCAGTTAAATTCAGATTACACTGAAGAGTATTAGTTATGTAGTGACAGTAAACACAATTCACCAGGGACCTCATCTCAGGCAGAAAGCAGTGGCCATTTGACAGATTCCCCCTGAGACTAGAAATGGTTTCCCCTTGTGATCCACAAGCACCACAGCAGCTCCTTCACAGAAGACTAAGTTTTTTTTGCCTTGCAGTCTTCATCTGCGGTTGCCACAGGGATAAGGGAGGCAAACGCAAAAGGTACTGAGAGTACGACATGGACGTGTGAAAGAGCTCAGGCTGATAAGATATCAGAGTCCTCGTTGTGTCTAAGTCGTTCTTCCAGTAGGGATTGTTAATTTGTTATTCCGATTGTATGTGGTTGATTTTTCCTCTGGGCCTCTGTCAGTGTTTTACTCTGACACATTTAACATTGATGGAAATTAGTGTTGACCTCAGTGTACCGACTGTCTTTGAATTCTAGTGCTAAAATTCCTGAGGGTACATGCACACATTGGGCTTCTTCCAGTCTTTTTGATTATTAAGTCTCAGTACCTTGAATTGAGTAAATAAGTAGAGAATAATTAATGTCTTTACTGAATGCACAAACAGAATCAGTCAGGTTTAGTCACCTTTTTGTTTTTATTCCAGGTTGTTTAGAATACAGTCTGCAGAGTTGCTTTCCTTTTCAGTGTCCTTTGGATTGCTGCATGCTTTATGTTTTAGCGTGAAAGGTTTTATTCAACATACAGTACATATACATTTTGGTCACATGTGAAGGAGGGTTCTGATTTCTAATATATGGTTTCACTAAGACTAATGTGAGGCCCTTAAAATCACAAGAAATACCCTTTTTGACTATTCAGAATATTTAATTCATTGTGGTGTTGAGATTACTATATCATGATATCTGCATTATGTTGATCATTTTTATCAGCAGTATTATCTCTCCTATCTCATGAACCCAGGTCAAACCAAAGGTTCACGATGACACAAAGCTGTTTGAGAACGCTGCAGTGTTAACTTGCCTGTTTCAGCTCGACTTTGTCTGACCGTGTCGCCTGCAACTCAGCTTGACAATTCTCAAGTGGGCAGTTTTAGAGTAGAGGTCACGATAGTTACGTGTTTTTTCTACTCATTAGACGAGACCCCAACTCCTCTAAACGTTAGAACTGCAAAGAAAAAGACGGGAGAAATTGACAAAACAGACGAGATCTCCTGTCTCAAATTCACGACATTAATTTGCTGAAGCTCTCTGTGTAATCTGTTAAAGGGCAACTCCAAATTTTCTACCCACTCATTTTCATTTTCTTTAAATCTATGTTTTCGACATTTCATGTCAGCAAATGCTGCAATGCTGCAAGTAAGAGTTGGACACTGGCAAACTGCAAGTAACTGCAAGTTTCAACTTATCTTGAAGACATTTGTTTGGTCTGAACTGGCCCTTACGTGTTGTTGACCCTTCCCTAATCCCCTCTGCCAGCAGCAGGTGTCCAGTTGTACTGTAGTTTAGCAACCATAGTTCATCACTGCAGGCCTGTCAAGCTTATTATTTGTTTTACTCTCCTACTTTAAAGTCTGAGCTTACATTTTCCTTTTCATGCTTACAATATGAGAACTACAGGACATTACAATATAAAAACAATGGTGTTTCTATATTTTGCATCCAAGTTAGTTTAATTTTCTACATGGGTCATCATTTAACTTTTTAGCACATTGTCATCTTCCTTAGATTAGCTGTGTAGTGAAAGCTTGGCATAACATGTGCTATAGACCTGTTATATAGCTATATAGCCTGTTATGGACTGTCATCCAGAAACTATTAAGAACACATAAAAGAGCAACACTGGTTTAATTTAATTTAATGGCCATCTGTGAAACTGCCACCTCATTTTTAGTCGATGGAGAGGAGCTCCATGTTCACCAGATGGGATCGAGCATCCTGGGTGACACAGCTCCACAAGAGGAATGTGTTACTCTGGCCTCCTTTATTGTAATTGATGAAACATGTCATCCAAATGCAACATTTATGCCTCTTTAATGTGGTTGAACAGTTATTGGACAGAGGCAACCGGGCGTGGCTTCGTAGGTGATAAATCATCGTCACCTTTCAGAATTATGGGGACAACAATCTAATCCTTTGTATGTAATATTTTAAATATTGTGAAGTGGGTTATATGCAAGTGTCCACAAGAAAAGACAGAGTTATTTTGTATTATGTGGCTAATAAGGAAACAATGAATCATTGTCATCCACTGGAGCACTACACGCCATCTGACCTTTGACCTCTGCTGTGCTGCATGGTGCTTCGTGTCCTTTGGTGCAGCCTTTTTATGTTGGAGTCTGTTTGATGGTTGCCGTGACAGCTATTCCCCCAGGCTCTCCCATTCCCTTACCCATAAACCCTCTTTCTCAGCTTATGTACAGACACAAACATAACACTTGGACTTGCATTTCCCTTTATTGTTCCCAAGAGAAAATATCATTACTAACTATAACATTTTACTGGCAGATGGTCTCGTGACAGGTGGACATGGATTCATCGAGATTTTATTGTTTTTATTTTATTTTACACTTGATAGTGGTTCTTCACAATAAAAGCAATCAAATTTGAAAGCAACATTTATGAGTACGTTTTTGTTGTTGTTGTTTTACAGAAACATTGCAACAACAAAACAGCACAGGATTTTTTTGCATGGAGTCCAAACCTGCAATCATAACTTATTGTCATTTTTATGTTATTCTCTTGTTACCGCTATTTACACTGTAGAAGAGATTAAGCAAACTCCCACCAAAGAAAAATATCGTATAAACAGAGAAATATTACTAACTTTAAAGTTGCACAGGGTTAAAAGCCATATTGGAGGAGAGTAGTTTCAGTTGCCTGGCAACTTGTACCTATGATGGAAAGGATATGATTAAAACAGTTTATAACTCTCATATTATCTAATTATTATCTGTGAAAAAGGGAAATTATTAAAAACTGAAATTGAATTTCAAATGTATTATGGAGAGAAAAGGCTAGTAAGAACATGTAACATTTCTGTTTCCTTCCTCACAGTTTTGTCAGCAGACTGCAGCGGGGGCAGTGACCTCACCATGTCTCCAGAGGAGAGGGTCCCCATGCGAAGGTCCAGCACCCGGGAACAGGACCGCCGGAGTACGGGGACGTGTTTCCTGCTCGCTGCTAGTGACTACACCTGCCCTGCAGATGGAGGACTAAGGAAAACAGGTAACTGCATGAGGAAATTCAACTGTTTTTCTGTATGACTTAGTTGAACCAAGAATAAATATTTGAATGTAGAATAAAAAATGATTAGACACTCATTAGAAAAGAAGAGTGATTTAAAATGGATGCAATGCTTTTGTTGCGCGCTCTTGTGCATTAATACAGATTGATGTTTGATTCATGAGGCATCACTTATAGGTCTGGTTTTAGTTTCTTCTCCTTTTTTGTGTGACCACTTGGGTTTTTTTCAGTGTGAAAACTATAAAAAAAAAAATTTTAAAAAACAAAAACGGTCAGAGCAGTTAATATTTTGTAAGACTGAAAAGACCTTAAAAAACACAGACATCAGTCGAAATCCTTATCAGCCGATCCGTGTCCTTAGTGACTGGGACACCAACATCCCTGGAGGGGGGAAGACTGTTTGCTCAGCCATAGTCAACCTCAGGTAACGCAACCTGTGGGTCTGCTGTTGCAGCTCTTGGCAGTGACACAGCACCATTTTTTGGCAATTCTGAGGTGCAAACGTGTCCATGCAGCTAACTCAGAACTGTTGATTTCTCCACAATTTATTCATGTTTTCTTGTTGCCTGGAAACACTTGAATAAATTTCTGACCCAGTGTCTCACTTTTTTGGCTTTTCCCAGGTTCATTGCCCATCTACAAGCCCCAGACTAAATGCGCAGTGTATCATCTGCCTCTAAGGTGATGATACACCAGCAAATATTTCCAATATTTCACTATCAGAGGTTAAACTAACAGATTTGAATCATGTCAATTCATAAATATTTTGGCTTCTTCATTTGTAACATTGTAACAAGTGCTGCGACATGAATAAAAACTCACATCTAACGGCCATCAAATGGATCAATTCATATTCAGATCAACCAAAAACAAGTCTCCTAAAAAGTTGTGACGCTATATAAAATGTAAACAAAAACATAATGTGATGATTTGAAAATCATGTAAACCCATACTTAATTGAAAAAAGAACAAAGACAGCATATCAAATCTTGAAACAGAAATTTGGGTTTCTGAAAAAGATATGCTCATCTTGAATTTGATTGCAGCAACACATTTCAAAAAAGTTGCGACAGGGGCATGTTGCATCACCTCTGGCTGCAAAACCTGGATGCAGCGACGAACTGTGTTTACAGACATTGGTTTTCTGAAGGGTTTCTGAGCCCATGCAGTGATTTCCACTCCAGAATTGTGTCTATTTTAATGCGGTGCAACCTGAGGGCCCGAAGATCACAACCATCCAATATTGTTTTTTGGCCTTGTCCCTTGCCTATATAGAGATTTGTCTGGATTCTCTGAATCTTTTAATGATTTTAAGATGAGGAAATCCTCAAATTGTTTGCAAATTTAAGTTGAAGAACAGTATTTCTAAATTGTTGCTCTATTTGCCCACCCAGTCTTTTACAGTGGTGAACCCCTCCCTATTTTCACTGCTTAGAGACTCTGCCTCTCTGAGATGCTCTTAGTCATGTTTCTGACCTGTTAACACTTAACATAATTAGTTGTGAGATTTTCAACCAGGTGTTTCTTTTAGCATTGCACAACTTTTACAGTCTTTAGTTGACCCAACTTTTTTTAAAACATGTTGCTGGCATCAAATTCAAAATAAGCATCTATTTTTTCATAAAATAATAACATTTCTCAGTTTCAACATTGTAGTTTTTGGTTTATTTTCAATGAAATATGGGTTCTGTTTTTATTTACATTTTACACAGCGTCCCAACTTTGGCAGATTTATTTCAGGGGACCTTTCCCAAATCTAATAAAAAATTTGAAAGCCTCTAATATCTCGCTAAACACAGACTTTGTAGCATCTGGGACCAGTGTCAGTCCTGCCACATTCATGTGGTGGGGGAGGAAAGATTCGTATTTTATGACTTCTCGTCATCAAGAAAGTCATTAGGGCAGCTCCAAGCCTTTCTGAGACGCTGCTTCTCACAGATTACAAGAGATTTCCGTTGTCTTCCTCAATAAACGTGAACAACAAAACAGAAAAACACAATGCTATGCTTTAACGTTAGCTACATTACATATATAGTCGTTTAATTTGAACAGTTTATTAGCTGCAGTTTTGGGCAGGTGACAGTTAAATACGATGCTCATTAAACATAGCGCTATGCTCATGTCAATTCATTTTCGGCTTTAATTAGCTTTAACAAAGGGACTTTGGTTGATATGAGACATCCTTGTTCGCTTGCTTATGCCACTACATAGTACCAAGTCAAATATATTGGAACCTTTAGTAACATTAGACATAATTACGCTATTTAAAAATGACAAACTAGACTAACTTCAATATGAGCTGAATGCAACATAATGTTATTCATAACCCAGCATAAATGTTGTTAGCTAATATATGCCAACTCTTGGCTCTGGAAGTTAAGCTGAGCTCGGTTACATACAAGGCTAGCAAAATAGGTGTGCTAACATTAGCATCTTACAGTGGAAGCCACTTAGAATTGCCGCCTCCAGCCGGCCACCAGCCGGCCGCCTTCCAACTTCCAGCCCGTTTCCAGTCCAGGAGGAAGCTCCTTCCTTCAAGTGAATTGCTGGCCCATTCAAATGCCCAATAACCCTCTTATTGTCCTGCGCTGTGTGTGAATGGTTACATTGTATGGTAGCCTCGTCAGTCTCTGATGAAACTAATTGAGATCAAACGTTTTAAGCATATCCTCCTCATGGATAGAAAAAGCATTGCAACACAGGGTTCGTAGGGGCAGTCGGGACGAGGTTCACTCCGTCATCGCGGGGGGATTTCATTATAGCCAAGGACCCAGCAGGGATCGGCCACGTATCGGTCACGGACCAGCTGGCGATTCTAGAGGGCTTCTACTGTATAAAACAGATAAACACTCAATTTGATCAATTCCTTACACTTTTGCTCTTGTTCTTTGGTTTGCAAAGGCAGCATGATCTTGGATCCGTGCCCACCATGCAGAGTTGTCCAAAGCTCTACTAGCCTGTCAGGCCTACAGTATTTGATAAGCTATGACAAAAAAATTGTTGCATGAAAGTGTTCAACAAATGGGCAATTTCATATAGTGTTGTTAATGTAAAATGTTATTTTTATAATAATGAAGAAATCAATCTGCCAATCACTATGAATGGACTATGGGTCTCGTTGCACTATTGCGATGAGCAGATTCTTGATTCTGATTGGACAACCTTGAAATTTTGCTGGAAACGTTTGCTGACCATACAGCTTGACTACTGTAGGAATTGAATCAGCATACATTGTTTCTATTGAGAAATATCATTGACAAAATTAGTCTATTTTGCTGACAGATTTGTCCACTTGATATCACTGTCAGTCATCGCCTTCAGCCTTGTGCTGAGGCACCTCAGTAGAAAGGTCAGAGTCAAAAAGGGCTTCCAAACATTTTCACCCAAGCTAAAGGTCATTGTGAAGTTCACACCTGCTGAATTACCAGAAAGCCTTGCTGTTCCATGTGATTTCAAAGGCAGAAAAGGTCATGGACTATAATGTATAAACGGAGCAGCTCACACAGTTAAAATGAGGTTATACTGCATCTCATTTGATAAGTGCAAACACATACTTTCATTAACAGTCTCTTTCAGGCCACACTAAACTAATATTTGGATGCCATGTAAGCCTATAGCATGTTTGTTAGATTAATTCCTCCCTTTTATCTGTAGCATCTTGAGGCATTAATATTGTGCTAATCTACTGTAAAGTGGAAGCGTTAAGCCTCAACTAATTGCTTGCTATCAGAGGCTTACTGCCGCTTCAGGAGGCTATCTGCTCGCAATGTTATTGCTCTACAGCCTCCTAGTGCCACTGCACTCTAGAGCAGACAAATCAGTGCTATCATACAATTACATTGGAAAATGATGATTTTATTAAATAGAATTTTAGCTGCCATTTCACACAAATTCTAATGAATACAATGTTTTCTTTAGTTTTACTGGTGAAGCCTTATTCTGACATACTGAGGACAAAATTTTAAGAACCTGTTGATGGATTTTGAAGGTGGGTATTGAGATGGTTTAGCGGGTGAAACTACATGTGGTCCATATTCTCTACAGTGGCCCATCATGGAGCAGTCTCTCAGCCAGGCCCCTCACCCATATTGCTTTTTCAGTGTAGGCAGCGAAGTTTACCTTTGTCCCTTCATCTCTGTTATTTCAGCCGATGGTTGTCATGGTTGTCATGGCAGTCGCTGCCACACTGACGCTAATGCATAAAACAACAGATCCTTTCGAGCCGCTACTAACTGATGGCACAGATCCAGACTTCCCTTTGTTCTGCCTGCTTGGCTGGTTCTGAAACAGCCTCAGTTTAATTTACACCCTTCCTCTCTGTGAAACAAATGGTGGCATATGCAGCATGGTAATGAGGCAACATTTCCATTAGCTGCTTCTCATCAGTGTTTAGGCCAGCGGATTGGCATGCTCCATTTATGGTCTAGATGCTTTGGCTTGCTTGTTAACTTTTCCACCGAATGCAAATTGACCACCCTGCATCACATGCAGAGATTTTAGAAGTTTGAGTTGATTGTAAAGTGTGAATATAATAAATAATTGAATTAAAGGTCCCATATTTGACACTTTCAGTGACTTATTTGCCTTCTCGTTATCTATAAGAATATATTGTTGTACTTTTAAGAACAAAAAAAACGAAACATTTCAGTATAGTTTTGTGTCTCCTTTCTTAAGCTTTACCAAGAAAGCTCACTGATATCAGTGATGATTCATTGACTCTTTTCTGAGTGATGTACACCCAGGCCAACCACAGGTTTTCTTCAATCTTTTAGCTTGATAGCTCAACGATAAAATCGCCGAGGGCAGATATATGACAAGAGTTTGTGACATCACAAAGTTACGGAAGTTGAAACGGCACAGTTGAATATGGGCTGTGTGCGAGATATTTGACACTTCACTTTATGTAGCACCTACACGCGCTCCATAATCATAATAGAAATGGAAACTACAATATGGGACCTTTAAGATATTTGTATTCATCCTCATCATCATCAGTGTGCAAGCTGGATTTAAACACACATAGATAGTTGGTAATATTTGATACATCATTTGCATGTTCATATTTGAACTGTGTCTCCACATGAATGAACAGTTAATTAAAGCAGTCTTAAATGTTTTACCATTTGTTAGACATTAGTAAGAAACATAGTCGTTAAACAATTTCTTGTGAGAAAAAATACTCATGATGATCCAATGAGATGAATGACTGCTAATGTATTACTCTATTTCATAACAGTATATCTCTTATTTAATTGTTTGGTTCTCAAATTTACTTTGGCAGACTGGAGTTTTAATCACAGGCATTTCACAGAGGGGGAGCTGCTGTGGAGGCGGAGCTCCTGTGGAGGGTACCGCAATTTGATAGTTTGACTGAGTGGGTAGAGCAGACCGGCACATCTGGGAACTTTGGCTTGCAACTCGACCCGCCCACTTTTGGAGGACAACAAGCGACACTCGCCATAGACTTTAATGTAAAATAGCAGTTCAAAACCAAACTATTAGAAAATTACCAAAGTTAAATTACTTTAAAAATGACTTAAATATGCCATGTTACATAAGTATATGTCCACGATGCCTGCCATAGAACATATTAGTGCAATAATCAAATTTAGTAGCCAACTACCTTACTGGGTCTCCAGGCGAAAAAAAATCATCAGCAAAATATGTTACTTTTCAGTCCTGCCCTACAAACAATATTCTAGCTTAAAATAGCACTGTGCTCTGACAACTGACCAAAGACATTATAACCAACGGTGTCCCGTTGACTTCCCTTCTTTTGGCTTGGTGCTATAAAGTCCTTCTATCAGGATTATTTTTAAAATAGATGAAAAAAATCATAGATATGCATTGTTCACAATATTTTTGGTGCAACTAACTACACAGCAAATATTTGGCATAAGGGAAGAGTTATTATTTAAACCTGTTAGTTTTCCCTCAGAAAGGGACGTAGTAATCAGAGCCTGCTCTAAATGACGCGAGGCCGATCTGGTCTATGGAGCCAAAGGACAATATTTAGCTCAGTGGCATTTCAAATTACAACTGGTAACATAGGAAATTGTGAAAACAGAAATGGAAGTCATTTCATATTAATTCATTCACAACCATGACATTCATCGCCACATTAGCTAACTGGCTTACCTAACTACCTGTATGCTACCATGACTATTTTAAAGTCCAGGCAAACAGATATTATAGTGCAGCTAATGTCAGATCACATCAACTTGTAATTGCAAGCTGTAAAGAATGGAAAAATGTCAGCCCCCATGGTGTAATAATGGGGATTTCTGACTCCCACTTGGATAAAAGAAATACAGAAGTGTCAACAAATAAGAGGCAAAATGGCTTCTTCAGTTTCCTCCAAATGAATAGGAGCTGTTTATCGTGAGATACATGTCAAATGTGGTGAGTGCGATAAAACATGCTCACGGACATAAATTTCACATGCGCAGTTGAATTGCCACTGGCACGAGTCCTTGCGCAAAATTTCACCAACCGAGAGTTGTACAGGAAACTTTGAGCGAGAAAATAAACATCTGCACTTGGTTGTGTAGAACTGAGCAGCAAGTGCAGAAAACAGCCACCGTTCTGCAGGGCATTAATGCTCTCACTGGTCAACTCTTGTTCTGCTCATATTACTGTATTGCTCATAGTTTGGAGAAATTTCACTAGTATTCAAAGAAAGTTAGGAGAAATGAAAGAAAATGATGAAACTAGAAAGTAGGAGGACATCATATCAAGAATGAGGCTCGGTCACACCTGTCTGAGCAGTACTTTAAATAAAATGAATATGCATGGCAGATGTGAAGATTTCAGGCGACATAACTGTGGTGTATTTATTTTTATACCGTCCTAGATATCAAAAACAGAGACAGATACTTCAATTTGCACTCCAAAGGAATCACATGATACTACATACCTGCAAACTGAGATCCCTTTTTGGTGTCAACCACATCATTCACCAGAGTTGTGTGAACCCAGAGAGTTCTCAAATCAGTGAAGTCTAATGTTACCTTAAGCTGAGGTACGTTTTTATTTTTCAAGTGAACGTTAATGTGCGTTGTTTTTGTGCTCCGTCAACAGACACAATCACAGGCTAACAGGCTCTGATAGCTGTCCAGAGTTGGAATTTTTTTTTTATCACATATATCACACACTCCCCAAACCTATTTATATCAACCCTGACAACGGGATGTCACAAGTATTTTGAAAGAAGAGAATCAGGAATTTTAAAATGAGTTTTCCTTTATTACAATATCTGTCTCATTTATCCAATGCCTGTGAAGTGAAAACATTTCAGATGAATGTCTTCAAAAAGCATCCATTTTAAGACAGCAATTCATTCATTAATTTGATGAAAAAACTGAGTCTTCAGGAGAACCAACACAATGAATTTGTTAATAAATGTCCTTTAAATGTGATTAACTAATCACATACATGCTTTGTAAGTCTATTTTGTTGCGGTGGTTTTTCAAAATTTAATGATGGGTCAAATTTGTAAAGGGGATTCAACTGAAGTTCAAATTATTTTTTTTTTAAGTAGATGTTTATACATTTAAATCAAAATTCACCAAAACAGGATGTTGTTCACATGTTGTATTCCAATCTCACAACACTTTAAAAGGCCTCATTTGTGTATTAAAATCACCAAATATTTCTTCAGGTGATGTAGGGGGGCATATTATATTTAAATGTAACTGCCACTGTGGTTGTTTAAAAGCCCTTTTGCCGATTTGTTGACATTTTTGCAGTTTTTATTGCCAAGTCAGAAATACAGCTTGACTCATATGTAAAACTAGGCGGTTGATACGGACAATTTTTCCCTCTTAGCAGCTCAAAATTGTTTTCAAATTAAGCAGCCTACGTTGACATCGAGGTGCAAATAACTGGTTTTTGTGTATCTGACAAATCTGCTATTTTGAATGCCATTTTCTTCCAAATTGGCAGCTGTGTCCGAGACTCCTAATTGTGAATGGGATGGGCTTGCGTCCGAGTTCTAGTTTCCAGTGTAGGTGCAACGGATATTAAAGCAGAATAACTGCAGTTCTTTAGTTCGACCCACTCAGCTAATTTTTCCCTCCAAAGCAGCTCCATTTCTAAACATGTGCCTGGATTCAGTCTGCCTTACTGCCACTGTCAGGAAATGTGCTGTGCATGTACTCACCATACAGTATGTTACTGTTGCTCTGTCTCACTCCTGTCTCCTGTCTTGACTCGGTTCACTCGGCTGGCTCGGACTCGGATCGTTGCCTGCCTGCCTGCCTGCCTGCCTGCCTGTGTGTGTTCATGTCCTGTTCCTGCACAACCACCACCTCCACCACCACCACAACCACCTTTTGTCGCCCCCTCATCTGAAGGCTATGAGAAATCCCGGAGCTTAAACAACATAGCGGGCATGACTGGCATGGCTGGTAACTCCCTGAGGTTGTCTCCCGTGACCTCGCCCTACGGATCGCCCTGCCCGCTGCGGCGCTCTCGCTCCCCCATCCCCTCCATCCTGTGAGACGTCCAGCCCTGGGCAACGTTGGCCCAAAAAAACACCCCCACATTTGACCCTCTAAAAACCCACCTCCCTTTGGAATCATATCTGAACTCTGTTCTAGATATTGTGACTGGTGAATAAGTACTTAACATTGTAGCTAAGACTAATGTTAGTGCCACCTGAGCAAGTTCTCATTTCCCCCTTTTTCCTTGAAGGTACTTGTACGTAGCTGACGTCCTTAAGTAAGTAGTCAGTTCTCCTGTGTCACTTGGAATTCCCTCTAGTTCCATATTGTTGTACTTTGAGACTTGCAATAAAAGAACTCTGACTGGTGGCTTCAGACGTAGCAGCCATAACATTTAATAAAGGACATATTAATAATCAGGGATATTAGATGTTGCTATATTTAGATACTTTGAAAAAAGATGTGCTTCCAAAAAAAAGAAAGAGAGATGTCTCTTCATTTGAACCTCATACAACTGTGACTTTGTCTTTGGTTTGCTACGTTATTTTTGGGTTGGAGATGGCAGGGCGGGTGCGGGGACGGGGACGGAGGATTAGTCTTTCAGGATTTTGGTTTCGACTCACACAAGCACACATGCAGTCTGTCACTCTTCAGCCGCTGCTAGGCCTGCTCATGTTTTTGCATGGATCATCCTGTAACCATCGTCTGCAGACAGCGTTGTGAGGGGAAGAGGGACGAGGAAGACAGTGAAGAGAGCAAGAGGATTTTTTTTTTCGATCTATCTATCTGCCCGTCTGTCTATCTATCTATTTAATTTAATGTTATTATTAGTTAAGTTGTGTGTTTTTGTGGGGGGTGTACATTCGACTTCTATCGTGTCTCATTTTGCCATTGGCTTCTTCAACAATCCACCAAGGAGACTAAAATCCTAGATTGCCAGCTGGGTGCTCGTTTCTCTCTGCATGTGTGTTTCGCTCATCAGCTGCTCTTTCCGATTATACCTTTTTTTCCACCCCTCCTTTATGTTGAGTATTTTTCTTTGATGGAGTGCCACCAAAGCTGTTGTGTTTCTGGTTGTTTACTCACAGATAACTGCAAAGAGGTTGTCTTTACTGGTTTCACACAAGCAGAGAGCAGCGTTCTATCTTAATGGCTTGAGGGAAGGCACCGCCATGGTGGAAAGGTAACGTCTGCTGGGGTTTGAGGTGGCAGGTGGCAGTGCGAACCCTCTCACCTTCTTGCTCATGAATTATGATTTGTGTTGTTGTTTTTTTATGTGTGCACAAAAACAGGGGTTATTCAATAATCATTAACAAGAGATGCCTGTATTTTATTGTAGAACAAAAGAGCTGTATGTTCTTGAAGGCACCAATAAAGGTGCTGCTTGTAGCATTTTATTCAGTGGATTATTGCCACATTAATACAAACAAATAAATAGAATTATTGTGAACAACGAAGATAAAACAAATTAAGGAGATAATATGCAATTTGCATCATGTGCCACCAGGTTTGGTTGAAAATGTACATTATTTACACACCAAAAATGTATTTCTTTATTGCTAACTTTTTTCAGCTTCTGCTCTTTTAAACAAACACACTTCATATCAGCCATCACCAAGGGCTATCAACTGCTCTCACATCACCAAACCAAACAGACCAGACCTGAATCCCCTCAAAGCAGTTCAGAATTTCTCATATCAAATCTTATGTTAAACTCAAGGAGCCTTTTTATTTTTTGGCTGCAGGGCTGCATCTTTTATTATCGACGAGACTTTTTTTTTTCTTTTTTTTTACCACAACAGGCATAAATTGCCTCAGCACACCAACAGGTGTGAGACAGCAGACGTAACCTAACCATGCAGCACTGTGCCTCGCCCATCCCTACATTATGTCCAGTATACAGCAGAAGGTTGCTTAGCAACTGGCTTGCAGCTCGATGCATCTTACACATAGCTCGGCAAAAAGTCAAACAATTAAAAAGAGGAGCTCTCGCAAAAAATTGTCTTTGTCTGTACACCAAATTATTGAATCACCCCCCACTTAAACACACAACAGAGATTTTATGATTCTGAACCTGTGCTTATAGATCACCATAGATTTGTACTGTTTTCATTTCTGTGCATTTAAAACAGGAAGTGTGTTCATGGCCAGCTCTTCTGAAATGATGCAGACAGATGATACATTTCTGTTACTTAGAGATGTTTTTGTATTTTATTTAGATAATTCATTTCCTATTTGAATGACGGTGGGATACGACTGTCATCAGTATGAGGGCCTATTGCAGTGGGATGACCCCATTTGGAGCCACAGGGCCACTCCTACGGGACAATATGGACGAGGACGCACGCAAAAGCCACTGACTGACAGCCACCCAGCTCATGGCTGAGTGAGCAGGACGGGAACTGAAGGATCACAGTGGAACTCGTTTTCCTGATTTCTCTTCTTGTTTTCCTGTTTCTGAACTCTGGAGGAAAATAAAAGAGAGCAAAGCAAACGGAACATGTCCTTCGAAGAGACTATCTGCTGTATAGATATTGCTCCTGTAAATACAATGACAACACAGCACATCTGGGCCACGTGGCTCCGTCCACACATCTGTCTTTTGATAGCGAGTCAGGTAACAAGGTGGTTGGTTGTTAAGTTGCGCTGTGACACTCAACGTCAATCACTTTTCTTGCTGTGGTAACCCTCCTCGCAATAAGTGTATTAAAATGTATCAGTTAAGGCACTTTGTGTTCTAAAAATGGAGTGTATTCATATATGAACTTCTACATAAAGTATATACAGTATAGAGAGACAAATGTGCTAAGTTGAATAAATGTGACATTATGGTCATCTCTGCTTTCGTTTCCCTTGGTAATTTCAGTAGGTTAATTGCTCTGCTGTGTAAATGTGTGTGTGCGTATCCTAAAACTCCAGGGTAAGATGTGCAGTTTGAAAGGCCAGGTCAGCGAAGACCAGTGAGTGGACTTGATGCTGTCACTCTTCCAGTTAGTTTTAGCACAAAAATGAATGAGACAGAGTTCCCCTGTGATGCAGCTGCCGTTGTTGAAGTCCCCCCCTCCTCCACCGTCCTCCCCGCCAGGCATTCAACATGCTACTACCCCATGTTAGTGCTGCAGATGTCTGTCTCCTCACAAACCAAATTCTTCTTACCACACTATTCCTCATAACTTCTGGTGGCTAAAAAAAAAAAAAAGAAACTGCATAACTTGATTCTTCCAAACCTTTCCCTTGTGGAGGGGTGGAGCAAAAGTGTAGCAGAAATTTACCAAGTTACAAAGTGGGACTTCGAGAATGGCTACAACTGCACAGTAGCAATCCCATGTATCCAAACAATCAGATCGGATTTGCAATAAGCACCCGAAAACAAAAAGCGCCGATCCACACTGTGATTTCAGCAGCCCGTCAAATCAAGAAGGCAGAAGGAAAGTTGAGAGAAAACGCAGCTGTAAAAGCTGATAGGTAGGACTGTCACGTTGGTTGTGACCTGCATGGTTGTAGGCTAGCTGTTCAAGTGTCACCCTGTACCCACAATCCTCCTCATGTAGTACACATGCTGCTTTACCCTTTGAATTGTCAAAGGGCTACCGTTCTTTGTGTATTTCTAGGATGACGTTGTGACTTGAAAAAAAAAAGGTGTTTATTTTTTGGAATCCAGAACATGTATTTTTGTGTCTTACTGTTGAGTACATTGCTCTTACCTGTAAAAGTCATGGTAGTCTGATGCTGTGCTTCTCCATCATGTCCTCAAACTGTCAGGCTTTTGATCCGAGTTCATGTTTTGTAAGTTTTACTGTGAGGAAAATTCTAGTTTGAAGTCTGTATTTGTGGAGCCTTTTGTTGGCATTCTAAAGTGCATGCTGAAAAAAAACAACATTATGTCAAATTGTAAAAAAGAAAAAAAGAGATGGCATACTGTATACCACGTTCAAACAATGTGTATAGAGTAAAGGTAAATGATATGTGAGAGATTCACATAAACTATTTATCTTTTAACTAATGGTCTTCTTCTTTGCTTCATTTTCTTTCTCCCAGTGAGTTTGTGTTTACTGAAACATACAACTACAACACACTAATATGGGTTCATCTTCAAAGTAAGATGTCATCATTTAAATACATCTGTCTGTTCTATCGCATCAACCAAAAATATATCTTGATGCAACATTTACCGTTTTTAATTTTAGGGAAAACAAAAAGAGAAACGTTTGAGATTAGTTTTTGCTGATTATTTTTATAAGAAACTGTTCCATTTCAAATCAATAAATATTCCAAGCATACCAGCGAATGAAACCACCTGCTAATGGCTGGTTCCCTTTGCACCTACCTGCAGGTGCAGCTTATAATACATTTATTGTTGTAGCTTGAATTCATTTCATATGTTGAATTGTAAGCATGCGTGCTTTGTATGTACATATGGCCTGCATTACTAAAACAAAAAAAAGGTTACGCGAGCATCTGATAAAAATGTGTGTTCATCAGTCATCTCCAGTTAAACATTGTCTTTATTTCCCTTATACCTGCTACGTCATGTGGTCAAGAAAATTATAGGAATGCAGAGGTTTGAAAGACAAAAAAAAGGACATAATGATGTCCAGCAGAATGATGTTGCTCAAAATCAAACCTGTGTGACGGAAAGGCTGTGAAAAACAAACTAAAGCTCTGTGGGGGGGCTCTTTGTTCAATCCTGCACCTCCCCACCACCTTCCTGCAGGGTTTCTGACCCTCACCGGGCTGCTGCTGCCACGATACTGATCAGTCTGTGTTCTTTTGGAAATCTTGTTTTTCCTGCAGGCGGAGTGGGAAAAACAAGACACATGGAGAAGTTTCAGAATTTTTAATTCTGTAAAATAAGTGCAAATTCAAGTACTGGATCTGTCACACAGCTCGCGTGGCCATTGCAACTGTTGCAAACCAGATGCTGGAACATGAGGCTTCAGAGCAGGATAAGAGATGAAAACATAAGTGATATTTAAATAAGAATTATGGATTTCAGTATATAACTAAACACAATAATATTGACCAGTGATGGTGCAAGTGAAAAATGTGGGATTTGCCTATGAGCCTCTAAAATGTGCATCAGCCCAGTTAGTGTGGAGCTGGTTGTTGTAGCAGTACTGTAGCATTTACTCTCATGTGTGTTCAACCCCACATCAAGCCTGGTGCTGCTGTAAATGTCATTTCCCAGTGAAAGTAAGAAGCAAACAAAGGTGGTGGTTCCTAAAAACAGTAGTCACGGCCAACGTGGATTTCTCCACAGGTCCAGGCGTAGATAATGGTGAGCTGGCGCCTTCCTCTCCCACTTCCTGTGTTCCCTGTTCATTCTTCAACTCACGTCCAGCAATCAGCACCACTTGGCGCACTGTATCTCTGAGACAACCTTACTATCTTTACTCCCGTCGCCATGGAAACAGCCACAGACGTGCCAAAGCAACGTAAACAGCCAGAGCTGTGAGTGTGTTTTTCAGGCCAGGACCCCCCTCCTTCACCCAACCTCCACCTCACTGCTTGGGGGAGGGGGGGGGGGGGGGGGTTGCCAGCTGCTGAAAATCCTAAATACGAAATTCGTGACATGAATGTTGCATCAGATGTTGTTTTAAACTTCTTGGTTGTCGCTTGGTGAAACACAAAGAAACACACACTTCACTCAGACCAGCCTTAAAGATTCACCGCGAGACAGCAAAGCACTTATCTGTTGTAAATATATTAAGCTGGGATCTTTTAACATTTTGTAAAGTCATATTTTGCACACTTTATTTTCATTTAATTCAATATCTGTGTTAGTTTTAAAGTGAGACAAGACTTTCATTTCAACATCATTTTTAAGAGAACGCTTTCACTCAACTCCTGTAGATTCACAACTGGAATGAGGAACATACTGGTGAGTCTAAATTTGTACAGCTGAAAATGCAGTGTCCTTTAGCACTAAAACCATTCGATTTGTAAAATTCCCTGTCTTCATACAAGCGTAAGCCAGATTTCTTATTAACTTCAAACTGTACTATTTGAATTTCTGCCAAAAAATTGCACAGTTGCAAAAATTGCCATTACAGTTGTGTATTACTTAGTGTATTAGTCAGTACTGCAGGTGACAGGTGTCTGACAGGGCTTCACAGGACTGTGCACTGTAAGTGTGAAAGTTAAATAAGAACTGTATGTGCTACACAGAACATGTTGTCAGTTTCATTTTATCACTGTTCATTCTAGTCCCCAGCCTGAGGACAACAGGAGGACCTGAAACAAACAACAAGCCACCATCTTTGCGATATAGTCCTTTACTACATCCCACGTAGAACAAGCTGCAAGACATGAAGTATATTCTGTCACCCACCACATTTTTGTTTTGAAACGCATTAACTTTTGAAACACTTTTGCTATGTTAATGCAGAGATAAATCTCATCTGCGTCAGTGATTTTCATATATAGGCCTTACTTGAGTGGCCCCACCAGGTGGATAAAATCAGTTTCAAGTTAGGTAAATCTTACATCAGAATGCCTTATTTTACTCTTTTCAAACTCATTTTTGGCCACATATCTGTCTGAGTTGTGTGTGCTGGAGGCTTTTTTTTTGTGCACAGCCAGCTAGTCTATGATATTTTTATAATCTACCCTTCTAGAATGCATGAAAACTCAAGATTTTTATCGTAATTTGTGGCAAGTTTATTCAGTCCTTATTCAGGAATTAATATTGAAGACAAGGTATTAGTGCCGGTACTAATTTTGAACCTTTTTGAACGATACCCAGCCCTGTAAGTATATAAATATTGTGTAGGGTGAAACTCGATCGTAGTTTAAGAGCCCTCCACTCGGGGTCATGAATATCTACAGAAAATATCACCTTGACCTGTTTTTTAGTTTTAGGATATCTTACTTTCGGTTTATATTTGATGAAAAAATTACAAGTGACTAACCTATTCCACTGTTCTTAGCTGCCAGCAGTCAGCAGTTCATGTAGATAAGTACAACATTTTAAAAATAAAAAAAACAAATAAGTATTTTTTTAAGGAACGTTATTGCAATTTATGAATACCTGCAGCAGCGAATGACAAAAATGACAGTGCTATCAAAAATGCTAAAACTACTATAACAAACAAACGCTGATTAAGACACAAATAGTATATAAAAATTGACCTGACAGTTCAGTTTCCAAAAACGACAATACAGTGAAAATACGGGACTTAAAATGAAACTGAAAGGATTAAAGGTGAGTTTCTGAGCAGAGACACTAATGCAGTGTTGCCCCAGTAAGATGTTTTGATAAAAGCACACCTGGCATGACACCGGTGATGAGCAGTCTTTGTATATTTATACACACCGCACTGTACAAATGGGCCCTGAAGCTGCCGTACTGCGGTGTGGCATTTAAATCCTGATAAGTGCCATGTAATGAGACTGGCATAGTTGACGAGGGCAGACTGAGTCAGGCGGTAGAGTGGGGGCTCCGTTTACAGGCTTTTTTCCAGGTGCCCACTCAAAAAGCCACGGGAACGCTCTAAATTACTCACACGCTGACATGGAGCCCCTTATTAACAACCACAAGGGCAGCGTGTAGTGGCTTGCGCTAAGTGCCGGGACACATGGGGCTTGTAAATACCAGCATCAGCTCTGGGAGACAACAGAAAAATAATGATTAAGAAAGAGAATAGTAATAATAAACATCACAAATGACTCAAGGATCGTACAGTAAAGACAGTTCAACTGCAACAAGAAGTGAGTCCACACATCAGCTGCACAGGAAACGGGTCCTTCAGCGATCCCGTCCAGCACTTCACTACACTAAGTATGTGGGATACTGATGTGTACTCCTCCATAGTTTCGAGTTTCCTTTATTTAGCTGCAGGAAGAGAGATGGATGGAGACATGGGCACGGCCATGCAACTGTTCTCCTCAGCTACATTAATTCTGTTTCAAGCTATTTATTTATATAATGGTTTCTGATGGTTGGCGGGTTTTTAATGATCTCTGACAAGTTGTGGCAAAAAGGCCAAAGCGATGCTCTCGATATAAAAAATCAACTGTATTTTGGACGCAGAAGCATTCGTATAGTGACTTGGAAACATTAGTGCTGTGCAATAAAACTATATATTATTTTTAATTATTATTTTATCTAAATATTTACAGTGTTGATCTCTTAAAGCAAACAGTTTCTTTTTATCAGAGGGGTCAGAGGTCACCCTTTATCCGGAGAGCTGGTCCAGTACCACCTGTACGGGGTAACTCGGTCTTTGGTTGTTAATGATAGCTGCTGGGCTATTGGATGTTGGTGGCTTCTCTTCACCTTCGTGACGAAAAGAAGAGGCTTTGGCATCATATAAGGTGAGTTAAATACATTCTCTGTAAAAGTATAAGCTTGCATTTTAATTTTTTTTTTACCTCCTATAGGCTGTAACTTGTTGCTATTTCAGAGGTTTTACTGTTCTTTTGGACATTCAAGTTATTTATTTCTGTAACAACGGAAAATACACTCCTCCTCTTTGAATTGTAGTTTTCCCAAAATTGTATTGTTATCTGTCAATAAATCACTGTGTGTTTTGTGAATATAAAATTGCTTGTTTGCCAGCCTGGTAGATGTTTGTAAAATATCATGAATACAACAACAAAACCATAAAAGATCTGTTTGTTTTTTTAGTACTTAACTAGTTCTGATTTGTATCTGAATAAAAGGTTCGTAGTTGTGATGTGTTTGTATTTGTTAACTAAGTGTGAGAAAGGACTTTGATATGACAGCTGTCTAAATATTTTTGCACACATTTCTGTGAGATTCATAGCATTTAAACACAATGTAACACAACTACAACCCAGATTTGATCAACTTTGCTGTGCTTTAAAATTACCTATTTGACTTTTCTTCCTCACAGTGTTTTTTCCTGCATCACGGCACTGCTAAAATGACCGCTTAGTTTCAGGGTCAATTTAACCGTCTCCTCTAACGTAACAGCTGGCCCTAGTGTTGCCTGAGAGGTTTAAATGGACCGGAGCGGAATATATTGTTTGATAGGGGAAAACAATGCCTTTGTGTTTAAAAGAGGAGGTGGGACTTTTTCAATGGTCCCCACGCAGAAGGACATTTTTCAGAATGTGTGTTGTTGTTTTTTTTATAGTGCCATTGCTGTGTGCATTTATTTGGGGACAGCATTCAGCTCTCACTATAAAAACATTTATTTAATGCTGGCAGCAGAGCCTGCCGAGGGCTGCTTGTATCGTGACTATAACCACAGATGAGCAATAATATATAGAGACAGAATGAGACCATTAAGATCAGGGAAATGTATTTTTAATGAAGATGGGTGTGTCGCCTGTCAAATGATTACTTCATGCAAACGTAAACTTGAGCTCCTCTTACTTTCAGTGTATTTACATACTGTACAACAAGTACACTGACTGACCAAATGGTGAAGATTGACAACATATGGAGTAGAAGGACAATTTCCAACACCTTCATGTACCCAAAATTATGCGACGCACTCAGGAAGTGAAACACCTTGCATGCAAAGTCCTGATTGTAAGCGTGAGGGTGGGGGGTGGAGTGTTTAAATATTTTACGTCAGGCGTTGCCATTGATCAGCCAAAGCCTCTTTATCCAGCTCAGCTGCCTCCTTGTCATTACACAGAGAGAGATCATAGGGAGCGTGCACCCGGCAGCGTGTTAATGAGCCAGCCGAGCTAAGGTAAGCCTGCGCACACCGTTGCATCAGGCATTGGGAGCGGAACTCGTATCAGCAAGTTAAATTTAACACGGCGGATTTGAGATCTTGCAGAGGTTGACGAGCTTTTACCCCAACGTTGCAGTTAAGCTCCCGCGTAGCAGCCGGCATACCTTAGTACACTCTGAGGCTTTTTAGTGTCTGACATTTTAATAATGATCAGAAAGGCTCAATGGTCTTAATTATGTTTGTGGAAATATGTGCCAAAAAGGCATGCTTAATATTCTGATGGCATGTTTGAACTTATAAATGTGGAAAATCACTCTGGTGGAATTCAATGATAAAAGCAACATGTGATGAGGAGCTACAAAGTAGATATGGATTTACTTAGCTCCTCCCCTTTCTAAATCTATGTATATGCCAACTTTTCATCTCATAATATTTATATATTCTCTCTCCCACCATTTTGTTTTATTGTTTATTGCCTCTCTTTGCAGTTCTCCTCGTTCTCTTCTGCAGGTATCACTAACCGTACATGTTTCTGTTCTGCAGTTACTGGCCCCACCTAGACACCCAACATTTACTGCCTCTTGTATCTCTATGTTGTTCTTGTCTCTCGCTTCTCTCCCTTCACCCCAACTGGTTGAAGCTAATGCTCGCACAACCTGATTCTGCTGAAGTTTTCTTGCTGTTTTTTGTTTCTGATTTTTCCTTCCAGTTAATGCTCATGTGGCAGTTGTTGAATTGTTGGATTGCTCTTTGTAACTGTTAGTTGTAGGTTCTGTTGTGAGGATGTTTGTCAGCACCCTGAGATTACTTTGTTGTATTATGGCGCTATATAAATAAACTCATTTGAATTGAACTGAACATGCAATAGTCACAGATGCAGGTCCACAGGCAACTTGAACGAGCCTTCAGCTTTCTTCAGCTTCAACTTCAGCTTTTCACCAATCAGCATTAGCCACCATATACTGTATGTTGTGCGGCAAAACTCGACCTCAATTTCGTTGCACTAAGCCATCCCCAGAGTAGTAAAAAACATCCATAGAAAAATGTATCAACACCATTTACAATGGACTAAAGATCATTTTGATTTTGTCCAAACAAGGTCAGTATACTTGGTTTGTTTGCTACACAAAGTTGCATCAGTTTGCTCGATAGCTAGATGATGAACTGATAGAAGTAGTCATATCCAGCTATTCAATTGCTTTCACTTAACATACTAACAGTATCAGTAACCCTATACAGAGGTGTAAAAAGAAGGAAATTCAGCTCTGGACAAATCAGGTGGGACTTTACCAACTGCGGCACGCTCGCATGTGCACCCTGATTGACAGGCATAAAGAGAAGGTTCACAGGTTCAGGGACCAACGCGGTCGGCAAAAAAGTTATGTTGTAAATATAATGAATATTTACAGCTAGACAATAAACATCTGTTTGTCTATCCACTTTGATACTATGTGTTATAGATATAAGTGTGACTGCTAACCAACAAGGTAGCCTGATATTCTGATGCTCTTTAGTTGTCGTAATAGATCATTTGTTCGTCTTTTCTGCTCGAATGACCGAACTTTCCTACAAGATACACATTAATCTAGTTTCTGACTATCAATACTTGTAAAATACAGATAGTGATTCCATAAATATTGAGATTTAAAGAAAAACCATGGATATCTGCAGTATTCAGTATCCCGTGCTATTGTGTTGGCTTCATATCATATTTTTAATTCCATTATCTAACTGCACAATATGCATTTATTTGTACAGATAAGTAAACCGAAAGACACCCAAAAATGAAATGGGTTATAGATCTTGTAAAAACAAACAAACAAACAAAACCTTTAATGCACCATAGAGTTGTGAATATTTAACCGTGTGTTTGAATGCTGTTGAAGTCCTAATGTAGCCAAACATTGACAACTATGAGTTTGTGCTGTGATGCAATCAGGCACCAAATTACTGGGAGAACATTGAAAATGTCTGATGCAGATTCTTAGTTAACGTGTAATTAACAGAAAACACTTAAAATCCACAACACTACATATAAATGAGAAGGTAAATAACAAGAATGGCCTCTGCTCATTTGAATGAAGTAAATTGTCTGCAGGAGTCTTAATCTGCATGCACAGGGGCAGTTACGTTTATTTAAAAAAAAAAAATGTAAATTAAACAAAATTGAGGCAATTTTCTTGAATGTCTAATAAATTGAATTATTTTTGTATTATTCATTCCACCTATTTCATGTTCACAATTCCAGTCCTGTCATTTATGACTAGTGTGTTTATGGAGTCCATGAAGTAGCAGGCAATTAAGCTGTCATCCAGCAGAGAGGCTCCCGTAATGGACCACACATGAATATTAATACAACCCTGCATCAGCCTCTCTCTGCATGCCAAAGGTGAGAACTGTAATTGAGTGTTTGATGAAATTTGGTGAAATCAGTTGTATGTGTCTGTTTATTGAATTCACACGCCTGTAATTTATTTAATTCTTTGTCGTTTAAAGTTTGATGACCTCTCAGAAAGATATCCAAAGCATGGTATTTTCTCTGCAAGTCTGGATTTTAGTTGGCTGACAAAACACTCAACACAACAGGTGAAGGAGCACCACATTCTGAGCAGATCAAATATTGGGGTTTTGGGAAATATAAATCACACATACAAACAATAATAATCCCCCTAGGGCTGGGAGAGTGTGCTTATCGCCCCATTTTATACCATCATGATATTTGAGTGTCAATTCAATGGTATGTATTGCAATTATTTAATTATTGTCATCAAATATTGTGATTTTTGTTTGTTGAATCATACACTTGTGGAGCCTTAGCCATATTTCCAAAAACAATGCACATCACATGTCGGTCAGTCTTTCTGAGTTTTATCTTAGCAGCATCACTGATATATAAACCCTCTGGCTCTGTCTTAAAGCCATGATAACAAAAAAATCTCTTATCAGGAATACCACTCATGAGAGATTAGTTGGCCATGGAAGTCTTCTACATGTAAGGTAAATAAAGTACTGATACAATAAAAATAAAGTACTGTTGAAATAAATTTTGCAGTGTTATAAGTAAGTTAAAATAATTATGTCAGTAATTTAACAGGTGAAGTGCAGTACTTTTCTGGTGCTCTCTCTCAGTATATCTTTCTGTCCATGTGTGCATATGTCTTGTGCTGAACAATGGTAAACAAAAATCACATGAGTATTTTTTGGGTTACATCTCTTCACTCGTCTACAAACGAAAAGGTAGATAGACAGAGGGCGCAATGTGGACACCCACAAGTGAGCCTTAGCAGTACAGTGAGGTAGTCATCCTGCACATGCCATGCAGGCAGTGTGTCTTAACCCTTAAGGTTTTGCTCAGCCACTCTGCAAAGCAAAATAATCAGCAATCAAGGCTTGTTTTAAATGTAGTTCCAACAATGGCGTTGGTGATTGAGTTTTGGCACACAACATAAATTATATGGTAGTCAATGCCGAGGGCTGCCCATTGGGATGCAACATCTGGAAACAATCCTCAAACCACAGGCCTCGTAATACCAGGCTGATCATTGCTGAGGCAGTTAATCACTTTTAATGTTGGAAACATGTCTAATACTGAGTGATAGCAGCTGTTAGATACTCAGCTCCCAGCCTGTGTTTACCTCAGCAGCTGCTCACTGCTGCAGTTTGACATACTGGCATTAAGCCTGTAGCACACTGCCTGAGTGGCATGTACATTACCTGTTGCTGCGTGGCGTCATTTTATTTCATTAGAGCTCATGAGAGCAGCCACGCGAGACACGCATCCCAGTTGCGTCTCACGTGGGCATGTGAGGTGCGCCATTTATAAAGTAGAACCAACGCTTATCTTTCACGCATGCCACGCTAAAACATACAGGGAATCCATCTATGATCACATGTGCACTATATGATCGTAGCAAAAACTCTGTGTAGGCTCTAATTATAGCGGTTATTAACATCCCCAATCATGGCTTGGAAATGGGGTTTTACAAAACAGGACACAGCGTTGATGTACATAAGTAATTTTTAAAAAAAAACTTTTTTTGAAATAAAAGTCAAATACACTTTGTTTGTAAATAAATACACAACAGTCATTTAAATATGTGTCTTACTACTGACTGTAACATTTTCGTGTGATTAAAGAGATTCTTCATCCGGTGTATGTTTGGGCGTGTTTCTGCTTAATTGTCAAGTATCTCAGCCCATCACATGAAACATTTTGTCGCGTTTCTGTCTTCACGAACTGAAAAAGATGGTGTGCACTTCATTGTTTATGTTTCTTTACCCTTTCTGCTTTAAACAGGAAATACTAATTTGAACCATTGGTCTAAACCACAATTTTGAGGCATTTAGCTCAGCAGCATCCATTAGTCATCTCATGTCTGGGAGATAAAAACTAAAGAGGGTATGAAAATGGATGTTTAATATAGAATAAAAGGTGTGGGTGCTGTAATTCACAGATTCCATTTATACTGCTCTTAATTATCCGCTGGATTATTGCCAGAAGCTGTCTCAGAGATGAATTCTAATGTACTCAATAGTGGTATGAGCCATATGCTGGGTTAAAGAACAGCACTAATTACAGCAGAGAAGCCTCCCACACTCGGCCCCCTCCCCTGTACAGTAAATAATTCAGATAGCTGTGTTTTAAATGCAGCCAAACAGCCATAAACTAACTAGACGCCTGTTAATGTGCTCTGTTGTCACATAAGCATTTTTTTCACCTTATAGATCCTTACTGTATAGAATTTTAAATTGAGCTTTTATAGGAAATAATCAATATAGATCATATTAGTAGAAAATATAATGCATTTTAACACTTAAATTTGATCAAAAGTATATTAAAGATAGAGAGTAGGCTTGGTCTTGGTATCAGACACAGCTTACATCCTACGATCAGGACAAACCAGATGAGATACAAGCAGCAACAAAACAAACCCTGAGTCACTGTGGTCCTTTAGCCAACTCTGCTTACAACCACATACAAAACCGCTGCTGCTAATGACACCTCAACAGATGCACAGGATCACAAATTAAATCAGTTCACGAGTTAAGAAAATAAAAAGAGACGATGAACATGAAAAAATAAATACATACCAGCAAAGAATAAACAATAATCATCATTCTTTCTTCTCAGAGGAGGTTCAGCATTTTCATAAACAGACAAAAACACACCCAGACGTGAGAGAAAAGCTGAGTGTAAGTTTGCGGAGAGGAAGGTGGGGTTATTGATCTGGAGGCGCCAGGAAACCCTGTTCTCCCATTTCCTCTGTAATGAAACATAATCGCTTTGAGAGTGGCAACTTTACCTCACAAAGAGCCTTCAGATGATGATCTGGGCCTGTTCCAGTTGGCATCGACTCAAGCTGTGTGTGTGTGTGTGTGTGTGTGTGTGTGTGTGTGTGTGTGTGTGTGTGTGTGTGTGTGTGTGTGTGTGTGTGCGTGCGTGTGTGTGTGTGTGTGTGTGTGTGTGTGTGTGAAGACGGGGAATGGAATCAAGAGAGAAATACAATTCCAGAAGAGAGTAGTGATGTAATCAGAATACAAATGTTTTGCGTTAAGAGCTGAAATTGTCAGAGTAGTGTTGTCTCAATCCACTCACTGCCGGACTGGAAATGACTTCAGTGTGTGAACACATGAGCTACCAAAATATCTGCAGCTTTAATTGTTTTTCTCATAAATGGACGTGTTTTCATGCCCTCAATAAACACGCTGATTCTTCTGTCCAGCAGCAGCAGTGAAAAATTAACACTTTTTTGTGGTGTTCAGGAACAGCTGCAGCTTCCTCAGAGCCTTTATTTTAAAATTCTTCACGGCGGCGGTCCCACCCCCTTCCTCTATGTAGCCAAGATGGCGACCGTTTAGAGTGGAAAGTGTCCAGAGTTTCACACTTCTATTTTGGTCCATTTTGATTCCATCGTCCTCATACTTTGGGAAGCTGTGGCTCAGATGGCAGAGCAGGTTGGCCACTAATCAGAAGGTTGTTGGTTCAACTCCACATGTCTAAGTATACTTGGGCAAGACACTGAACCCCAAGTTGCTCCTGTTGCACCATTGGTGTGTGCACTTTGAGACCAATAAGTGCTATACAAGTGCAGACCATTTACCATTACTACTTAATGGTAGTGCACTGCATGTTTCTATACTTGACAGCATGTGTTCGTACACAAGTCCACCATTTGGAACACAGCACTGTACTTTGAACCATCCACTTATGACCAGATGACAGAGACCAACTGGTGTTTACTCACTCTCAGCTTCTGTCTCAGTAAGGAGAGAAAAAGGCAGGCGGAGCTTGAGAATTACCCACAGCTGTCAGGTAGAGCTGTGTGTCACTGAACACTTACACCCCATTTATGGAAAAGGACAGAGGGCCGAAAAAGCAATCACTAGGCAATTTAGCAGTCCTTTATTTATCCAATGTTGCTGGTGGGGTGCATATCAAAGCTAGGGACACACAGTCGGGTCACTATCTGAGGTGATATATACACAGCATGTCATCTCTTGCCACTGCTTTGTAGTCCTTATTAGAGGACTGTGAATCAGTTCTTCTGTGTTCTGGTAAAAAAAAAAAAAAGAAGTGAATTTACAGACGTCATTAACTAGTAAACTCATTTTCTGATCGTATACTTTATTCCCCGGTTGAGTGCAAAGCAAAACTGGGAGTGCCATGAGAAACACAAAGAACAGGAGCTCAAAGGCTGTGAGGAGCCTTACATCACTGTTGTTGCTATGCAACACAAACTTCAACAAGCTAGATCTAATTGGCATTCTGTGAGAAATGGAAAAATAAGATAATGGTGCTCAAAAGTAAATATGAAGATGAAGACAGTGCTTGGGCTTTTGAGGAGTAAGTTTAAAGGTGCAGTTTACCCAAAAGCAAAAAAAATCATTCTTAGCTGTAGCGCTGCTGCAAAGAACATTCATGATTTGTGAGAGTGGAATTCAACAATGTAATAGAGTGTGCAACTAAAGTGATCTTGTCATAGGCCACAGAAACGTGCATTGGCTACGAGGGTAGAGGCTAGACTGCTGCTCGGTGTGCATGCACGGAGCACAACACCGCAACGTGCACGAAGCAGGAGAAAGGCAGAACCCTAATAAGTAACTGGTAAAGATGTTGTCGCTTCATTATCATCAGTTCCTGAGCCACACATGTTTTTGTGAGCAGCGGACCATGTGCATCTGCGATAGTTTACACACCTGAAAGTTGAGCAGAGAGCACACATCAAAGTTTTTGACAAATTATTGGGGAACGGAAAGAAGCAGCAGGGAGACAAATCCGGTGAGTAGGAGTGGTGGGGAGTGACAATTGTGATGTCGTGGGGGAGAAACTTAAAAACAGCGTGCAAAATGAATCAACTAGGGTGACATTGCTTCTTCTTTTACGTTTTTGATTGGACCGCAAATCTACTTTAAAAGCTACTTCCTCGATCAGAGTGTGAAGGTTCACGGTGTTTGTGGTGTTAAAGGCGTAATTCACTTTTTAGATACGATTTCAAATGGTAGCTTCCTTGATGCTACTTGTTTATGCTGAGTTATTGTGGTTTTGTATATTTTTTTCCATCTCATTATCATTCCTGCAACTAATGAAAACTTGGTCAACTAACATTTGGTTGATTATTAGGGGCCGGCTCGAATTGAGTGGCACTTCGATGTTGGCAAAACCGATCCTGGCAGTTGAAAACAATAAAAATCTATTGATCATTTTATTATAACTCAGTTAATCATGATAATTGACGGTGATTACTTTCTTCAACTCTTTTGGAAAAGCTGTTGTCTTCTTCAAATACAACGTATTAGCAAAACACAATCCACATATGAGTGACAGATATGGATGAATTCTAAACCTCATTATCTATGTCATTAAATTGTGAATGTTATTAATAACCAATTTACATGATATTTTTGGAGGAACTAACTGCATTGGAATATCAGTCCGGGGCTAATTCACCAAATAACGATGTGACATGGCAAAATTTCTATGACAGTTAACACTTATTAATAGATCATCATATCAACCCTTTCAATGACAGTTATCAGTCTGAATTTAGCCTGATTATATAAACCACTTTATTTGGAGGTAAAACTACATTTGGACTCTTTCAGAGAATGACTTTATGATCCTAATGTGTGGTTTCACAACAGTAGCTGATTAGTGCCAGGCAGGCATTTTTTTATACCTAAAACTAACATAAAGAAGCTTGTGATGAATTGCTGCATTCAAATGAAACTTGTGAGCTTGTGGTCACAACAGGAAGTCGTGATGGGCATATATTTGTCATTCAAGTGGTTGTGAGAAGCTGCTAAGCGACAGCAACATGGGCAGCATCCAGAAGAAACAGAGGGTAACAATTTAGCAAACTAGCAGGCGGATAACGCAATGCAGGAAATGCAAAGACATAATGAAGATGAGACCATTGGAACATCAACATTTTCCATCGTTTAAATTACGAAGCAAAACTTATCATGACTAAAATTACAATAAATAAGCTTAACATTCAACAAAAATTTAACTATATGTCTATTTCTGTAAACGTCAGCAAACATGTCAGAACTCGGTAACTCAGGGCATCACAAAAACGTTGTGTTCGGACGTCGTAAATGCCACAAGAGGGGGGCATTTATATGAAGTCTTCTCGTGAACATGGTGAGCATGACCCTATTTAAACACAGCAAAAGTGAAAGAGGTCACTTATTCCCACTGCATGCTGACACTCCAGTTGTAGTTCCATCACTACAGTGAAGCCAAACAGCCAAATCAGCGTGTCAGCTGCAGGTCCTACCACTAAATCAATGAGTTTCTCTTTGATAAGGGCCATCAGCATTGAATTTTTGAGGTCCGACAAGTGATGAGTTGTAACCAAAAAACACGCAGGTTGTGTTTACCCTCGTACGGAGTGAGACACACACAAAGAGATAGGGGAGTGATACAGAGATGGAGGGAGGGAGAGCAGCGGAGAAAACCTAACCCCTCACCTGGTAAAGTGTCTACTTAATATAGTTATAGGCTACACTGGATTTTTGCTATGATTATATGGTTCAAATGTGTTCTGAATCATCATCACCCTAAACTCATTTCTGATTTCAATCAGGAACTTTCAGACCTTTCATCAGGCATTATATCTGAACATGGCAAAGATCTTGTTGGTGGCGATTTTAATATTCATGTTTGTTGCCTCTCTCTCTTTGACTTCTGATTTTGTCAAACTTTTAATTGAACCCAATTTATTATAAAGCCCTGACATGACAAAGGACTCACAGTCTTCACCTTATGCTGTCCCATGGTTTGTGTGTTGATGATGCAAACATGGTTGACTCCTTCTCTGACCACATCACACTCCTCTCCCCTCACCTCAAACCCACCACACTAATTCACTCTGTTCCTGGTCTCGTTCATGCTTTTATCACCTCTAATCCATTATTTTAATTCCAGAGAACAAAATGATCTCCCCACTAATGAGGTTGTCAGTGTTTTTAATTAGTGCGTGAACATATTAGATTTAGTAGCTCCAATGTAATATAAAAAGCTAAAACTGTCTTTTCTGCTATGGCCAAATAAAGATTTTAGAAACCTAAAAAGACAATGTATGAATGAAGGCAGAGCAGAGATGGAAAAAGGACAAATGTTGTGTCACACTAAAAAAATTGAATGTCCTCTTATCAAGCATGCAATAAAAGATGTAAGGCACACCCATTTTTCCAATCTCATTGCTAAACATTCTCAGATTTCTTTTCAAAATCACAAATTATTTCTTCCCTGCCTAACCAGTCAATTAAGCCCACCAAATAAAAAAAAATACTTTTGTAGTAAATTAGAATATACATCCAGTACTATTTTAACACTAAACACAGAGCTTGACTCCTGCTCACTATCAACATTATTCCAATTCAGTAAAATATTTTGGGGTCATTTGTTTAGCATTGTATGGATATGTGTGATATGGTGCATATTTGTTATGAAGTGGCAGATATTGCTCTCCTTCCCTCAGTGTGTCTGTTGGTGTGTGTAGCTGTGATAAAACAGCACAATACCGCTGTGGGCCACTAGGGACTGGCTTCAAAAATGTTCTGCCTCCAACAGACTCCCATCCTAACAGTGTAAACTTTCATGAAGAACATTCTTTTTTTTCCACAGGTCATTATTGATGTTATCATGGAAGAGACCACATGTCGGCCCACTCGTGGTTCCCAGACTTTCCAGAAGTAGAATGGGAGGCAGATCCTTCATCTCTCAGGTTCTCCTGTGAAACTAACTCCCCACTTAAATTCAGGAGGCAGAAACTCTCTAATCTTAAGATTAGGCTGAAAACGTTCCTATTTGACAAAGTTTATAGTGATGGCTGGTTCAATTGGCTCAGAGTCCTCCTTTAATTATTCTGTAATAGGCCTATAGGCTGCTGGGGGACCTCCCATGATGCACTGAGTTCCTCTCCTCTTTCTATTTCAGTATCCCTGTATTTACATATCACTATTACATCGCATTACCTTTACGCTTTCTCTATCCCATAGTTTTGTTTTCCCTATGTATGCAGCTCTCCTCGCTCGCATAGTGCTTGTTTTTGCAGCTATCCCTGACCCTAGGGTGGCATGTTTCTAGTCTACATGTTACTGGACCCACTAAGAGTTTATTGTCTTGTATCTCTATGCTGTTCTTTTCTCTCTTCCTCCCTCCTCACCCCAACTGGTGGAGGCTGCTGGTTGATTGCCGCCCACCTCTGGGCCTGGTTGTTGGAGGTTTCAACCTGTTAAAAGGGAGTTTTTCCTTCCCACTGTTAAAGGTTTTTCTTCCTGTTAAAGGGGAAGGTGTTTTGTTTTCCTCCTAGATGTCACTCATATGGGAATTGTTGCCTTGAAATAACTTGTGTTGTGATTTTGGCACCACATAAATAAAATTGAATTGAATGTCATTAGTTTCACTCTTTCTGATCAGGGCTCTCATGGTCCTTTTGAAAATGTATCCATAATTAATTCAAAATGGCCATTCACAAACCAATGGGTGAAATTGGTGGCGGTCACTTGCTTCCAACAAATAGCCAGCAACTAGTTCTATGTTGCAGACAAAACCTTTCGAAATTTAGAATTTGTTTGTGTTGTAAATCTGTTGACTGTGATAGACTTGTGAATCTTTAGAATCTGTTGGTTTGTACTTTGTTGTTTGTAAACCAGAATTTGTCTTGCAAAGGAGGTTTAGTGATAACCAGAGATTTTTTTTTTCTTTTAATATTATTCAGCTCTAAACTTTAAATAAACTGCTACTCTAATCTTTGACTCATTCTGTGCCGCTGGCCCTTTTTTGAGGAGTGGGAAGAGTGAGGAGTCACACAGCACGTTATGTCTTCCTCTAGACTGGCATCATAAATATCTCTGTTAACTCTGGTACACACTGTTGCACTTTCTAAATCCCCCAGCTGCCCTTGAGACTGTTAGTTTTTAAAAGCTGTATTTTACATGGTTGGTTCTAATTTTTCAGCCCCTATTGAAGGCTATCTACAGGTATTATTCCCTCCAATTTCAAGCACACGGTTGTTGACCCCATTTTTAAAGAAGCCCTCTGTTTTAAGTCATTTTAGACCCATCTCCAAGCTGCTTTTTGCATTGAAGATGTAAAGAAAAATGTTCTCCACTCAATGATTTCTTTTCAGAATAACAATGAAAAATGTCACTGGTTTCTGCTCCACACAGCACTGACTATTGCTGTAGTTAAGGTCACCAATAACCTACTGTTTGCAGCTAACTGGCCTGTATTTTATTCTAATTCTTGTTGTGGGGGTGCTTCACCTCCACTGCTACAGCTCCATACTCTGGGGAAACGCTGAACATGCAACTCTGGGGTAAATATTGCAGAAACATGATATTGCCCCACATTGCTACACGAATGTCCTGGTAAACCCTGGTATCCCATATTTTGTCCTGCTTTGCCAAAACTAAAAACTGGATATCCAAAAACTTTCTACAGTTGAATAACACCAAACCAGAGGTAATTATAGTTACCATATGCAGCACTGATTGGTTCAGTTTTAATATATTTTTTTAAAGCTCAACTCACAACTTCAGAGTACAAAGGGGCATTCAAACATTATGTAATGTATGCCTTGGACTACAGAACATGTGAGTGGATGTACTGCTATGTGTTTCTCTCTTATGCATAATGTATAGAAAAACTGAAGATTTCAGTTTGTTCCGGCACTAAAGTGCTTTTACAGCCACTGCTGGTGTCAAGGGTGTTAAGCTGTCACCCACTCACATCTTTTAAATATCAGTCAGCCAAAAAAGGTAAACACACAATCCCCCGAGTCCTCTTGTTACCGCTCAGCTGAGCTACATCCATGTGTTTCAATTACACATAGACTGAAGGGCAGCGAAGGACATGATTCCTGAAGGAAAATGATGTCAGCGTTGAATTGTACAGGGACATGCCCACACACAGTCACAGGTTCGGCTTTTGCTTTCAGTGACACTTTGAGTCAAGCGTCAACCACACCACCCAATTAAACAGCCCCCACAGGCTTGGTATTGATCAAACGAACACTAGTGACACTCAGATAAGTCAAATATATATTGGCGAACCAATCGTTCAACACTTTATCTAAATGCGTAATGTGTGTGTGTGTGTGTGTGTGTGTGTGTGTGTGTGTGTGTGTGTGTGTGTGTGTGTGTGTGTGTGTGTGTGTGTGTGTGTGTGTGTGTGTGTGTGTGTGTGTCGGTGGTTATCTGTACCGTTTGCTTAGAGTTATAGAAACAGCTGAGGTCAGCGTTCGAGGATGACAATGCTTTGTTGCTTTCAAAGTCAAATTGTTCCTCCCCATTCAGCGCCTCATAAACTTCTCACTAAGCCATGCAGCTAATGTGTCCATGAGGACAATGTTTTACAAATGGGAAATTTCATTTCCATTCCTCACTGGGTTTTATTCCTTGTTTTATCGTCTGAATTAGGACCGGCTTGCCCTCTGACAGACAGATCAGGCAAGGTAATTACTTTCATTAGCCTCTTTTCACCTGTTCGGACAGTCAGGATTCATTAAGCTTATCAGTTTATTAATCCAGGTGTAATTAAGCGCGGGGGACCTCCGGGGTCCTGCTTAACAAAAGGAATATCACCTGTCCCGTTATCAGCCTGTGACGTTCGCTGATCGTGACCCTATATTCTGGCTTCAGGGAACAGTCAGACAGGGTCGCCAATGTCAAACACCTAAATTAGCTTCCAGCAAAAGAAAACTTTTTGCGTGACCAGAGTTAATTACAATACCTCCTGAGATGTGTCTGATGTTTTACTTGAGAGCAAAGTCTTTATGTTCTGCTTGTCCAGTAAAGATTCAGTATATTCCTGCTGCTTTTACTGCTTTTACTGTTTGACCCTTGTGGCAGTCTCTTCCTGTGTATTGATCTATACAAGACCCCCGACATACATATGTGGGGCTGAAGCTGAAGCCAGGTCTTACACCTGCAGTCTTATACATCCCACTGTTGTCAGCTCATGGTAATCCGGTTAATGCTTCTGCTTTTGATGTTTTTGCAGCTTTAGAGTTCTTACTGGATTTTTCACAAGTTTCTGTGGAGAGCTTGAGGTGTTTTAGACCACCGTCTGCTCTGTACCTAAAGAACATGCAGAATGACTCACACAGACGCACATAAACACACCATTTACAATATCCTTTTAAGCTAACCGGTATTTATGATTTGAAGTTGGGTCTCAGTAGCAATCATAATATAAAAACAATAATTACACACTACTTGTCAAAATGCAGTTCAACATTACTTCATAAGAATAACAAAAGAAACCAACCAAACACACAGTAACCCTGTCACTCAGTTAAAAGCAAAGTAAGAAATGTTAAAACAAAGTGTTAAAGTTTATCTTTTTAAAGAAATAATACAACTCTGCTGTTTGTTTTTTGGGGGGTTTATTTTACAATTAATTTGCAATCACACAAATAACATTTCCAGGACTATAAATGCAGTGACCACATGCTAAATTTGCATATAACATAAATACAAATGAGCCGTGAGAGAATAATTACAGTAAATGAATTACAATGAGGCAAACATGAATCCAGATGAGTCTTATTTAGGCATGTGTAGTGTTTCTACTTTGGAAACATGAAAATATACATACATACATACATACAAAATACATGATGATTGGATGAATAAACTACGTAACTGTTTTCAAATGCGATGGGACAATGGTGTTGTCCCTATTCAGTGATTTTCTTTCTGCATGATCTGCAGACAGGGTAACCATCTTAAAGTTTCCCTCGACACCCTTTTAAAAACTAAAATAATACCACACTTGAGACTTATTCCTCTGAGAAGGCAGACAAATCTCAGAGTGCTGTCTGGGAGACTGTTGCTAACTTTTGATTGATGTTGGGGATAGCTTAGTGTGAGCATTTCAAAGCGCTGTATTACAAAATGGGTTTAAACAATACATTTGAAATGGTACTACCAAAAATTGGGAACTTTACCCCGGTTTATTATTAAACCAGTAACTATTTTATCACTACTACTGATATATGTGACCACTCAGGGAGTTAAAGAGATATAAAGGAAATGTGGCCAATAACAATTTTGATACGCAGCTGTCATTGAGTGAATTAGACACAGATCACAGTGTTATCCTGCATGTTGAGTTCCTTCTCAGCCCAGCCGTTATTTGTCTTTTCTGGATGATTATCCGCTGATCAACATTGGAGGCCGGCATAATGAGATCGTTCTTACAGAGGATTCATGACTTCTGGTTTGACTCGAGTTTTAGATTTAGCTAATTCACCCGCACAAATGCCCAGTGACACAATAGAAAAATCAAAAACTCGAGCAGGCAAAGAAGGCAGTCTTAAACTTTGTTTTAATCAAAATACAATGAAAAGGAAATGAAGGCCATAATATCCGACAGATAAATACAAAACCTTCATAAGGGGACTCGTTGGCACATTTCCTGTCCTGTTTGTGGCTGCAGGGTCTCCGACTGCTTAAAGTGCCACGAAGTGATTGGTTGTGTTATCAGCTGAAGCAGGCCAATGGTGAGCCTGAGGCGTTGCAGGCCTCTTTGTTTCATTAGCATCATTAGATTACCAGTGTGAGTGCTGAGTATCTCTGGCATCACGCTCACAGCTGATAGCGTCTGTCTCGGTGTGAGTGGGATGATAGCGGCAGGAATGTGGCTGAGGAATATTTTGGACACGCATCATATCCTGCTGGTGGTGGAGGAAAAGCTCATATCTGTGTTTCAGAGTCAGAAAAATGTTATTAAACCCTGAAGGGCAATGGTCTACTGACAAGATGCTCCAGATATTATAGAAGTTGTAAATATAAAAATTCAGAGCAAAATGTATGACACCTCACACAGCTGACAGGTTAGCTGAGTTACAGGGATGTGAAAACAAGTTTGTTTCACAGGGGGGGAAATGGAGGAATGACAATTGAAAGGAATCACTTTAGGTGGTTTGGGCCTCCAATGATGAAGCCTCCTGGATGCCAACTTTGAGAGGTTTTCCAAGCAGGAAAGCTGCTTCCTTGAAGGAGCAGACCAAGAACACTGTAGAGGGCTTACATCACCTTTCTGGACACTTTGAGGGGTCCTTTAGGACAAGCTGAAGAGAAGAAAATCTGGGCAACCTTCCTTTGGCTACCTTTATTGTGAAAATGCAGCTTCCCTTATTCATCTGAACTGGACCACCTCAGTAATGCAGCATGGCTGCCAACACAAAGGGCTCAGCCAAAGAAAAAAGGCTTATCTTGCAAAAAAGTTCAACCCTCGCTCAACTTTTACCCAAACACAATGTGACGTCTGCAAAGGCACTGTGTTGGCCAATCAGTTTCTACTGTTTACCTCGCCAATGTCATTTGGAAAGATAGACTAACAGATGGAGTCATAAAAAAAGAGCTGTCACACTGTGCATTGAGCTATGTGCATTTATTAGGGTTTCGCAAAAGACAATTGAGTTTAATAATGTGGTAAATGCAATGTTTTCCAGTTTGGGCATGAGGGACTGAGAGTAAGGCTTTCTAAGGAGTTCCAACTGGTCTACGGTTGATTGACCAGCTTGAGTGGAAGATTGCTGCCACTCCTCCTCCTCAGCCTGTGCTTCAAGGATTGTGACAATTAATATGATGGAGAGTAGTTCAGTGAGTTAGACTGACATGTTCCTCCTGCTGCATAGAATTAGAGCGGTGGTGCAGTGGTGAGAGTGGTTACTGTCACATCACAACAAGAACAGCCTGGGTCTGAACCTGAGCTGTGGGCTTTTCTGTGTGGAGTTTGCATGTTCTCCCCATGCCTGCTTGGGTTGTCTCCAGGTACTCTGGCTTCCTCACACTATCTAAAAACTAAATGTTAGGTTAATTGAAGTGAAGGTTAATTGAGGCTAATTTGCCTGTGGGTGTGAATGTGAGCGTGCATGTCTGTCTCTCTGTTTTTATGTGTTGGCCCTGTGACGGACTGGCGTCCTGTCCTGGTAGTAGGCTACCCTGCCTTCAAACAAAGTCAGCTACGAAAGGCTCCACCCTCTTTTACCCCTTTCAGGATAAAGTAGGTAGAATTAGGCACTGTTGAATGTTTCATTTTTTGGAAAATGAATGACAAAAATATCAATATTTTGGTTTTGTTTTCTGTTCTAAACACATAATGAGCTGTGACTCCCAAACCAAAGCAAATACTGAAATGTGAAGTTTGCATACCTACCCCCGATGTAATCATTGCTTGTGGTTTTTCTTTTTGTGTAGGAATTAAACAAATGGGACAAAATGTTTTAACTGGTGAGCTTTACAAGTGCTCATCGGTGGATTTTGTTTTGTTTTGTTTGTCTCTGAGTAAGGTCAGCACCTCTAACAAATGCATTGACACCGTAGGTTGGAGCCTGGTTCATGGTTGTTTTCGCAGTTAATTTTTTCAGGGAGGGGCGATCAGCTAAGAAACAGAGTTTATCAGGTTCTCAGATAGTTTCCCTTTCGTGAGGTTGATAAAATAGGTGCAATTTCAAATTATGATTCTGCACCGTTCAGCTTTGTGCTGTCAGAACAAGGACAAAAAACAACTTCAGAGCTGGAGATCATGAGAGGGCAAACAAGACAAAGACAGAAAGGGCGGGTTTAGTTGACACACCAATCTCCCCCTCCACCTCAGACACGCTGCACAGTGAGCATGTCCATCCCTTCCAGCAGAATTCTCAAGCAGATATAGTTGAAGTATTTAAAGCGGCAGAAAACCCGCGCTACATCCATCAAGCTGCCAGAGAGGGTTAATACAGCAGCTCGTAACCAACAGTGTTTTACATAGTGAAGATGTGTCTGGCCAACAGGTGACTCCTGAGTGGGGAAGCCACACTCCCATATGCAGGTTAGGAGACACAGACACAGAGAACCATGAAGAACAGGAACAATGACACTGTTCAGGTTCAGGAACAACTGGGGAGCAGATGTGGACAAGGAAGAGCCAGGATGTTGGGAAAAAAAACTTGTGTTTTAGAAGTGAATCGTGCACTTCAAGAACATATTCAAAAATTGTAAACATTTAATGTCGGATATGATGTCGTATTCAGTTTGCACTGTATATATGTGGAGTTAATCTGGCAGCTGTGACATTATGTGAAAAGGGCCTTTACTGACCTTGAATTTTAAGGAATTAAAACGTTATTATATTGCACCCAACTTTGTTAAAACCCTGCAATTGGACCTCAGAGCTAGCCCAGTGTAAACCACACCCAATTTCACTCTGAATATGGGTCTGGCACCCTCCATAGGGAATCGTTTGCAGTCATCCCAGGCGTAGATTTCGGGTTCATTTCAACCAATCAGCAAACACCGAAACCGGCCATGAACTCTGCCACTGCTGCAACTACTTACGGTTCGTTTCCACCAAAGCCAATTTTGCTGAATACAGCATATTTTTCAAATTATTTTATTGAACACAAGCAGCTTGTTGTGGCACTGAGCGTTTATTCTGTGCTGAACGAACAGCAATCTTTCTCCGGTCAGCGAGTTGACGTTGCGCTTGTCACTGTCACCAGCCGTCCATTCACAGTGATGAAGGGGCGGGACAAACACGGTTAACCACTGACACTGGTCGCTAATTGGTCAGTGTGGCTGTGCAAATGCTAATACAAGCCGAGTTACCAGACAGTTACCATAGCGAAGAAAGTTAAATCTGTGAGTGACAGGCTACCTCAGAGTGTTCAGCAAAAAGTGTCCCACGAGCTTAATCTGTTACTTTAGCAAAAGTTTTAGTAAAATAGACTTTAACTCATACACTTATACATACACGCTAGAAGCTTATACACAAATGTTATGAAAGAATTTTAAATTAGGGGGCCCAAAAAGTTTGACCAAAACATCCTAAAGAGTGTGACCTCTAAACCTCCTCTGAAGAGGAAGCTCATAGGTTGTTTTGTGGTTATTTGCTGTATCATCACAAACCCTGTTATCATATTTCCCTCTTCAGTCATGTTTTTGAGAAATACAACCAAATTTGACCTGAGGATTTTCAAAGTCTAAACATGTTTTAATGTGTGTGTGGACAACATTAAAACCTATAAGGTGTGCAGTGCAAAACAACGTGGAGATACCTCCTGCATTCACTCCACATCCCCAAAGTGTCAGGAGTTGCTTGGCAACAGGCACAGAGGTGAATCGCAGTGCAAAAATGGTGGCATCTCAAAAGCAGAAAAACAAATCTCTTTGTGTGCAATAATGACTCTTCTCTGAAGGATGTGAAAAAAAAAAAGACAATCACAGACACACAAAGTAGCCGCCGATTGCTGAAGCTGTTCCACTCTAAATGCTGCAAAGATTGCTCTGGCTTTTGAGAGCAAATGAAAAATGAATGAAGGAGATATGGTTCGTTTTTTTTAAGATGCTGGAAACATGCATTTTTTTGTGGCGTGCAGGCTTCTTGGTGGAGGTTGTTTCAGATGTGCCCTGCATGTATTTATGGAGAACAGCTTGAAAATTTTTAATAAATTACGTCAAAGTTTTTGAAACATGATACATTTATACAGAGGTAGAGTGAAGTCACTGCTTTTAAGGCACAAGTAAGTCGCCAGTTGTGGCGTTGACTTACCAAGTCGAGATCAAAAAGTAATCTTTGACCACCAAACTATAATGATATCTATAATGTTTTGACAAAATTATTGTACTGATAATAATACCATTTATAAAATGATATTATTAAAAATAAAACTTGATTAGAAACAAGAGCATGTATACAGAAACTTGAAACTGAAACAAGTGTTCACTTTAAAATTAAGAAAATTGCACTTAACGCATAAACCTTCATGTCAACAATTTGTGTGCGTTGTTGGAGAGTTTGTTTTGCAACTGCAGAGCTCTGACTAGACTTTATGGTCATAAAGCTCTGGTAGCTCTGAGTCACAGACAGTGTACAGCAATTCATTTTCAGTATTATTTCCCAACAGACACATCTTTCTCTTCCTACAGAGCATGTTTAAGTGTTGATGCCATTTATTCGCTTTTTAAGAACCTAGATTCAACTTGGAAAAGTTTGCTGTGACATTATTCAATTCAATTCAATTCAATTCAATTCAATTCAATTCAATTCAATTCAATTCAATTCAATTCAATTCAATTCAATTCAATTCATGGCACTTAACACATTAAAGTCCTTACAGCAAGACTTTACAATATTAAACAGAGAAAACCAACAATTCAACAATTCCCACATAAGCTAAGAGGGAAAAAAAACAAACCTCCTCTTTAAGGGAGAAAAACCTCCAACAGAGGGAAGGAAAAACTCCCTCTTAACAGGAAGAAACCTCCGACAGAACCAGGATCATAGGTGGGCGGCCATCTGCCTCGACCGGTTGGGATGAGAGGAGAGCAGAGAGAGAAAAGGACAGCATAGAGATACAAGAGAAGAACTGTTGGTGGAGACGACAAGCGCAGATCAGAGACATGCAGCTCCATGACGGGACATCTGGAAAAGAAAGAAGAGAAACTACGCGAGCGAGGGAACTGAATGGAGACAACAGACAATAAGAAAAAACTATGGGAGAGAAAAAGATGGTGAGGTATGAGTCAGTTAAAGAGTAGGAGGAAAGAAAAGAAGCTCAGCATGTAACGAGGTCCCCCAGCAGCCTCGGCCTATAACAGCATAACTAAGGGTTGGTTCAGGTTTACCTGAGCCAGCCCTAACTATAGGCTTTATCAAAAAGGAACGTTTTGAGTCTAATCTTAAAGCTAGAGAGGGTTTCTGCCCCTCCAACACAAACTGGGAGCTGGTTCCACAGGAGAGGAGCCTGAAAACTGAAGCTCCGCCTCCCATTTTACTTCTGGAAACTCTAGGAACCACAAGTAGACCTTCTTTTGTTTTACTAACTGATTAGTTTCATCTGGTTTTATAGAAAGATATAGCTGAGTGTCATCTGCATAACAATGGAAGTTGATGCAGTGCTTCCTGATGACATCTCCTAATGGAAGCATGTACAAAGTAAAAAGTATTGGACCTAACACTGAGCCTTGTGCAACTCCATAACTAACTCTTGTTTGTCTGGAAGACTCATTGTTGACATGGACAAATTGGAATCTATCCGATAAGTAGGATTTGAACCAATCTAATGCAGTTCTTTTGATCCTTGTAACGTCTTCTAATCTCTGTAATAAGATCGTATGATCAATCGTATCAAAAGCAGCACTGAGGTCCAGAACAAGTACAGCGACAAGTCCATTATCTGAGGCTAATAAAAGATCGTTAGTAACTTTCACCAGAGTTGTTTCTGTGCTATGATGAACTCTAAAGCCTGACTGAAAATCTTCACAAACAGATCATTCCTTTGTAAATGATCAAAAAGCTGATTTGCAACAACTTTTTCAAGGATTTTAGAAATAAACAGCAGGTTGGAAATTGGTCTGTAGTTTCCTAAAACAGATGATCAAGAGTTGGCTTTTTAAGTAAAGGTTTAATTACAGCCACTTTAAAAACCTGCAGTACATAGCCGGTTACAATAGATAGGTTGATCTGATCTAATATGGAAGTATTAATTAAAGGGAAGACTTCTTTAAAAAGTTTAGTTGGGATGGGATCTAACATATAGCTAGAGGATCCAGATGAAGAAATGATTCTAGTTCACTTAGAGAACTCAACAGGAGAGACATTTTACAAGTTTACATCTGGTCCTACAGTTGCTTCCAGGGCTGCTGTGCTTAACATCACATCAGTGACGGTGTCAGGAAGGGTCGGCCCGATTCTCTCCCTCATAGTAAGAATTTTATTGGTAAAGAAGTTGATGAAGTCATTACTGCTGAGAGCTGAAGGAATAGAGGGCTCAACAGAACTGTGACTCTTTGTCAGCCTGCTACAGTGCTGAAAAGAAACCTGGGGTTGTTCTTGTTGTCCTCTATTAATGATGAATAATATAAAGTCCTGGCCCTACGAAGAGCTTTCTTGTATAATATTAGACTATCCTTCCAGGCAGGTGAAAGTCTTCTAAATTAGTGGAACGCCATTTCTTTTCCAGCTTTCTAGTCGCCTGCCTAGCAGAGCGTAGTTTTGAGTTGTACCACGGAGACAACTTACTCTGGTTCATGACTCTCTTCTTCAGAGGGGCGACATCATCTAGACTTGTAGCAGAGATACTGCAGTGTTTTCTACCAGATGATCCACTTGTGTGGGACCATTATGATGTGCTGAGGGCGGGGCGGCCCCACTACCATGTGTATTTTTGAAACAATAAGTGCAATCATAATATTCTGAGACTGTTCCTGTTGAAATAGGGCATGGAGCTCGGGGAAGCATTGAATTTCATAAGTAAATATTTTTAAGTTATGCCACTTGATCAACCTCAGCATTTGTGATTTTATTATGTTCTTCAAGATTACAGAAAAACTCCTGGCCTGATTTTCATGAAATGTGGGAGAAGGTTGCAGCATGGGCCGAGGAAGAACCCATTTAATTTTGGAGGGGATCGGAAACACAGATTATGTTTCACCTTCGTTAACATGGTGAGATACCAAACGCTGTACATCTTAACTCTGGATCCTGTGTGTTCTGTAAGCGTATTGTGTAACTTTCTGTTGAAAGTGATAACATGGATTTGTCTTAGTTCTTTTATTTTAGCTCCCTGACACCAAATCTGTCCGTACAGCGGTAATTTCAAATGGTAACATAAACTTGCTCTACTCAAGAACTTGTGTTGCAAAATTTAGTGTAAATTTTATACTGCATGTACTTTTTCAGGTCCACTAGTTTAGAAGTTAGTAGTTTTTTCTGTGACTCCCTTAACTTTACTTCTACTTAACTCTGCTGCTCACTGTGTCAGATGTTTAGAACTAAAAGCAAATTATTTTTATCTTTGGGTTTGTCCTTAACAGGCAAGCTGTTCATAGCTGTCCATAGTGCTGAATTATAATATGCTATTATTGATTGATCTGTTGGTTATTCTCTTAATTAAAACCTATCAAATAATTGTCACAAAAAAAATGAAATTGAAATGACCATTGAACTTTTTAACAAAATACAACAACAAAAAAAACGAATAATTTGAATTGATGATTTTTTTTTTTATATCATATTTGATACATCAGGCTTTTATGCCAATTTATTGACCACATAAATGTTTACATTTAGAAAGAGAAATCAATGTCACTCACTGGATTAGGAACATTTATAGCATGTTAGTTAAGTTGGTTTTGTTTTTTTAAACAGTTTCATATCTCAAGTCTTCTTCATCCTTCCTCATCACTGCTACCTGAGTTTCCTGCAATAAGCATTACATTAAGAGTCCATTCCTCCTCATCATCATGCTCATCTTCCATTAACTGCTCCATTTCACTTGATCTGCAGACCATAACCATGCTGATGACATATCTAAAACAGAATTATTTTTTTGTGTGTATTTTTTATGTATTTGACATTGTGGTAGATACAATGCAGATTGTATTATGAAATCCAATACAATGACAATTATGGGGTTTACAAATAAATGACCATAAAAGACATTTTGTATCATTTTTGAAACACCTTTTCAACACGGTTTTACCTTCCAAAAGGTACAAAATGTCAAGCAATCATGAGTTCCTTCAATGCAGTACATACTCATAGAAATATGAAGAATGATATAAATGTCACTATAACTGCAACTTTTTCAAAGATCACCCTGCCAATGTCACTATAACTGCAACTTTTTCAAAGATCACCCTGCCAAAAACCTACCAGTCACAATGTGGAACAGCTGTTTTGAATTTGGCAACCAAAGGTTGTGCTACTGCTTGCAGTGCACAGATAATCCAAGTTCAGGAGAGTATTGATCATATTGACTATGTAGAGGTCTCAGAAACTCATGGGTCAAATAAGATAGAAATGGCTTCATAGAGTTAATCAATACATTTTTGGTCTATAATTGAATAGATGCCCTTCACAATGCCTTACAGCCCAAGGTGACTTCCTCACGTTGGTTCAACCAATATATTTTATTAAGGAGGAGAGAACAAGCGGCAACGTGACCCATTGGTTTGTGAACGGCCATGATGAAGCCTTAAGTTCGAATATTGTTCGTCGCCATCTTGCTTCAGAGCGGTTTGGAGCCAGAAGTGACCATATTTGGTCGATTTGGCGAAACTGACTCAATCTGATTGGAAACCCGACAATTAAACGCCCCACCCATCAATATTGAAAATCTGACTGCACTACATGTCTGTCAATCAAACAGACACACCCCCAAAAACACTTTTTGAGGTCTATTTTTTAATTAATGATGGCCCATCATCATTTGATGGACCACCAGAAAACTAATGCAAAGGAGTGACTTTAGTTAAGAATACAAATATGTCTCATGGAAAAAACCTGACTTCATATTTCATGAGACAATTGGAATGGGAGTCTATCGAGCCGGAGGCTTTTTGAAGCCAACCTCTAGTGGCACTTGGTGGTATTGCAGCTTAAGGCACTTCCTCATTTTTCAGACTTTTACATGCAGTTTATGGGATTGATTAACATGTTATTGAAGTAATTATAGTTTGAGTTATACATTTAAGAAATTATACTCTGACAATGAGATGAAATTAATGATTTGAAAGTTTGGAAAAGTGGAATTGACAAAGAAAATAAAGCTGCAGCTTCCTCTGTGGGTGAAGTACATCTTCACCCACAGAGGAATGAAGATGAAACGTGAGGGAACAGATGTTGTTATTGAAGTTTTTCATTAGCTTAATGTATGTACTTGCTTGATAAGTATGTAAGTTAAATGAGTGTTAAATTGCTAAGAACAGACTATGAACACTACTTAAAACCCAGTTTCTGTGTTGGTAGCTACAAAACCTGTGGTTCCCCGTGTATTCTGACACCTTTCTATCACAGATAGCATTAACATTTTAAACCATTTGTGTTGCAGTAACTCTTCTGAGGGATGGAACCACATGGGCCCATCTTTGCTCCCCAGGTGCATCATTGAGCCTTGGCTGCCCAAGACCCTGTCGCCAGTTCGCCGGTTGTCATTCCTTCGACTTTTGTTGGGTACTAACTCCCGCATAATAGGAACTCCACACAAGACCAGCAGTTTTCCAGATATTCAGACCCAGTCATCTAGCCCTTGCAGTTTATCCCTTGTCAAAGTCTCTCAGATCTTTATGGTTACCTATTTTCGCTGCTTCCAACACATCAAGTTCAATAACTGACTCTTCACTTGCTGCCATTGTAACGAGAAAATCTATGTTTTTCACCTGTTAGTGGATTTTATGCTGTGGCTGATATTTTTAAGCATGACTAGAATTGTTCACAGCAAAGTCTGTGGTTGTTTGTAATTGTGAAGAACTAACGGAAAAAAAATCTGTTTTTCAAAACTGATGAAATTGTGGATCAAATAAACAATTCTTTCAAAACTGATCAAATCTGGATGAGAGGCAAAACATCACTTCTAATTTCCATCATTTTCTAGTTATTCAAAATAAGAAATCACATTTGGATTATTTTGTATTGACATTCTCCAACAGAATCAAAAGAGTGTCTTCACACAACATCAAATGTGACTGTAACAAGTCCTGTGTTACGGATGGTGGGTTCCACCAACAAACCACACTGCAGCCACAGATCTCCCCTTTTAAACAGGGTTTATTCAGCCCAAATCCCTCACGGTCACCGTGCCCGCGCTCTGCTGCCGTGCCCCCGAGCGCTGGTCACGTCCCTCTATCTTTACTCTCCTCCAGTCTCCTTCTCCCCGCTCACTTTATAGGAGAGAGCTCATCAGTCCACATCCAGCTCAGCTGTGCTCATTAGTCCACATTTGGCTGAGCTGGGCTCATTACATCTTCCCGGCACCGTTCCCTGAACCACTCCCCCACTCTCTCCCCTCTGCAGCTGAGCTAAAACCACACCCCGCCACCACAGTGACGATTCTGATTTATTTTCTACCTAAATTGACAATCTATCAGAATGAAAAGACATTTGAAAAAAATATGCTGTAGTCAAAGTGAAACTACTGTGTGCTGTTAATAAAAAAGTTTTCATCTCGCATCCATGGAGATTGTGAAATATTGAATTTGAGTAGCTAACCTTTAGAGTCAAAGGTGCTGAAATTTTCTCTCACAGCACAAAGATTCATCCTTGAAGCTTTCAGCAAAACTTCAGCTATAGAAATTGCTGTCTTTTCATCTCCTCTATGCTGAGCGACTGCGACTGCCATGGAAACACGCGTTCTCAGTGTAAATCAGACATTTTGAAGCCAGATAAGAGCAAGGACATTTGACCATTCTAGTCGGCTGCTACAAATGATGAATTAGGCACTCAATCATTTGACGTGACCTGTGCAATCACGTAAAGTAGTGTAATTTCTCATAATTTGTCACTCAAAAAGAAGAAATCTCATTCATTACGTTACCCGACAATCTGCAGGTTAATGTTTTTTTTCCATTTTCAAATGTCAGTTGATGGAAAACAGTTGAAATGCTGATTTTGTTCAGTCTTTCGGGGATAATTATTTAAATGAAATTGATAAATGTAACACAATCCAGGTCATACATAGACAAATTTGTCACATCCGTCTCTGAATTTTTCTACAGGGAGATTTGTGGCGGTTGAAGCCTATAGCTGAGCATGTAACCTTTCTCCCCTTTGCCAACCTGATGGGAGTCATTACTGGCGAATTGACATATGGGTAAGCTATGCTTCAGGAGGAAGCCATCTGGCATAATGTTTGCTGGCAAGCGTTCACATTTACAGTACACAAGATAGACTTTTTATGTCCTGGGAAAGGCTGTGACATTTTTCGCTGCTCACAGCTTCACACCACCTGTACCAGCTTTTGCATGTAGATGTAGCAGCCCATATAGTACATACCAGGTGCAGTACAAAGAGTTTTTTTTTTTTTTTTACAGCAGCTTTTGCTTTCTATTTATTTAATATGATATGATGTTTAATTAAAGATTATTGTTAAAATGTCATTATCCTTGCATGGCAATGCATTTAAAAGAGTTACGTCGAATCCCAAGCTCTGATATCAAAGAGTTCAGACTTACCAACCAATTTTAGCGACATGAGATGTCAAATTCAAGCAATCCTTTTATATCATATCATATCTTTAGTGTCTGGCTTTGCTTTTGCTGATACATGCACTACACAATGGCGGAAAAAAAGACATGCCACGAGATGGTATGAATTTGTTTACCATCGGAGATCAGTCATACACCAATATAGCTCTATTTTAACTCCTGTATTTTAACCAGTCTGAGCAGCACATCAATTGAGCACGACTGCTGAAAGGTTCCCGAAGCTATTTGGAGTTTTTGACCTCCAGTCGAAAGTTTTGTTTTGTTTTGTTGTTTCTTTGTTGTTTCTTTCTTGAAGTCCAACATTGGACCTCAAGAAAGACAAATAACATTATTTGTCTTGCACGCACAAAACACAGAAGGGATGCACATTCATGTTTGAAACCACTGATAGTGGAGTGGATGGAAGACTTTAGAAATCAACTTTGCAAATGTTTTCCGGGAAAAGAAGTACGTTCAACACATTTGTTCAACCTCAAGGATACAGAGAGAATGAGTTTTAGGGACTTTCACTGAATGTAAACAGAACTTGTGATTGTTCTGTGAGAACACTTAACAGGGCTCCTCTAATACAATGCAACACCGAAGGACTTAATGTCACTGTTACCATATCACTTATTTTTACAGGGTCATTACTTTATTGATGTTATTTGTATTGTTGTACTTTCATTGTATTATGAAGAACTTTGTATTGCAATTTTGCAGAAAAGCCACCAGATATATAAAACTTGATTTGATTTAGTTTAATGTATTGAATTTTGTGGAAGTTACCAGTTTTAGCTGTATCCTCACCCAAAGTTCTCTGGGACAGGCTCCAGCCCACCTCCCTGTGATCCTGTACAGGACAAACCGGGTACAGATAAATGATGGATGGAAGTTAACAGTTTCCTGATCACTTCATGCTGACCTGATATTTCTATCCACTGCTATTTTTCGTCCTTCCAGTAGAGTGGAAGCCTCATTTATTCTAAATATTCTTTGCTGTTGTCTTGTGCGTCCATTTCACCTCCTTTTTTATTTTATTATTTTATATTTTTTGCACCCCTCAACCAACCAACCAACCAACCACTGCACACTGATAACCAAAACCATGAAGTGAAGAGCTTAGCTCCAAATTCTCAACCTTTTTTTAAACTATAAAAAGATGCACTTAAAATTTAGAACTAAAAACATGAATAATCACTCTGGTAATCCTTTGCAGCATGCAAAGCTCATTCAGCCTTCTGTCGTGTCTTCAAATGGTTTGCCTACTGGACTATATACAAAACACGCACACAATAGCGATATTATGTATATGGTCTGATGTGAAATGCAGAGATAGGTCATCTGGGTTAAACCAATTACAGCAAGTTCTGTTGCAATTTAAAATGATTAAACTAAAGTAGTAATTACTTAACAACTATAATTCATACATTAATAGCATTATTTGCACTAAAACAGACAAAATAAATGAAGGGGATTGTGTAACATTCGGAGCTGAGAAACAGCATGGACAGAAAGCTTACTTGTGTATTCCCTGGGATACACTCACACACACTCAGACACAAAGTACCTTCCATGTGAGAGCCACCTCAGGGTCTCCTCTACCCTCCAGTATACATCTTAATCTCAACTCAGAGTTCCCGGATGTGTTTTTTGCAGAATCCGAGGGCCAGGGATCACGTTCATATGTTCATATCTCAAAAAACACTTCATTCCTAATATAGACATGTGTACTGACACACACACACAAACACACACACACCTGCACACAAAATGTCAGGAACACATCAGGTTTGATGAAATGGATTTTTCTATTTGAAGAATGGTGACTAGAGGTGATGCTGTTCTTCATGCTGTACTCCTTCAATGCATCTCTATTACATACATGGTCAACCAAGCTTGACATACTATATATTTCAGCCATGGACCATAGTACAAATAAACTAAACAGAAAAAAACTTTATATTGGTGAGAATGGCCATATACTCGGTATTTACACTAAAAGGTAAATTCACTTATCGTCTTCCTCTGGCTAGAATAAACACTATTTTTTTAAGTTGTTTTTTTCGAATGAACAAACTCTCTCATCGACTGATGGAAATGGAGGGAGACCTATGATGACCTCCAGTATAGCAGTTGGTGTTTATGACCACTGAGTAAACATTATGCTCATTGAGTAGAGGCCACACACCTGGCCAGTACGTGAAAAATAAAAGCTGGCAGATGGTTTCTCATGGCTGGTTTTGTCCGGTCTCCCCGAACACAACTAACTCCTCCTTCTGCACAAAGTTAAAGGGGAGTGTGTTTCAGGAATTCAAGTTTGTTTAATATCTCCAGTTCGTAATAGATGTGAAATTGTAGAACAACGTTAATGTGTTATGAGGTGAGGTGTAACAGGACCCAAACGCAGGCACACAGACTCGTGTATAAGTTCAAAACACAGTCTTTATTGAAACACAGGTCATACCTACAGTCTATTTCCTCCTGAGTCGGGAGGGCAACTCAACTAACTCTCACCGGGGAGACGAAGCTGGCAGGACAGCTGTTAGGACAGCAGACAGGACAGCTGGTAGGACCACTGGTGGGACAGCTGGCGGGACAGATGGCTGGTAGCGCTGGCTGGTAGCACTGGCTGGTAGCACTGGTTGCTTATTCCTCCCGAGTCGGGAGGGCAACTCAACCAACTCTCACCGGAGGGGGGCGAAGCTGGCAGGACAGCTGGTAGGACAGCTGACAGGCCAGCTGGCAGGACTGGTGGACGGACAGCGGGTAGGACAGCTGACAGGAGTGTTGTCCAGTAGTGCTGTTGCAGAACGAGAGCAGGGACAGGAGCCAGAACCGGAGCGGGAACAGGAAGGGAGGGAGGGAGGGAAGGAAGGACGGACGGACGGACGTGTGACTGGCAGTGACTAGCAGGAACTCGCAGTATGGACTGACACCCGATGACTGCAGGGGCAGGGCAGATATAGTCTGGTGAGGTGATCAGTGGAATCAGCCACCTGCAGGTGGTGATTGGGGAGAGTGGTAGCAGCTTCTGAGACCGGTGAGGGGTGTGGCCATGGGAGGTGATTGGGGACAAAACAGAGGCGCAAACAGTAGGAGCAGACAGGAACCCTGACATAATGAGGCAAAACTCAAGAGTCATTAAGAGTGTTTTGTGATTTTTCAGAGGTCTGTGCGTGTTATGGTCCAACACTAGTGCTGAAATGAGGTAAAAGAATGACACTCAGACTTTGGCCCGTGTGCAGACAGCAACTCTGGTAAATATATATAATTATTTTTTCATAAAGGAGGGGCTTTGAGGTTTCCTCTTATTTGGAGTGACATTAGTTTGGACTCTCAGATTTATGTACTAACACAATGTTGAGTGCATAAGTGCGTTCACACTGTCAAGTAGCAAAACATGCAGTGCATTATGGGTACCCAGATGGTTTATGCAAAACAGTCCAAAGAAAACATCAAACAGGTAATGCATTCAAATCTTACAGTTATTTCCAGTGAGTGCAGAACAGCACTCTGCTGTCAAAATACAATCACATGAAGGTTTTTTAACATTTATGAGAGTGTAGTGAGGGAAGTACTGTACATCATTTGAGACACAGATAGAGGCTGAAACACAAGCTGGAGAGTTGGCAACTTTGCTGGTATATCTAAAACAAAATCACAGGTGAAAGTTTTGTCACAAAACTATACTGTTACATACCTTTGCATGTTATTAAGGGGAAAAGCTTTCTCAGTGGGTAAATAGCATATACCGGTGTATCACATCATTGATTAGATCACTGTTTTCAGCAAGACTCCGCCTTTCATCAGATGAAGCTGCACGTACCATGGTTTAAGAGTGTCATATAAATGTCAATATTTAGGTTTATATTTTGGTCGACTGAAATGTTGCGCAAATATTCTTCCATAATAGCATACACCAATTAGCATAGTGACATCTTCATATCGCATTTGCATTCTGCCTCAAGTCAGATCAATATATATCAGTATATGCCTGTCTCCTACTGTGCTCAAATATACTGTATTTTAATACAGCCAAAGTATGACATATTTTTTCTGTTTCTGTTGTCAGTCAACGAGACGGGTATAAAATCTATAATATAATATAATATAATATAATATAATATAATATAATATAATATAATATAATATAATATAAATGTTATTAAGAATACATCAGCCACTTCAAAGCCATTTCCAAGCTGCTGCTCGGCACTTTTAATATTCAGATTTATATCAGCAACATTGTTTGACAAAATCAACATACACATGATTTAAAGGCAACAGCTATACTGAGATTTCAGTTCTATAAAATTCTTCATAATTAAGTTTGAGTGGAAATCAAATTACAGGGTCTTAAAATTCAGGAGAAACATGTGAAAAACAGGATTGTTGGCAGGTACGGTATCATTTTTGTTCACAGGGACTAGCTGTTAATATAACTTAAAACCCTGACTGTAGACCACCCAACCAGCAGCTAACTACAGACAGTCAACGTCAGCTGGAGATGCAGATAAATCTAGTGTGAGGTTATTCAGTATTAATGATACATTCCAGTCAGGTCAGATTTACTGACAATTTAAAACTGGTCATATTCCTTATAATACCATCGATTCGGGTTTTTTTTAAACACAGTTTCAAAACACACAGCTAAATACAAAACAAATAAAAAAATATATAAAATAATATCGCATTGATAATGTGCAGTATATCTGGAAAATAAAAGCGACAGCAGCTAACATCAGACAACCTGGAACACTGAGAAGAACAAAAGCTGTGTTTTTCCACTCTGGAGGTGAAGTTCCAGTGTGCCATTGAGAATCCTCAGTCTCAGTCAAATTGGGGGAGGATGGAGGAGAGACGGGGAGGAGGGGGATGACCGGGCTTACCTCGTCCCTATCTCGCCTGGCCTCCTTTTACTCAGCAGAGAGAGGCAATTTGTCTTCGGTGAAAACTTGTTCTCAGATGCTGCTTTTTTTTCCTCCATCACCCAAGTAGGTGTCTCTATTTTAGGACCACGAAGGAGTAGTGTTGGATGACTCCGTGTTTGTGTGTGTGTGTGTGTGTGTGTGTGTGTGTGTGTGTGTGTGTGTGTGTGTGTGTGTGTGTGTGTGTGTGTGTGCGTGCGTGTGTGTGTGTGTGTGTGTGTGTGAGAGAGAAAGAGAGACAAAAGAGAGAAAGGAAGGGGAGGACAGAAGGAGAGCTGCGGGGTCGATCTCTGCAGGCACACAGTCAGCTGTGTTCCTAATTCAGGCCTTTCGTCGGGCCTTTCCCCCCCATTTGCCCTTCAAACAGCATCCATCCCCTCATAGATCACCATGGCAACAGGGCACACTCTCAGGACAAAGCAGCAGCAGATATGAAAAGGATTATGTAAGAGAAATTTAGATGAAAGTGGGTCTGGTATTAAAATTCTCCTCTGACAAACATAATTGCAAGTTTCCAATCAAGCACAACAGGGAATGATAAATGATTATACAGCAGCGCCGGAGATGTTTCAGCAGAATAAAACACATAAACCAACATGGAGGACCTGAGAGACTGTGCAGCTCCTTCTCACCTAATATCTGTGTGTGTGTGTGTGTGTGTGTGTGTGTGTGTGTGTGTGTGTGTGTGTGTGTGTGTGTGTGTGTGTGTGTGTGTGTGTGTGTGTGTGTGTGTGTGTGTGTGTCTTTCAACTTATGCAATGGCAGCGAAGAAAAGATGAGAAGGAAAATCATTCCTGAGCTGCTCCACCAGCTTGTTAATTGTGTTTCGTTGTAAAATTAGGGTGATTTGTAACTTCTTGAATGTTGCTCTACTCTCCGAGCTGTGTACTGAACATTTTAGCTTAATGCCTAGTTTAACCAGACCTATAGTCTACAGCAGGGCTCTTCAAACTCAGGCCTGGGCTGAATATAGGGCCCATTTGATAGTTCCTACGGTCTGTGAGAAAATGCCTGTCCTCACCTTTAAGGAATATAGATATGGACCTGCTATAAGCACCTTATGTCTGCTTTAACATACTGTTTTAATATTTTAATCCTAGATTATGCTGTCTGAATCTGATACTATAAAAAGGATGTGTGTGATTAGTTTATTCCAGGTACTAATATATTTATTAACATTAAGAGTTATGTGTAGCCAAAAAAAATAGCTGTTGCTATTGAGTTTGAAATGCCCTGGTCTACAGCTGTGGTAGCAGTTTGAGGCTGTAATGGTTGTCAGGGCACAACGGTATTTTCAGCTAAATGCATTCCTTATATGCTCAAAATAACAAAGCTAGCATGCTATTATTTAAGTATAGAGGCATAAAGTTTACAGTTGTTGCTGAGGCTGGTAGAATATTCGGTCATAAACCAAACATTAGAAAAATTTAACTTTTGATCTAATGGTGACACTTGATGAAAAACCAATGTCTTAATTAAAAGTTGTTATAATTCCTCCTCAGGGTACCATGAATGTCCAAACTAAATTTGAAGGCAATCAATCCAGTAGTTCCTTCATTTAGTGTGGACCAACCAAACAACAGGCAGAAAAGGTTTTCATTTTAGCATAAAAAACAAACAGAAGAATTTTTAAGGTCAGACATAACAATAAAGGTGGCAATAAACATGCAAAGGTGCATCAGAAAGTTTGCTCCTGTTTAGTGTGAATGGTGCGCAGCACAAAGAAGCTTTACCCTTTGTGAGTCGCTTGATCAAAATCAGTTCCTGAGTTACACATGTTTTTGTGAGCAGTGGTCCAGGCGTGTCTGCGATTTATTCTTTCTGTTCCGCCAATGATTTCTCACAAATGTTAATGCACGCTCTCTGCTTAAGGTGTGTAAAAAGCAAACGCAAAAACATGAGGTTTCATCAGGTGCTGAATCTGATGAACCGACAAAACTTGGGAGTGCTTACTGACGAAGGTTGCAGCCTCTTTGTGGTACTGCGCCCCTTAAACAGCACTATAATTTGCAGTAACTATACAACGTCATAATCATTATATATAATTATTTACTTTGTTCATCTATCAACTCAATTTATTTTATTATATTGTATATTGTGTTTGTCTTTTAGATTTTTGGGGGGGCACCATCAAGTTCTGCATATACCCCTGTTTGTTTGTCTGTCCTTGTGTTTTCTCTTTATGTTACAATCATTGTCGTCCATATTACTCCTGTTTTGTCTCTGCACCTATTTAAAAAAAAAAAAGAAACTGGATCCTTTATGATTTCAACTTGAAAATAATTGAATGGAAATGTAAATTCCACATATAGAGGTACAAGCTCTGTATCTCCACAGATTTCATGTCTGTGCTCGTGTATTTGAGTAAATACAAACATCAGTGCTGGATTCCCTGCTTGGATTATTTACTTATTGTGACATCTGTCAGAGATACAGCAGGACAGAAGATGACACCACACATCACCACCACTTATGCTCACTGACTTGTCCTTAGTTCTCTTTGTCAAGTCACGTGTGTCGCAAAAAGCCTTTGTGTTTTTTGCTTTAGCTGTTCACCAATCTAACAGACTATTTGTCACATTGGTATTGTAAAATAGAAAATCAAGTGTTGCCATTTTTTGTGCTGTTTTACATGACAAGTGTAAGTAGATCTATGGTAGAAAAAATAATGAATGGGACAATCATGGTTTGATTTGATGGCTCACCATAAAAGTGTTCGTAGCTTCCGGGTCTAAAAAATGGCAGATGCAGAATTACCTTAAACTGTAATACCACAGAGGGCCTCTAGATGTTAGCTCCAAAAAGCATCCAGTTCCATAAACTCCCATTCAATGAGTCTCATAAAATTCAAAGTTAATCAAATTTCTCCAGGAGTTTTCAGTTTTGTTAGCTAAAGTTGCTCCTTCTTGATTTTCTTGCCATCCATCTGAAAAAATTCCTGTCATTTATTAGAAAATAAGCTTGAAAAAGCCATGTTTTGGGGGTGTGTCAGTTTGATTGACAGGCCTGTGGTGCAGTCAGGTTGCCGGCTATTGGTGGGCGGGACGTAGTATTGCTGGGTTTCCAGTTAGATCGCGTAAGAGCCATCATTCGCTCCACCCAAATGTTGTGTTTGACAAATATGGTCACTTCCTGCTCCAAACTGCTGGAACTAGCAATATGGCACCGGTCAAATCATCCGAAAATTCTTAAATCAAGCAAAGTGTTCAGCTCACAGCTGTTTCAGGAATACTTAACCCTCACTGGCTTATCAGCGCTGCTCGGCTACTAGCTGACTAGCATGTTGTTAAATTCATCGAGGTGCACAGCATAGCCTTTCTAACCTGACACTTCTAACTTTGCCATCACACTGACGTCCTCCTCCTGTGCTCAGCTTTGGTTACATTTATGTTCATGTGTGTTTATAGGGGGTTGAATAGTGGTCTCAGCAGAAAAGAGAGCCTTTTCCATAAAATCTACCTTTATGACAATTTGCTATAAATAGTCTATTCCTCAATTTTCATTCTGTAATTTCAACTGTAATCATCAGCTTTTGAAATGGTGTTTGGTTGCAGTCTGTCAAAAATCATATAATTATAGTATATCTTTTTTTTTCTTTTCTCTTTCTATCCGGAGATCATTATCAAATATTGGTGACAGATTTCAGACTGAAAAATGTGTTCTTCAAGGATTTGTATTTTTCTTCTTTTCAACATTTCCATACGTCATTTTGTTTTGTCTTTTGTTTTGAGTAGGTGTAGTTTTGTCAAATTGCCTTATTTTTCTGTATTTCTAAATAACTGGAGCAAAGTAGAAAGCAGCTTTCCCAATCCCGACCCACACACCTCGCATGTAGCGTCACTGTCTCCATCATCTGAGTCATCAAAAACAGCAATTACACAGCATATTTCTCAATCACATGCTGTTATTTGGTACAATACACTTAAAATTGCACACAGTGTGGCTCCATTATTCAGTGGCTTCATCTCCACCTGCCTACCTAGGTGCCTCTGTTCATTATTGATTTTACCCGTCCTATCAGGTTAATCTCAGCCCTTTCATTCATTCACCCAGCATCAGTCAGTGCCCTCCTGTCCTCCTCTCTCACCATCAGCACCAACTCCTCCTCTTCCTCCTCTTCCTCCCTGCTCCTCTCCTCCCCCAGGTGTCGCTGCTTTGACCTTGACAGAAATCAGTATTCATCACAGGCAGAGACCTATCAAAATGTAAATGATGACAGGTGGAGTCAGGTAGAAAAGTGGGAGTGGGTGCATTGTGCGCCCAATGAGCCGTGCCTCGAGGGGCCAGCTGAATCGATCTGGTGAGAGGGCTGCAGGAGCGTCCCAGGAGGATGGCGGGTCTGATGATGTCACTGCCGTCCCCGCTCTGTGGCTGGCATGGTTACCAGCTCACGAACGGCAAGTCACACTGGAAGGATTTAATGGAGATAATGGCTGGTTTCGTGGCCATGATATTGTAATTAGCGCTGCTACTTTTCATTTCTCCATGGTGAGAAAAAAGCTCAGATTTATTCCAGATGCATCGCTGACCTTTTCTCCTGGATTATTTCAGGGATTTGTGTCTTATTGGGGATCCACATTAAAAGCTGGGTCGTGTTTAAATGTCACTGAAGCATTCAATCTATTCAGACCACACAGTGACGACCCTGAGTCGTACCGTAGCGTCAGCTGTTTGACCTGCTGTATGTTTCCTCCTTCAGGTCGAAATGCTCGGCTTCTCCTCCTTCATTGAGCACTCAATATAAACTAGTTTTCTCCCAAGATGTCTGTCTTTCCTCCTGGGAAGGCTGCTACCTTCCAGGCACCCAACGTGGTTAACATGGTTTGGTTTGTATGGCGTTCATCCTTTGTTCATGTCACATGTGGTTCTAGGTGAGCACATCGACTTACCTTCAGCGTCTATGTCCTCTGAACCAGCTTTATGTTTGTCAGCAGCATATAGGAAGTGGTGGAAAGTCTTCGCCGGGGCCTAACTTGGCCTGGTCACTTCACAATCACAGTCGTCAAAATCAAACACAGTCTTCAGAGTCTGTTCCAATGTAAGGTTGTTGTTTTTTTGTTTTTTTAAATCAAGGGTCTCAACAAACTCTCAAGAGCAACTGAAGTGAAAATGTCAAGCACTGCCTTATAACTTATTTGAGTCTCATTATTTCTATTATGGACTTTCCCCATGAAGGCACATGCTGCCACATGGCTACCCACGAGTCCTATTTACGATAACATGTGTTTTTCATAAGTCCTATGCATTAAAACACATGTCTTTCGTGAATCCTACTTACTATAATCCAAAATGCTTCTCCCCACCAGCTGTTGCTTCTTGTGTGGTGACACATTGGGTCTTATCAGTATGAGTGACCCACTGGCATGCCACCGCTGACCCCTGACTGACTCATGACTGACTCATGACTAACACTTGGTACTGTGAATTACACAAAATCAATACTCCTACTGACTAAGCATTGAAATTATATTTGAGTACACAGATATATGTGAATATTAACAAAAGCTTCCACAAGGAGCTGAAAAGAAAGCAGTCAGACACACCGTCTTTACCAAGCTGACTGACAACAGAAATTAACTAGATAAAATTAGTTTTCATGTTGTTTAGCAGGAAGAAATCAGCAATGAATTTATGTATGCAATGTTTTTATTGACTTCCCTACCTGCTGGTAGCAGGAGGGGGACACCAAAAACCCGAGTTGTATTTCCATCTTCCCATTGTTTATGGTATCTGTTAAATGAACATTTGTAATTAAACATGTACTCATTGCTTTTGTTTCTTGGCCCCCTTTAATGTAGCACAGCTCACTATAGATCCACGCTGACAAATTATCACTGTAAAAAGTTCTAATGGCTATCGTGTTAGCTGAATGTCCCCGAGGGACCCGAAATGCCACATGTATGTTAACCAGTCTTTCTATTTACTTGTTATTATAAATATTATTGTTTACTGTTTCCTCTCAAAGTCAACATTCTCTCCTCCCGCTGCTTCACATTTCAAGCCGCATGTTTAATGAAACATGAGGTGGATTTTATTATGAAGCAATTAGTTATCAACAATAACACATCAACAAAACACCTGCTTCTCTTCTGTGCTTTTTCAGACAAAACATTGGCTCAAATACTGTTCGCTGTCGTATTAAATGGCACATGCTGTTACCATGGTAACTATTGGTGTTGCCAAATCAACTGGGACTGAAATTTTGCAGATCACAACTCCGAGGAATGCTAGAAATGTTTGCTATTCCTCCAATTAAAATTGGAATGTTTTGTTTATTATCATGAAAAAAAAAGACTCAGTTATAGTATACAGTCCATCATGTACCTTAGAGTAAACTGGACATTTAATCTCAGACAGAAATTAGCTTTCTGTGAAGTGGACACAGCGCTTTAATTTACCACTTCCTGTTTGTGGCTTGATCTAGCTCCACTGGTCAGGACAAAAGTCCGGATTAAAATTCAGATTCGTGACAGATTCATTCAGCGACCACATTAACTGTCTGACCTCTGCTGACCTCTATCAGCGACAAGTGGAGACTGCTAGAATCAGAGGGGGATGCTTGTGATGGAGAGGAGAGATAAAGCAATAATCATATGAGAAATCTGCTGGTCGCAGGGATGGAAATAATCTCGCTTCATTTGCTTTCAAATTAAGCTATTTTTAGCTTTCTTGTGTTTGACATTCAAAGTATAATGTCTCTGTAGTGTCTTTTGTCCATGTTTGTTGTCACTTAAAAAACAGGATTGTGATGACTGATTTACTCATCTATTTATATACCTTCGCTTCAAACTGGAAAAGACAGATGTGTAAGAAAAGAGAAACTGAACCAAGGCAAATAATTTTGTAGTAATACCAGTTTTTATTTTTTACCAAATGATCTGGTCCTATTAATTTGAAAGAGTCAATCGTATAAAAAGTATATTTGGTTTCCTCACTAGTGGAGATGCCAACCTATTTCGTCCAGAATTATTCACATAAGCCATGAGCCTTTTTTGGAATTTACAGGCCAGAATCCACTACAGTTTTATAATCACTTCAGAGTAGAGTTTTATTTCAAAGAACATAGATGATTAACACTGATTCAGCCCTCAAAGATGGTTCAGACTCACGGTTTATATTCGGCTTACGGTCAGAATCAGCATTCCCTCTTAAATTATTTAATATATAATTAGTATTACATCTAAACATTGTCACCTTCTGGGCTCATGATCTAGATGAGACAAAACACTGAGACTGAGAGCAGTGGATTACTTTGACAACACGGATTACATATATGCGGATAAAAAAGCAGGATTCTTTCAAACGTCACCTGGAAGGACAAGTCCCATTATAATGTGTCCGCTGCATCAGGACAACAAAAGGTCGAGGTGTTTCAAAAAGAAAGCTATAGCTGGTGAGTAGCTTCCTCTGGCAACATAATTGTATTATTATCTAATCCTGTACTGTGTCTTTAATTGTTCATTTGTCTGTGTTATGCAACTCCATTACGATCTATCAGTTCTAACTGCCCTCGAACATTATTCCTGTTTCTCAACTTCTGCTTTTCATATTATTTGATTTATGTTCGCACAAAGTTGACAGAATGGTAAGAACAAAAAAACCAACATTTATTCAGACATGAGATTTCAAACTGTTATAGCAGTTATTCCACAGTTGTTCTGTAAAATAAACTGAAGGGATTGTTTTAGTGTTAATACTGGATTTTATTTGCATGTAACTGCCAGCGGTGGTGCGTTTTCTGCTAGCAGTTTATTTGCATGCCTACTGTTGTTGAGAGGAAGAGGGAAACATCATTGGTGTCAGAATTCCTGATATCTTCAACTAGAACCTCGAGTCAGAGGCTACTCGTAATTACTATTTATACAATGTAACACGAACATGACTTTGGCTGTGGTGGTATAACTGCTCATCGCAGCGCTGAACGATGTGAGGTAAATATCTAATAGTGAGTCTTCTGACCAATATTCTGACTTCAATTTGAAGTTAATTTCTATTCATTTAACTCTCAGTTTTTAACCACAAATTTGTATACAACACAAGTTGATACTGAAGGTAATACCAACTTGATCTTGTTGTTTGTTTAGCCCACAATGTTTTAGACATTTTATTCTATTGTTTATTGTTACAGAGACAATGCAGAGTAACAGGGAGCGCTAAAGGCTAATTTCCATTTGGGGACTACAGCTGTTATATAATCATGACATTCAAGAGGTGGTGTGATATTTAGTTATTTACTATTACTGGAATTGTGTAAAAATTTGAACTAAACCACATCATTTCTGACACTACTTGGAGTTGGACTGAGGACCACTGTTGGTGGCTCCACTCTTGTAGCTGCTCAAGGTAACATCAGCTTCACAGATTGAAGGTATTTTTGTGTCTTTATTATGCCAGCAAAGTTTTGAGAGTAAATTTCTCATATTGCAATCAAAAATCAAGTTTGTAAGTAAAATTGTGTGAATTGAGAATAAATAATTTGCATTGCAAAAAATGTGTTCTTACAGTTTTGTTAGTTTTAGTCACAGAATTAAGAATTTTGCTTATGAAACTAGACTTTTTGGCTGCGAATTGAAAACCTTTGCTCTCAACTTGAAAAGTAAAAAGACAAAGGCGACTGTATTTTATTCTTCTATCAGCAGTTCACAAGGTGACGTGTCTTTTTCAACAAAGTTTGGCTAATTGTGAAAAGTGATAGAACTTCAGAGAGCGTATCAACCAAATAAACAGATTTTATTGTTCTGCCAACTCCCAGCATTATTGTCAGTCAGCCAGAGCTGAGTAGATTTGCTGTCAGCAGTTGTAATAACAGCCAACATCACCAACTAAAACATTCACACTGTTAATCATGTGGGTTGTGATTTAAATTGCTACTCTTGTGATTTGAAAATCATACTTTTTTGTGTAAAGTGTTCAGGTCTAGCAGATGGATTGTGCTTAAAATACTGTACTGGGCATTTTGTGTTGATGCCTCTTACAAATATATTTTAGTCATTCAGTACTATGAGTCATTAAGAATCCACCTCTAAATAACTTCCATCTTATCAGCCACTTCCTCCTGGAATACCCCAGTAACCCGATACACACAAACACACACACAGGTACTGTATATATTGCCTTTATATTTACAGTTACTATGAGAAACACTGTCAGTTGTATTCAAGGTTAAAGACAGTTAAAAACAGCCGTAACCCTCCAGGTTATGGCGCTGTACTGTAGTGTATGTTGTGGCTTCTATCGCAGGTGCTTTTATCCTCAAGAACAATCAACAAACCCACACACATTCATATAGCCACACACACACACACACACACACACACTAGAAATGCCACAATCTCCACCACTGTATAAGCTTTAGTTTTATTACTCAATCTAGCTCCATTACAGCGTGTCTCCTGCTGTGGAAGTCATCTGAAGGTCTTCTTTGAATCTCTCTACTTCATTACGTGGGACTTCCATGTGCCGACCAAATCCAATAGATCATTATTATCCCTAACACTTCGCTTCACAACGTTTGCCAGCCGCTCAGTTCCAGTGGCTGCCTCGACTATTACTCCACTCACAGTTTTCTCATTGCAGCTGGAGTGTGGTGACGTAGGTCTAGGCCGAGACCGGCGGGGTTAACGTCACCGTGGGGACTCCTTTGAAGCTTTTCTTGTACAATCAAGCTACAGATCTGGTAAATTTATTTTTCCTTCGCCTGCCCTTGTGTTGTTAACAGTAAAGCGATTCTTTTGTTGGTGAGGCATGGTGAATACAACATACAGTATTATGGGAACAGTGGAATATACAAAGCATCAAAAAAACGGTTTTAATAGATGTCAGGGTTAGGTGTCGGTTATGGATTTTTGACAACCCACCGATGCTGCAGCCCCCTGGGATTTGTCACAATATTATGTTTACTCATTAGTCTGGAGGAAATGCAGCATCAAATTTTATTTCTTTACTCTCCAAAAGCTATCTGCACCATATTTTCCTTCTGTTTTGACAATAGTTTCAGCCATCATTTGTGTTCACAATTCAATTTAAATTAATTTTATTTGTATAACGCCAAATCACAACACAGGTTATTTAATGACACTTGACACATTACAGTCACAGGTCCATTTATCATATTAAGATGTAAAAATACATCACTTTTCTTTTTCCTCTCATGTTGGACTGAGAGCAGACTGGACAGAATAAACATCTAAATAAATTGTTAGATTGCCAAACATTCAACATGTCTAGCATAAAAAAGTATGTCATAGGTCATCATAGGTATTTAATTTGACCCAATAGATATGTGATAACTTGGAGACATACTCTAAATCAATTCAATTCAATTTATTTCAATTCAATTTTATTTTATTTTATTTATATAGCGCCAAATCACAACAGAGGTTAATTCATGGCACTTAATACATTAAAGTCCTTACAACAGAACTTTACAATATTATACAGAGAAACCCAACAATTCAACAATTCCCACATAAGCTAGGAGGTTGTTAAAAGAGGATAAGCCTGTAACTGCTTCTTTAAACTTGGGCACGGCATCATCTGAAAGACATCTACTGTAGTGGGATTTATTCCCACATGCTGTGTAGTCCATTATTGTAACTTCAATAATCAATGAGAACTGGAGGGAGTCAGTGGGAAAAATATTAAATATACATAAATGTTTCCTCTTTTTAAAATCTCCTTTCGGTATATGGGATATGTTGTTAATTTATATCGCATTTTGGAGTAATCATAAAAAAAAAAAAAAATGCAGACGTTTTATATTAAGTCCATAATTTTTCATGTTTAAATAAAATGTTATGCATTATGTTGACAATTTTCCATTTCCAGTCTGTTCCCGTATCTCTGCTGGTTGAACCCTGATACACAGAGGGTTAATAATATGTGTGCTGGCTGCAGCTGTAGGTTTAGAAGCCATACATCATACAAAAATAATAGATCTGCCACTTATGTGACTCGGTGTCATGTCGTGATATTTCACCAGAGAGTCATGTTTACCATAATTATGGACATGTGATGGAGTCGCATGAAAAGCCCTGAGGTGGCTCTACTGTGCACTTCAAATCTCCTCAAAGTCAACAGTACAATCACACAAATGCTGGATATTTTCCTATTATCACAAAAAAAACCTAAAAAAACAACCATAACCTGCTGTATAAGAATGGAAAATGCCATTAAGACATCACAATATTACAGAGGAGCCGTGTCATCTGCATCGTGCATCTTTATTGCACACAGAAGCTGACGTACATCAGTCATGCTACAACAGCCTTGAAGCTACATAGAAAATGAAAGAATCTGACATTACTACTGTTTTACGAGGTGCTGATATGAAGTAAACAATCTGCAGAAGAGAGAACTGAGGAGGAGGAGGAGGGAAGGGGAAGCAAGGTCACCCTCCCAACATGTGCTCATATTTGTAGGTGGAAGTGTTGGATTATTGTTGCTGCGGTGGATTTTTGTAGAGACACAAAGGAAATAAAATACCAGAAAGTCCGACTAGTTAGTCTGGGTGGAGGAATATAATACGATAATAATGGAAAGTTAGTGTAGACAAAAATATGCATAAACATAATTTTAATCACATGTATAAAGAAACGTTTGCGCTCGTCTGCGTTGGACAATTCTCGATCACTGTGAAAGTGTACCACAGGTGCATGGGTCTGATTTCCTCCCCCACAAGTAGGACATCCCACGGACACAGTCATGGATGTAAATATGTGCTTTGCATGTGAATATCTCTGTCAGCTCTGCACAATGAAATAAAAAAGAATCATAATCTCAGCTCTGCCCTCGATGCAATAACATTTTTAGGTGACAGTTCTCCTGCCGTGTTTGCATTAAAAGGCAGATTCACTGCATCAAAAGAAATCCATCCACTTGTCATTTGCATAGCTGAAGATCATGCGTGACGTGAACGGGGGGACTGGACATTGATGTAAGTAAACCCAACGTCTGAGAAACAGTGGTGTAAAAGTGAGAAAACCCAAATATATATAAATTATCACAATTATATGAAAAGCCCCTAAAAGGTCACGATAAACTCAGCATAAAACCCAAGTGTGGAATTATCTCATTGTTATTGCATGAAGATAATATGGATTACAATGATTATTTTTGAGATGTTGATCTCAATTCTCAGTGAACAACAAAGAGGATGTGTAATTTTAATGAATAGCATTGATGAAGTCCTCCAGCAGAGTCATCATTATTGTACTCAGCTGCATAATCTATCACATGTATATCAACAATAATTTATACATTCTAAAAAATACCTCTAAACATGGCCGGATACAGTTCTAAGAATTCGCCAAAATGTGTTGATCAGTTCATGAAAAGTTTTTTAATTTTTTTTTCCAGATTCCCAGAAACTAACCAACACTATTGAATTAAAACCGTTCATGACTGATCACTAATAAATGTTTTATTCATTTCACGTGTTTTCATAAAGCTCCCAAATATGAGTGGAACTTGTAGGGGTCTGGGGCCCAGGACTTGTTGACCGTTTCTCCCATTTGGTACAGTGATGTTGATAATTTAGATGACAGTGCTTACATAGAAAATGACTAAATAAACTGCTTTAGAATAACTGATAACATTTAGGACAAGGCAAAATGATGAGATGAGAAAATACTGAACAAGAACTGTAGCATATGGCAAAATAGTTTATAATTTGTCCTTTATTATTCTTCCATTTTTAGGTTTACAGACTGAAAAAAATGAAAACTGTCCATAGACTGACTAACAGCCTAAAGAAATGTTGCGCAATAGATTTAGATTTAGACTTTCAGCTTGTTTCTTTATTTTCCACTTAATCAGTGCATGACGTGCACATTTTCTCACCAAGTGTCCTTTCACAAACACTTTTTTATGTGTTAGAAATAACTTGAATTCATTGTTTTTATTCATATGCATGATTTATACTGTATGAGTCAAACGTTTGGAAACTCCCACACGCCTGAGGGGTTTTCTTGAGGCTACTTGTGCTCTTTTCTACATTGTAGAACAATACTGAAGACATCGAAACCATGAAATAACACAAATATAATTATTCAGTAAACATAAAAGTGTCAAACAAACCAAAATATATTTTAAATGTTAGATCTTCATCACCTCCTTCACTTTTCATTGATAGCTTTGCTCGCTTGCTGAGTTGTTGTGTCCCAACCTTTGACTAGTACCACATATCCAGCCTCAGGTGAGGTTGGCTTATTATTTTTTGCATGTTGAAAAGGATGTTATCACACAGGTGAGCATCCTTTGTTGTACAACACATTCATACTTGCAATGAATGTAGAGCATAAACATGGACAAAAATAAGTTAATTAAACAGTAACAGCAAAATTACTTTTGTGTGAGTTTGTTCATAATATTCATATTAACTGTATTATATTTTATCTAGAGACCCAGAGAACCACTTTGAAGTACCTGACAACAGTTTTGGCATGTATATCTTTCTTTTTGACAATGTCATTAAAGGGAAATGTATTTGAGAGTAAAGACCTTTTAAACATGACATCAAATGAATTCGACTTAGCACTGAATGTTTAGACTTTCTTTACAAAATCAAGGCCCATAGGATATCATTTTGCCATTTCAGGTGATGTTCTGCTTTAATGGTCCATATTTTGCAATGGACCATTTGAGTCAGCCTTCTAGTCAGCCCTAACATAAGCAGGTGTTTTAACAATGCAGATAAGCAATGGTAACAGCAACAAAGAAATGCACAAGGTCAAAAATCTATTCAGATGTTTCCTAGCAACAAGACTGACCTGCCTGACAAAGCTGAGAAACCCTGTAAGAGTTGCTCATGAGCTTAATAATACAACTTGATCAAACTGTTACCTGTTTACCCAACCAAAAAGTGAAAAGCCATTGAAACCGACCCTGACCTTTGTTTGGTAGGAGTGGGAGTCAGAATCATTTCTTCCATCCATAAAGCCTTCAGATCAGCAACAGTGCTGATAAAAAGCAGAATCAATGTTCTTCACTCAACTCCAAATCAGCAGAGTCTGACAGGAAGCACGCAGCTTGTCAACACTGTTCATTTCTGCCTGTGATGTCTCCCGGATGATCGGCGGCGCGCTCGTCCGCTGTGACGACCCTGTTTCTGCTAACCTCCCAATGACTCCAGCTATCAGAGCTCCACTCAGCAAGCAGCCGCAGCTGATTTAGACTGAAGGCAATCATGAAAAGACTCCTTACCAAAAAGAGATGTCTGCTATCTGCTGTGTCAAAGAGATTCATCCACATGATCAAAACATAAACCATTTGGATAGACTTCTAAAACTCTGGTACCTTTTCTTGCTCTGAGGCAGGACACTAGGCTTTAAAATGATTACTAAAATAATGTCTTGCATATGTAATCTAATTTATATCAGTGCATAACAAACAGTATTTGTGTTCATTTAACAGTAACGGGTTGAAGTAATGTACAATTATTATATATTGTATTGTTAGCATTGAAGTGTATTGTGTCAAATTCAGATTTTTAATGAAATGTTTCTTCAAAAATCTGAACACATCATCATCAGTCTTTAAAGTTGGCTCTGAAAAGTTCACGTCTAACATTGAAAACCAGTTGTTAATTTGGGCATATTTGAGAAAAGACATGGACCATTTTACAAGTTTGAACATGGAATTCTGTGGTAAGCAAAGAAAGTGTTAAATCAAAATATGTTTCATATTTTACACTATTTTACTCTTGCAATGTATCCACCTTTTGTTTTAATAACAGCTTTGCACACCGTTGTCTTTCCCTCATCCAGCTTTATGAGGTCACCACCTGGAGCTTTTCCAACCGTCTTGAAGGAGTTCCCACGTACAGTATGCTGAGTGGATGTTGGCTGCCGTTCTTTCACTCTGTGGTGCAACTCGTCCCAAACCAGCTCGGTTCTGTTGAGGTTTAGTGATCATCTGATCTGTAACTCTGCTTATAGGTCAAACCGCCCTGACAGATCCTGGAGGTGTGTTTTGGCTCACTGTCCTGTTAAAAGACAAATATCTTATTATATGGTTACTTTTACATACTTTATAACATTGATCTATTCTATCTAATCTTTTATCCTCGCTCCCATTTAACTCATTGTTATCACTGCGTTTATCTCTTAAATGTATTTTATTGTCCTCATTTTTATCCTTGATTTGTTTACATCTATTTTTAGTTTCTAGTTTTTAATTTACTACTCTTTGGTCTCAAATTGATTTGACATGTTTTTGTTGTTGTTGTTCTTGTGTTCTGTCTTAGCATTGACCTGTCAATCATCTTCTAAGCTCTTTGAACTGCACTGAGAAGTGCAAAATAAATAAATAAAGTTTGATTGATTGATTAAATTAAATAATGGTCCCTCTAAATTGCAAAAAACAACCTAACTATTCCTGGAGGGTGGGGGGGGGTTGACAACCACTCCATTGAAGAGCAATAAATGATGCTGTTGACACATACACTGTCCTTGAAAAGTAAGTTCACGAAACAAAGTACAATGAAATTTCAAGTCGCTCTTTAGGCAATAAAAGATAAAGGCCGCTGTCTCCCTTTGTAATGTTTGATCTAAACTCTAACGCCTAAAGTAGCAAAAACATAAAATGTCACTACCGTTAGCATATGTTATGAAGGCACTATAGTTGTCTAGTCTTCAAATATAAAAGGAGCCTCCTCTTTTTCATACTTGATGTCCAGGAAATTAGTATTGTCTTAAATTTGGGCCAATGTACAGTTAATCATTTTGTAAGACCGCATGCTGGAGTAAACAAAGAAGCCATAACCAACATGATTGTTAGTTAAATATTACGATTATGTATATTTTCTATAGGCGTTTCCCATCAGCACAGTTTTGTTTGTTTATGTATTTTTTGGTCGAGCCCACCGGGCTCAGCATGGACTTTTAAGAAAACACTCTTCATCCAGTTGATGAGCTATTTTTTTGCCCAAATGCACGACACACTGTTGTTGTTTTTTTTTTGTTTTTTAATCTTGAATGACACTCTGAAGCTTTCTAGGCTTGCAAATGATCTTATCAGTGCAAATAAATAGGCTGTGTGGTGTATCAGTGTTCAGTTATCAAGTGCTCCGTGCAGCAGTAATGAATAGTAGCAGCAGCAATGTGTGCAGAGCTGCAGGCAGACGGGATTAAAGAGACAGTGACACTGTCGACGAGGCTGTTGGTGGGAGATGTTTCAGGTATATGGTGCACAAGTAGCAAGATCGTTGTCACACGTGCACATGTGTGTGTACATGTGTGGATGTCTTTGGCACATCATTTTAAATCAAGGTTATGCTCAGACACATGCAATGGAAGTCAGAATAGGTGTAAATAAGGCTGCTATCATACCTTATTTATACATTTGCTGTCGTCACTTGTATCCGGTGACAATCTGACCTGACAGCAGCTTTCTGAAGGCGAATGACGGTAATGCACGACCACATCTGTTTCTTTCTTTTTCATGTCTCCATCACTTTCCAGCTTGAGTTTAACTGAGCTGATGTGTCTCCTTGAATATCAAAAATCCGTGTTTGTCTTCTTTCCTGGTCTTGTTTGTTATCACCCTCCACAGAGTAATTTTACTACAGCTGTCTCAGGTAAATGAAGATTTACTTATTGTCATGAATGTTGAAAATACAAGTCACATGTAGGTCGCATGCTTCAACATGAGGATTTCCCAGATCCCAGTGGCCCAGATCGACACACACAAAAACAGACTTTGTCTACTTCTCTGCGCTCATGCTGGTTAGAAAATGTCAGACCTGTGGCACACATGTCCACAAAAACTTTGATTTAAGACATTGAGCTTGAGTTCTGTTTGAAGAAGTGGTAAAAACATGTCACCATTAGACAAGAAAGTGATATCCCATGCAGTTGATGACATCAGACAAGCGGGCCAAATGCTGAAGCAGCATGAAAACAGGGTGTCAGGGCTGGAGCACTTCCTGCTGCTGACAGAGAGGATAAAGGAACGGTTGCTATTAACAGTGAGCAGCAAAATGTGTGTTGATTAGCCCATTCGAATCCTCTAACCTCTCCATCACCACCTCAATTATCCAGAACCACACATGCAATGACACCGAACGTGGAAATCTGGGGGGGCCAATTATGGCGGCCGTTTGCCATGCTGATGGGAGGCAGTGCTTCTCTATAAAAAGACAGTAGTGTGTTACTTTACATAATTCCAGTCACTTTGGATTTTCCACTGTGCTCCTCGAGACTAAGGGGGCTACATTACTGAAGCAGGTTTAAGAAGGCACGTCCAATCGCAGCGCCAGCAGCTCCACACCGTCAGCTCAGACCTGCAGCTCGACACCACGCTGCCAGACAGGCTCCAGATGGGTCTTTCTGTGTTGATTTTATTGGTGGGTGATGACCAGATACATGCCCTCTGTGAACACTCCATTAACTCCTCTAGTACTGTCAATCACTAAAGTATTACAATAATATTAACACTTTCGATTCATTTTACGTCTCCTGCCAATTTTTTTATACTGTTTAGATGAGATTTAATTTGCAGTTGACCAAAGTGCCAAGTGTCTTATTAAGCCAGAGCGAAAATCTTTCAATCCCTGTCCCACTATTCCACCAAAAATATCTCTTTTTTTATTATCTATTTATAATATTTTAAATCTGTGCTTGTTTTAGGACACTGGAAGTCATTTTAAACTGATTAGGTATAAAAAAAAATGCAAGTTGCCCCGCTGGGCTTTAGATACAAAGTTGAATTGACAGCTGTTCAGTCATGCTGACAAACAGATTTTCTTTCCATTTACAGTAATTTCTTCATTTGACATCAAGAACCTACAGCTGCAGCTGCTCCTGCTGGAGTCAGTTTGTACCTCAGTCAGTAGAAAGACAATATAAAGAGCTGTTTGCAGTGGTTAAACTCTTGAGTGTATCTGAGTAGGGACTGAATGTAAAAGTCGGCTTCGTCACTGTTTTCATTATTATGGTCAGCAAAGACTTAATTTCTCAAACAGCAAGTTTCCATCATGAATATTTCCTTTAAACTGAAAGACAAAGGGGGAGAGTTTCTACTCTTTAGAGTTTTTACTTAATTTAATGATTTGAGTAAGAATAAACATTTCCTGTTGGTGGGAAATATGATACAGTATATTTTTGCAGAGTAACTTATTTCTTCTGCAGCTTTTTGTTTTTTGAAATAAAGACACAGACTGAACTGAGGTGGTGCTCAGACATAGAAGGGAAACTTTAAAACTGGGAGCATTTTTCTTTAGATGCTCTTACAAAAATAACACGTAACATGTAAAATGGCAAATTCTAAAAGTCCCATAATGAAAACAACAGCTGTAAATACACAAACAGATATATGCTGAATCATAACACAGACATTCCTTAATCTAAAATACCCTAATGACATCATCAAGATTATTTCTTCAGAGACACAAATGATATCATAAAACTGTTTGCATTGATTAAGACAAGAAATGATGACAAGAAAACGTATCTTGTTTTGGAAAGTTAAGGGAATGCCCCTTTAAAACAGTAACATGGCAATTCGTTTGGGAACCCTGGCGGATTTAAAAATGACTCCCAATGCTGGAAATGAATGTCATAATATTAATATCTCATCCTCAATGGAAAGAGTGACAGTTTAACTAAGGCAGTGGAGCCTTACTTGCTCTCAACCTCCAGCTTGTGTTGTTCAGCCCTGTAAAGTAAAACAATGTTCCCACTCACTGTTATGGGCTTTTAGTTATTTTCCGGGGGAGAAAACAAAAGCAATCAGCGGTACTTGTGTGACTGAAGTGGAGACCCAGTGACTAATATAGCAGCTAATCTGGCTTTCTTGCAGACTGATGTGCTTGCTCTATGAGCTATTTTTAGTGCAAGCTAGTGATTCATGTGAGGAAAAAAACAATATTTCTCTGACCTCACAACTGTAGCTCTTCTACTTAATTGAGGGTGAGCGTGCTAAAAAGTTGAATTTAGGGGTTCTTACCTGCATTACTCATCTCTCTTACGACCCTCTATGACAGTCAAACTACTGCTGCACTGAAGCTGTGAGGATTTCTCCACATCACAGACATGGAACTTATTCATCTCACACTGGTGTCAGCCTGCTGGCAGTGGTTTAATGAGCCAATTAATGTTAAACAGAGGAGTCGCCGGATTAGGAGCAATTCGTGTGAAAAATGATTCCTTAATTGTGTTGAACATGTAGATGTACTGTACCTGCTCTCCTCTCTCATTGGAATTAATAGGAAGCAGTTACTTTAGGTAAAGACCATTAGACTCTATAAAAGTGAAGCATTGAGGTGAGAACTTGATTATGCAGCACTGCCTTCATGTAAGTAAAAAGCTAACCCAGTATCACGGAAAAGCGTGAAATAGACACGCCATGTAACAGTCACGCCAAGACAGACCAAAGCGTGGCTATTTCACGTTTTACCGTGATACCAGGTTGCAAAAGCATATTCACTGACCTTATGAGGGAACTTCAATTAATGGTTAAACTCAAACTCAACATCAACAAGTTCCTAATTTGAATAAATTTGAAATTTGATCCTGATGGCAGGCGAGCACCTTGCAGGGCAATTCAGCCACCGGAACTCACCTCTAACAATATTACTTATATATAACTTCTATTAAAGCAAGTCATCCTTCTTTCACATGTGCAATCGTGCTAGAATTAGAAACATCCTGTCTCACAATGATGCTGAAAACTAGTCCATGCGTTTTATACCGCTCGGCTGGAGTACTGTAGTTCCTTATTATCAGGATGTCCCAATAACTTGATCCAAAATGCTGCAGCGAGAGTACTGACCAAATGTAGGAAGAGATCATATTTCTCTATTTCTGGATGAGCTTCTCTTCATTGGTTTCTTGTAAAATCAAGAATTCTAAATTCTTCCCTTGACTCACAAAGCTTTTATTGACCAACCTCCCTCTTATCTCAAATATTTCATATTATCCTAATAGAGCTCTCAGAGTTTTGGCCTACCTGTGGTCCCTACAGTCTCTAAAAGTCAAATGGGAGGAAGAGCCTTTCTAGGTCACCGTCCGGTCTGGACACATTGGAAACGCCGAACTTCACTTTTCCATGCCATCTCCCAGCATGCATTAGCAGCGACCTGTATCCTCACTGATGTGGGAGACAAATGTGAGACATGTGCATTGCCGAGAGCATTACAGGTACTCTGAGTCTGGGCGATTACACACAACAACATAACAGAAGCCCATTATCTGAGGGCCAGAGAGGAAGGGCAGGGGTGGCCAAGTCACCTGGCAGACCAATGAGATCACCATCCATCACCGCTTGGTCCGAGCGAAAACATTTAGCAGAGAGCGAGCTGTAAAGAGAGATGTCAGTCGACTGGGGGGTGGGGGGCTCAGAAAAATGAAGAATAATATGAACTCAACACACTATAAACATCTGGAGACTGATATTATGTGTCACATTGTAAAAACAGAAACCAAATCATCGTGTATGTGGAGGGCTAAGTAACAGTCTATCACCAGGACCCAGGCAGGAAGGGAGGACAGAGACTATAAAGGGAGGCAGGAAGCTCACCTGGGCCTCTTTCCTGCACATTTGAGCTCAAGCTGAGGCCTTTGTTTGGTGGTGATTTTGTCTCCAAGCACCTCCATGTTTCCAGCTGAAGTGACAGGGATGTGTGTTAGGCCTGGAAGTTATTTTACCAGATACTTCTAAGAGAAGCGAGCCACTGTTTTTTTTCCACAATTTGATTTCCTTCCAGTGTGGCTGTAGTCGTGCTGCCAGGGAGAATAAATGGTGGCAGTCTTTATGCATGTTTTGTTGAGTTTCTTCAGCTGCAGCATATTGTTGTGCTGTAAAACAGTTTGGTTTAGTTCCAATTAGTTTGTTTGCAGTGGCGTTTCATTTTTGCTTGGCTACTTTACAGTTGCCTAATTTTCTCTTTTTTTTGTTGTTGTACACATTACTCTCCACCAGCCTCCCTAACAGTGCAGTTTAGCCCCACATTCTTTATTTCTTTGGTTGTTAATTTATGGTTGATTTGATTTTTGTATTAAGCACATAGTTATTCCAAACCTTCATTACCTCCTGTGTAATTTAGTTGGATTATCCAGTCAACTGGATATAAGTTTTAGTTTTTATACTGTAATAAAATTTACATCTTTGGCTATATCGGTCTCAAATTCCATTTTATTCTGGGTCACTTGGTCATATGTAGATGGGCATACGTTCTAATTAATTTAGCATGTGTTGCCAACAACAAGATGAGTCCCAAAAACATTGTGATTTTTTTTTTAATTGTAAATCATATGTACAAACTGATGGAAATTTTTCAAAGCAGGCTAAACGTTTTAAAAGAGTCTGTGACCGTGGAACCTGTCACAGCATCAAATCTGAAAAAACCCTGCTGTGTCGTGAGACAGGAGTAAACGATTAAAATACTGTATGTGTTGTAAATAAAGTGTGTTAGCTTTTCATCCTGTAGGCAGCAAAGCAGTTAACAAGCTTACTAACCACAGTAGCTCACTTGCTAGCATGAGGATTCAAACTGCAGTCCAACAATTGCCTCCATTTTCTTCAATGCAAATTTAATCTGTCTGAGATCATCATCCTCTGAGTCTCGGACTCTGCTAGTATTAAATTAATTTTCAGTAGCACAACAAGCACATTTGCTTCTGACTGTCAGTTGAGTGTCAACGTGGTTCTCTGATGTACTGACTTCAGACCAGTGTTCACAACCAGAGCTCGGTGCTCTCTGCGCTGTGGTTTGTTAATATTAGGTGCTAGTACTGTTTGAAAGAAAAACTCTGACAGTGAAAAATTAAAGTGAGGCCAAGGTTTTTAGTCTCGATTGAATCCACACTGTAGCTTCAGCTTTCACTCTGCTATCAACAAAATCAATGGGGGATCTGCCTGCAGTCGGTATCAGAGCACCAGCAGACCTACGATCAGCTGATCAGCCTCTAAACAGAATGTGGATGAATACATAAAATAATAAGAAAATGCTTCAAAGTTGTATAAACCTATAACAGAGTACTGCAACTTGTCCCTGTCCAACTTTGGGTTGAAATAATATCACATACAAAAATCACTACATCACAATTGTGAATAATAAAAATTAGGCCTGACGTAAAACTTTCCAAGAGGTCTGGAATTCAGTGTCCGACATCGCCTATTTCCCAGACATATTGCTCTGAATGGATGAATAATGGCACTGGTGTAGCTAACAATAAGTACTTGAAGCCTCAAAAAAAAAAAAAAAAAAAAAAAAAATTCTGTTGTTAGAAAGTTGTTTGATTGAGAAAATCTCGGATAATTAGCACCGATGGACCCCTGTTCAAAATGAAAAGAGCAATAATGATCAAAAACAATTTTTTTCTTGATGTTACCTTGTGGAGTTCCTTGGCCCGACAAACAAAGCTGATATCACATCCACTGAAATCATTTCAGTATCAATTTGCCATTTCCGTTGGACTTTTCTGTAATGCATTTCTCTTTGTGTCCTTCAAGTAGGAAAAAAGTAGAAATGGTGATGGAGCCTATATTAGTGTGCTCATCCATCATTGATTCATATAGGCACACTATTTGTATGCAAATGAACCCTCATTCGGCTCTGAATTGGGCAGTTAATGGTGTTCCCGGGGCCATCTGTCATTCTGCACACTTGATGGGGTTTTCTCATTCTCCAACATGTCTGTCCTGCACTGTTGAGTCCGCCGGCCTCGTCTCTCACACACAAGTGCTTGTATGTGTGTTACAGCGCTGATGATAGCCGCCAGTGAGTGGTCTTTAGATAACTGTGAGAAGCTCACTCACATTCACACCCATTCACACCCACTCTCCACCACCTCTGCACACACATTGTGAGAGCGTTAAAATAAAGAAAACTACTTGATACAACTAACCTGCTACAGAGTGGCTGGTGTGCAACAAGTGCGAGTGGAAATCAGAATATTGAGAATTGGGAAATTTTGTAGTCTTGATTTTTCTTACATTTTAACAGATGGTTTCAACACCATGCCAAATAATGAATGTAAGATTGGATACCACAAGACTGATTTTGGCATCGTGGCCAAACGCATTACTGCAACCTTCACCACTTGATACTCATTAACGTAAAAAAAGCTTCTTTTTTTTTGCTTTTTTTTTTTTTTTCATACACATTGGAAAAGGAGTGGCTAAGATGGTATGTAAATTTTTCTGAAAATTAAAAACCCAGTGAAATGATTGTTTATGTTGTTGGAATTAGATCCATTTGGTCTAAATTTGGAAAGGCCAGAAGAGCTTCCAGCAGTTTGAAAGATGGGAGTCTGAATTGCCCAGCTTGACTCAGCATGTCCCTGTGCTCAAAATTATGTAAGTGCGCTAAACATCCGGATGCCTCATGCAAGACGCTCGGAAAAAATTCTTCAGCATATTCCAGAGTGACATTTTGGAATCAACAACACTAAAGGTATTAGTATTTTCAAAGCTGTAACTTTCTGAGCTAAATGAAGTCGTTTCACCTGATAGTGTTATTTTGACTTAGATGGACTGGTCATGTGGAGAGACACCCCCTTTTTGAGCCAGTGGAGATGAAAGGAGTGAAGAGATGGTGGAGGAGCCAGCCCCTCGGTCCAGAACATCCAAAGCAGCAAAAAGGACGGTGTGTGCAGTACGTGTATCGTCCTATTAGTTTGCCAGCTTCATTACCATTACACACAACCGTTCTCAAAATGTGAGCTGTGGGGCGTCTTTTAGCTGTGTTACAATTAGCCCCTGTTGTCCAGTGGAACTGCCAACAGAAGTTGTGCAACACCAAAGAGCATGTCATTTTGAGTGGATGATTAGGAAGAGGAAATAAATTGAACTTAACAGCAGGCAAAAACAATGTGCTAAACATGAACCAAACAATAGTGTTCAAATACCAATAACACTACATGTTCCGGAGTTTACTGATACTACAAAATTCAGTACGAGTCCTCACACTCATCACTGTACACAAGAATGTTGTTGCCTTTGAATGGTAGGACAATTAAGGATACAAAATTGCTAAAAAAAAAATATATATTTTTTTGTATTTCAGTTTCAAATAATTTAAAAAGGGTAGAAAACAGATCCATGAGAAGAAAAAAAAAATATCTATTGGCTCCACCATTCTGAAAAACACAGCACGTGAACTCAGATTTCATTTTCAAAGTCATGAAAACCACATCAAGTGGACCCTTCTCTTATAAACACAATCCCATTTAAGTACAGTATGAGCAACCCTGAACCTCCAACAAACTCCAAGATTTAACCAAACAGCTTGACTGATGATCAAAGTTTTCAGGAGGAACATTAAGAAATTATCTTATTTTAAACAGAGAACTGTGTAAAGTAAGCATTTACCAAACTGAAGAAATGTTACTCCAGAGAGCTTCCCAGCAGAAGCATTCTGTCTGTACAACCTTTGAGAGTGACAATCAAACGGACCCTGAAGCAGAAAGTCGTGGCTCTTCACTGCTTGAGTGATCCGACTCCTCACTCGGCTGCTGTGCAGACTGACAGCGATGATGGTGGTCATGATTGGCCTGTCCGCTTTCCAGAGACACCAAATCGAGGCAGCTGCCAGCCGGCTCCTGAGGAAGTAGCCGAGGCCAGAGCCGAGCTGACCTGGCTCAGTGTTCTCAAAGTCCACAGAAATCTAAGATAAAACAGCTGCAAGACAGATAAAGAATCTTGGTTACCCGTGTTACGTTCCCCGACTGATGTCTAGGGGAGGCGGGGAGTAACAATGTAAATAAATAAACTAGCAAAAAAAGGATCACGGGCAACAAATGAATAAACAAAAGGGATTTATTAACAATAAATCAAACAACCATATAAGGCACAAACTTAAAACTACTTTCCCAAAAAGGGGAAAAGTGACACTATAGCAATGCTCAATCTACCACAATACACAATCAAGCTAAATGGTAGTGATGTTGCGAGATGTGCCGACGCTTCGAAGCGTGTGTCGAGTAACGGAGGGGGCGTTTCTTCGAAGCGTGTGTCGAGGCTTGCTTCATTTAGGGGAGGAGCCAAAAATGATGACGTCCGAAGCCTCGCTGCCGGCTGTACCACGTGACTGCTTCGGGAAGTGGTTCAGATTTTGCCGGGAGGTTTGACAGCAATATAAACTCCTCAGGCTCCATTCAAAATGTGGGTTGTTGGTGGAGAGTTGGGGTCAGTTGAGAGTTTGGATAGTTTGGAGAGTTTAGAGAGAGAGAGATAGTTTGGAGATTTAGGAGAGTGAGGAGAGAAGGATAGGTGATAAGATGGAGCCAGATAGGAAGAGGAGGATTTCCCCTGTGTGGGAACACTTTGATTTGATAACTCCTAATAAGGTAAGCTAAATCTAACTCTATTTCAGACACATTAGGTTTGCTTATCAAGAACTGTATTTTTCACAGTTTCTTATTTTATTCAAAGGTGAGGTGTTTATTGTGCTCCAAGGAGTTGGGGTACAATAACAACACCTCATCCATGCTAAGGCATTACCGTGCCTTGCATGAGAATAAGGAGGAAACTGGAGCTTCACCCAGCCAAGGTAAGTCATTACAATATTACAAATGCACCATCACAATTTTTCCCTGTTCACTTTTGTTTATTGTGCAAATAAAGACAGGTAACAGACACTGTATTTATTCTCTTTTAACCAGCCACCAGAAAACAAGAGCTGGATGAAGCCCTCGTCTCCATGATAGTGAAGGACACACAGCCCTTCAGTATTGTGGATGATGTTGGATTCAGGGCATTTGTGTCCAAACTGGATCCTAATTATGTCCTCCCTACAAGGCAGGTATGTATGGGTGCATGCATGAAACAAATGAGTACTTTATTGTGTCTCACAGTTCAGCACTATATATTTTTTCCTTTAGGCTCTGAAGGCCATGGTGGAGGCCAAGTATGAGTCAGCTAAGGAGAAGGCTAAGGCTAAAGTGGAAAAGGTGGCTGCTGTTAGCTTTACTTCTGACATGTGGACATCCACAAAACCAAAAACGGTTGAGAAACTGTTATTTCTGAATAAAAATGAATAAAATGTCCCCTGTCCTGTACATCATTGTCCAAGTTACACAAGCATATTCAGTCCCCTCTTCCTAGTTCCACAAGCACTTCCACTGTCCTCTGCCTGCTTAAGCCCATGCCATTTTCCTAAAGTGACAGAAAAACATGATTACACAACCTGCCATATCATATGATACTACCATTTTGGGAAAATTTACACACACAGAATACATTCAAAAAATATTTTATTATGCACATATATGATAATTTATGTACAGAAATTATTTGGTCATACATTTTTGTAATTCAGTCATTCCCAACAGCCATAACAGACACAAAAATTCAATGCATCACATGTGGTTCAGATACAGCTGCCTGTGATTATACACTTGGCCAGTAGGTGGTTTCGTGTTCACATGAAGCTTCGAGTAATGAACCCTTTCTCGAACCAATTGGCTGAAGTGGTTCGATGCCTCATGAGGCTTCATCTCACCATCACTACTAAATGGTCACCTACCAACGCACTGGCACACCAAGCACCAAAACACCTACACACAAAATGTACCATGCAAGCTGGCCCACAGGGATTGTCCGCCTGGCTTCCCCAGCCTCTTGTCCACTGGGGCACCAATCAGCAGATTGACCGCAGCTGTGTTCAGTCAGGGGTTTCAGCTGGTAGCTGCAGGCAGGCTCCTGTGGGTGGAGAGAGCGAGAGCGCACAGAATACACACTAACAACCTGTCACCTTAGAAGTGCGTCCACCCAAAAATTGGCGGTTTTTCATAACATTTTGACAAGATTTTGCTCTCGGACCCTTTTACTTTGTGTGTTTGTGTTTTTCGTGCATAACGGTTTAAAGTAAATGTGTACATTTCCAATCTTGGTTAATTTGGCTACAATCACAACAGAGAAGCAGCTGTTTACTGCACAACCAAGCAAACTTACATTTGAATAAGTGAGTCAAAAATATTTGCAGCTGCAATCTGACATCATGCTGCAAACCACACGAGCTGTGTTAAAGAGTAACTAGTTATGTGTAATTAAATCACAAATGAAATATGTAATTAAGTCAGAATTACTATTCACAATGTTGGTGATTACAAAGAGGTTACATCTGAATATAGTGAAAAGCTTATATGTAGAATAATAGTCATGCTGTTGCCTTGCATTGTTTCATAGGAATTCTGTTTCATAGAAATTATGATAGAAGTTAATCATACTTCTGAACAGGCTCCATTAATTTGGCAGTACCAGCTCAATTAGTGAGCTTTGTTTTTGATTGGTTCTCACTTGAATTCCCGTCACCTTTTGTCTACCAATCAAATCACTGTGTTTCTCTAAGCCCCGTGCCGAGGGGTTTGGCCATGTCAGATGAGATGAAGAGGTATTTAAAAAGTCATTCAGGAACCAGTGTAAAAAATCTGAGTTCTCTGTTAATAGTTCTGTCTTCACTCAGCATGGAGTCGACCTGAATGTAGACTTGGTTTGAGATTATGGGAACATTTTTCTTTCACTACAGTCCTTTGTGATCTAAACACTTGTGATTTGTTTTAATTGTGGTGCTTTGACATTAAAACATTCCAATATTAATTCAAGTTATAATGAAGAACCTTCAATTAAAGTTTGATAGTCATCAGTGTTGAGTACTATTGCGAGCTTCACAATACCTAGTTTTTATTTATTTTTTAGAAGTTTTCAACTTTATCGTCCAGTTTAAAACATTTCTTAGAAAAGTAATCAAATGTAATAAGTTACATTACTTGGATGAAATAATTGAAATAGTTGCATTACTTATTAAATTTTAACAGGTTGAGTTTCAAAAGGAACATTCCCAACCCTGCACACAAGTAGCCTTCAACTTACTTATCTGATGACAAAAAATACTAAAATGTATTACCTTGTACTTGGTAGACAATCACAATCCAGCACAGGAAAGGTGGACTCCACCTTTAGAGCAATTATTTGTAAGAAGAAGCCAAGGGATTATATCGCCACATATCCCTCTAATATGAAGATGACATTAATTTAAATGGTTTATCTTTTCATCAAAGACTCTAACTTAATTATATTATGATTTTTATATCCCAATGAGATCTTTTTTCCAAATTTGTCTTACAATATAGGTATCACCAACAGGATTCAAACATCTAACCTTTGCGGTTAATGCTTTGCTCCTCCCACTGAGCTATACCTACGAAAAAACACTGACTCACAGTTGGTTTGTAATATTTTATAAAAACTAACACGAGAGAACATATAACAGTTCTCCTTCCAATGAAATTCGAATTAAGTTCGTCCCACCTCACAGCAGAGTAGTTAACCCACTGTGTGCCTGAATAACCAGGATGAAGCTTTGATTGAAGTTACGTCACACGCGCTTGAAAGGAAACAGTCAGAAATAGTGTTGGCATAGTTGGCTGCTTAACCGTGACTAAAAAAGGCAACCCACGTCAAGCCATGAAGAACATCACTGAAAAGCAAACGCTTCAAAAGATGCCAGTTATAGTTCATCAAGTGCTGTATGAAAAAGAAAGCAGTGGCAATGGAGCTACATTTGGACGTAGTGGCTTTGTACCTACTCATAGTTATATTCTCCTGCTAAACCTGAACACGGCAGCATAATTATCATTTTAAAATGTCCTTTTTGCTCCCTGTCTTCCTGATTGTTGCTTACACTGACACGGACTCTCACTCACTGTGTCCAGCCTAATTAACATCAACCAAAACCGCTTCCCCTCCTCCACAGAGGATGTGCCAGATTAAATGCACATCAGAGGCTCACAGCACGCAACATAGCAATTATAAGTAATGTAGTTCGAAGATTCTAGAAATGAGCTGCAGGAGAACAGCTGCAAGGAGGAAAAAAAAAAACAAGGATGAAGCCAGGCACCAACTGTACCTATGTGACTCATTTATATGAGAGGATGAAGCACTCAGTTATTATCATAACTTTGTCCAACAAATACCTAAAAGACAGACCAGATAATGATTTGCATAGCTTAAAATTAGATTTTAAAAGTCTTGCTGGACAACTCACTGATACAAGTATAATATTTTAAAAATTTCCCCACTATTCATAAGTAACTAAAGATTAGAAGATTGATAATAAGTATCAGTGGTACCTGCTATACCATAAAGAAGTTGTGTAAGAGCAAGAACAAACATCATTTGTATTTAAACCTGCATGATTTGTGGTTTTAGCCACTCGAGGGCAGTGCTATAAATTGTAATCAAAACATTCACACAAGGTATTATCACTTTAAAAAGTTGACCTTGTGTATGTTTCAGCAAACAGTTGCTTGTTTGCAGGCATTACATCAGCACACATTTGAAGTTGTGAAGTACAGCAGTACGTCTCTTTTAACTCTGTTTTGGTCTCTACCAGCATCCAGCTACAGGGCAGCCTAACAGATGAGGCGATGGGCATCACCGGCGCACCCCAAGGAACCATACAATAGCCATTTCTCTTTACCAGAGCTTCAACTCTGGAACACGTCACCTCCAGAGGTTGATGACTGCACTGATGTGGGCTACGTCAGTGAGGACAAGGGGGGAGGAGAGAGGTGGTAGTGAGCTTCATCCGACAGCATGGGAAATTAACATCAGCAAGACCGAGGAGATGATGGTGGACTTAATACAGATCAGGAAGCCCCCGACCCTCAACTGGACTGGACAGACAACAGTGAGGTCCTCTTGGAAAGGACAGTTCTTTCTAATGAGGCTCGATCCGATGTTCTGCCAGTCTGTGGTAACCTGCACCTGTTCTTTGCTGTGGCGTATTGGTGAGGCGGCATCGAAGGTGGGGAATCACACGAAAGAACCGAACAGAACAAACAAATGGAACAAACTGGTGAGGAAGGTCAGCTCTGCTGTTGGACTAAAACTGGACAGTCTGAAGGCAGCGGTGGAGAGTTTTGGAGTGATTTTCTCACTGAAGGAGAAAATCAGCACCATCCAGGGAAACCCTTCCCATCTCTTCCACCTAGAGCCTGGGGATCACCTGGGGATCACCTGGGGATTAATGAAATCTTATCTTATCTCACAACTCCTGAGAAAAATATCTGGCTCAGAGATGCTCCACTGTTCACCTGCCTGTCGACAGTAAGGTGTACGGTGGGTTTATCTGAACTTCTGTCTGCCTGCTGCATCATGAAACAAGTGAGAGTGAACCAAAACACTTTAGTTCTGCTCCATAAAACCTAAACAATGAGCTGAAAAAGGTCAAATGTTTCACAACGTTGAGGGGAACGTCAGGTGGTAATTCTCTGAGATGTTTTTTTTGTGTCACTTGAGCCAATATTAGTGTAAACTGTTAATGTTAACTGAAATGCATCACCAACTTCACTGAAAGCTTGGAATGGACTTCACACATTTCCCTCTTTGACAGACCTTTCATTATTTCCCATGTGTAATAAGCGCTGTTATTGCCCTCCGTTTTACATTATTATTTCCCTCTTCTTATTATTTCTGGCCACCGTGATCAATTTCATGGTTGGTTGGAAAGGACGGCACTTTATTTGAACTGATTGTGAGGATTTCTTGTCAGCCCGTGATCAATTTCACGCTTCGTTTGGCGAGATTGTCACATCATTTGGACTGCTGCACCACTACAATGCAAAGTGGGAATATTTTAAAAATACCACTTCATTTGTCTGGGATAGTGAGGACCAACAGCAGCGATGTTAGCACAGTTCTTTATGAGGATTCTTTGTTTCCACATTTTGTCAGTATATATTACTCTGACAATCAACTCTCAGCTACACATAGATAGACGCTAAGGCCTCCAGAGAGGCCAAAAATAAATGCTTAATGTTTACATGTCATCAGGCAGAGAGTGAGCCATTTTTTGCAGTGTAGATTGTTTGTATTACATTTTTGCTGTGATTCAAATTGTTTGCTTTTCTTGGTCTAGCATGGGTTGTTTTTATTTGCATTGTGTGGTTTTAGCATGTGGTGTTTTACTTGCATGTTTTTATAATCTACAATTTTATCAGGCATGTTATTGGGCACTCTTTTCTGATCTGATTGAAGCTGCTTGTAACCACTGATCCCCTGCACACGCAAAAGTTCTGTTCGTCTCAAGGACCAATCGTGAGTGGTGGCAGGACAGAAGTGGCCAATGTCGCCACAGGAGGGCGCTACTCACCTCCCGTGGCAGGCTTGCTTTTACCTGGTGTTGAACTTTCTTTCTTTTTTTTATCTTTAAGTAGTTCCTTTTTAAACTGGACTTTTAACTCTTTTTAGCTTGTTTTAATGAAATTACACTGGACTTTTAGTCTTTTATCCTCTTAACTGTGCAGCTACTTTTGACTATTTCATGGGTTTTAAACATTTGTACCATTCCTTAATTGTTATGTCTTGGTGATCCCTGCCGCTTCTCCCCCAATTTTAAAAGAGCCTGTGTTTCAAATGGAGAAATGGACTTCTCAAATTAGGGGGCGTTGCAACCTTTTAACTTCTATTTATTTCATTTTAGGGCCTTTAGTCTGCTAAAATTATTTAATTTGAAAACCCCTCCCTATTGGGCATACATGCACTTCATTAAAATGCCATATCCCTCACAAAAAATTAACACTCTGCATCTAAAAGAATAGATGCAATAGTAATAGTCATTTTATTATTTTACAGAAATTATTGTCAAAAACAGTCGTCTTGCAAAATTTCTTGAAATTTTCTCGTCAGTGTGACTCTACCTCGATCTCTCATCTTGATTGGCAGCAGAAAGCGATGTAGGACACACTAACAGCACATGAGCATCAGCAGGAGAGAGAAGGAATACCATAATTGTTTTTAGATAAAACAAAGACCAATGTAATTTAATACAGAAGCTTAACAGCACTCTGCTGTACATCACTATAAAACTCATATTATGCACTTTTCATGCTGGAGGAATCTGTAATCACCAAAATAAGATCTTTGTACACTTTGACATCTTTTGGTTTGTGGGCTACTAATGCAAAGCCTCATGCATCTCAAATGTAAGTTGGAAAGTTTAATAAGTTCTTTGGGTTGATGAGTGAAATTGAGCAATTCCAACAACAACAAATCATAATATTGTCTTAGTAATACCATTCATAAACTATGTACTCACCAGTAGTTGAGAAATTACAAACTGTTTTCCCTGGTGGTTGAGAGATGTGAACTGAAAAAGGCGGGCCACCGTCCTTTTCAACCATCTACAATGAAGAGAAGATTGATGACCATGTGCATAGAGGCTGAAAGGCCTTCAAGCTTTCACCTCGGCCAAACTTGATCCATGATTTGGTTCCTCCTCTTTGCTCAAACGTGTGTAAATAGATAAACTGGAAGCATTCTGACACAGTGTGAACTAGAGTTCTGGTGCCTGAACTTGTTGGGTTATGTTTTCAGTGTGGTTTGTCTGTCAGCAAAAAAAAAAAAACTACCGTGTCATTTTTCATGAAACTTGGTGGAAGGGAGATGCACTGGCCACTGAAGAGCCCAGTAGATTTTGGAGTGGATCCGATCATTGGGGCAGATCCACTAATTATTTTTCACTTTCATTTACAATGCCAGACATGTCTTTTGGCTAACTAAACACAATACAACTTAAAATCCAGTACATTTAGTGATCTAGTAATGAAATAGTGTAAATTCTATGAATATGAGGACTTCATATAAAATTAATTTGTACCAGTGATCCTCTATAACACATGTACCTGTTCAACCTGAATAAAGGAAGCAGATGTTAGGGAGCACTCGGGGACAGTAGTTTCAAATAGGACAGTACCAGTTAGGCTCCATTGGGTCAGGTCTTTAAGATGCAGGTCCAGGACAGGTTCAGGTCTCAGCTTCAGACCTGTGCAGAATTATAATTTAGATCACTACACAAAACTGGACAACATGTCTGTCTCCATTACCATTGACTGAAAAGCACACCAACATTAGAACACTGGAAATTTGTGCATAGTTGGGTTAAGTTGTACATAGGCCATGTACAGATCAGAGATAGTCTGAAGTGACATCATTCCCAAAGCTGACACACTTTACGAATGTGAGCCATCGTATCTTCTCTCCTCCTATCTGGATCACCTTTGTTTCAGTGAAAGTGATGAGTCACTGCGTGTTCTCAATGATGTTATCTAACTCACCTTTAGTGCTGTTCCTGTGACCACTGGCAGTAGAGCATGTGTTCCTGGGAGAGAAAGACAAAACGAAAACCACAGCCTGTCTGTCCTGTAATTGTGGTGGTGACGTTCAATGTCTCTCTGTCAACATCTCTAAGATTAGCTGTGACGGGTCAGCAGAGGAGCACCAATAAACTTAGATTGAATTTTACTTCTGCAAGTGTGATCATCATTCGAGGAAAGGAAAAGCAGTTTCCTCTGATTTTCTGATTTGTGACATCACAGGTGGGGAGTTGTTCTTCCTTAACACAGCTGGATGATTGTGGATCTCAAAGAGCAAATGCTCAGAGATGCAGTGTCTCTCAAAAAAAAAATGCTAATCTTCTGCACACACACACACAAAAACACAAATCAATTTTTTGCAATAACAATATTTGTTGACAGCCGCTCTGAATGCTGACATCATGCAGCAACCGCACCCCACACCGCGTCCAGAGATACAAGTCTTTCAACTCTGGTCCTGTTTGATCCAATGGAAATAAGAAACCGCGTGTTGTATCCAGGCAACAAGTTCGTTGCCAGGTGACAGATACAGAAGTCCTGAGACAAGAGACTGCATATAACAATTCCACATGAATAAGACAAGGCAGAACATCAGTCACCTCCTGCAACTCACACATGACTTTGATAATCACCTTTACCATTAAAAACAACACACCAAGGTGTGTTTGCCCGCACACGAGCAGCACGCGTCCTTGTTCTTAACAAATATAATAAACCCTGCACACAAGCAGATGAGGTGACAGTAAAACTCAACGGCACAAACCTGATCCGTGCACCTTTTGTGGACCTTAATCAGTTCACCTAATTGACGCATGGAATCATGATGTACACAGCGATGGCTTATCAGATGAGACGTATCCGCCAGCAAATATGAAAACAGCCATAAGTGGTGGGATTATCAAATGTGTTTCTGCCAGAACGCCGGGCCTTTCATGTGTCAGCCATGAGCAGAGATAATGATCATCTCCAAGGCGCTTCAGCTGACAAATCCACTGCCACCATTAAAGCCTTTTCATTCTCCCCAGAGCTGCTCTGAGCGACTGTATATTTTCACTTTGATTTAGCAGGGGGCAATTGTTTACTGAGATATGTTTAGCTCAAGTAAAAACTTTGATTTGTAAAGCAAAGATCGAATGGTAAACTGTGTGCTAGTTTACTGCTCCTGTTGTAGGTGGAACATTAAAGCTGCACTAATCAGTATTTTCACCTCATGCTGACAAAGTTCACCATGTCGTGATGAAGCACCAGAAAAGTATCACCTCACTGTGCAATTCCTCCGTCTTAGTAAGTATTTATGGCCTCCTTTTAGCTCATTGTTTTGGCTTTTACAGTTTGTTCGCTCATTAACCCTGTTTGCAGAAGCAGCAAGTAAAAAACAAGCTCTGATAAACCTGCTGTATGGTAGCTATCCACACCAAACCAAAGACAGGCTAAGTTATCGACCTGCGGCAACAAATGAACAAGGTGATAGATGATGTTCCTTTGACACTGGAGAAACCCCCCAAAAATGATTGGTGCACCTTTACTCTTTTTTTCCCCGAGATTCAGTTTATTCTACAAAATTTCCCAAAGTTTTCTTGAGGTAGATTTATGGTAAGAAACATGTGGTTTGGCTCATACTATAGTTAAGGCAGACACGGTGCTGCATTGATATACTTCCAATGTTATAAATGCAAGTAAAGGGAAAGCCAATATAACTTTCTGTAAAGTATTTTAGTCAGTGTCCAGCAAAAATACCGAATGTGTCTACAGGCTGCATACAATTCAACACAGTATATGAAGAATAATATTTACAAGAATAAATAAAAGATAGTTTAGTTTCTTCTGGTTTAAAAGGAGTTTGGTTTCAAGGGATTTTGTGATCCAGACCAGGACTGCTTTTAAACTCAACTAGCTTAAATAACAGTCTTTGCATAAACATAAACAGACATTAAATTAAAAAAAATATGTGTAATTTTATCTTCAGTATTTAGATGTAAGGAACATTAAATAATGTTTCAGACGGACTGCATGTCTTCCAACTTTTATAGATGTTGAAAGTTGATCACACGTTTCAGAAATTCCTCAAAGACAAAACATTCATCCAAACTTGTTTCTCAGCCTGAAGAAAGAAAACCGCCCTCGTGTCAACTTCACACTGACGCCACAAACATAAACAAACCTTTGCTGCCATCCTCTTGCTGTGTCTGGTAAATGCAATGAGAAATAATTAGAAGTGCAGGTCTGCCATTCCTGCCATTAGGTGGGATGTAATCACCTCTGCCACAAAGGTTATGTTTTCAGTTTTTGGGGGGTTTTTTTTGGTCCACTTGTCTGTTTATCTGCAGGCCTGGTTTTCATGAAAGTTGGTGGGGTCCCAATCAGGGGGAACAGATCCTCAAATCATTATTCTACTAAAACAAATTGAGTTTTCTTCTTGTTTCTACGGTTGAATGTTTCAGCTTCACTGAGCAGACGGATGTGGGTGCAGTTTAAACTAGACGGCTGTTTTCGCAACAATCTGCTGAAGCGGGTCAGTTTCTCTGCTTTAAGACGTTAACAGATTTCTAATTCATGTGCAAAAACTGCGTGTTGTAACCTTTACACACTTCATTTCATTATGTATTAAGAGTTACTTTTGTATTCATGCAAGTGTAGTATTCATGTAATTTGCCTTGGTTTAATTCATTGGTCAATCTAGCTTTTATCGTACAGCCCGTTTGTATATATAATGTTTGTATTCCTTCAACCATAACCTTTTTCCAGTGCAGATTTTCTCAAATATACGTTTAACTATTTTTTGTAATGCCATGCATCCTTTTCTGTACTTTGTCAAATCAAAAGGTTGCCCGTCCTTGTAGGAAATGGTCTGTCTGCCATCTGGTGGAAAGACTACTGCACTACAAAATCTGTCCAACAATATTCTTGCCTTTAGGTTTTTTTCCTTTCCATTTACACAAAACAGAATTGTTATGAATCTCCAGCCAATAATTCAGCCTTACAGCTTGCTGGGGCTGAATCTGTATCACAATGCTTAAAAACACAAACAGCCTCTAATCATATCTTTATTATAGAAAGCAACATTAAGGCGCAGTTTACAAATCTGAGTCACTCTTATATCATTTCCCAGATACAGTCACAGGGATGAATTTAATAAATCAAGACTGTATTATCGCAATGAAAATTACTACAAAGGTTGCTGTAATTGAAAATCAGATGAGTTTTTGTTCAGTCAGTTTGATTTAGAAGGCAAAAAAAACCATTTGAATCACAGATGCTGAAACCAGCGAAGTCATGCTGTACAAAAAAAAGACAATATTTTTGACAACATAAGTGCTCGTTTTATTGGCAAGATTAAAAAAACCAAAAACAATTAGAGGATTGTTCACCACAGTGTGACTCTGGATTCATTGCTTTAACAGGGCTTTCAGTGTTTCATTGACATCTCAGACCAGATTCTCTCAGAAGACCTCCAGGTCTGCAGAGTTGTAGACCACCGGTGTCTCCTCAGTGCCCACAGCAGCCTCCCCCTGACCCTCCTCTTCCTCTTCTTCTGCAGCCTCCTCCAGCGACTCCAAGGCCTCATTGGTGTCACTGGCGAAAGTTTCCCTGGAGACGTCGTCGTGCTCCTGCAGATTTAGCGTGCCGATGGCCTGCTTCATCTTCTTGGCCACCACGTGCCGCCTCCTCTTCTGGGCAGCCTTTTTGCTCTTCAGGTCTTTCCGTTGTTCTTCGAAGAATATCTTCCTGATCTGGGCCTTGGGGATGCTGGGTGTGTTCTTCAGCAGGTTCAGATACACCCCGCCCGGCGTCCGTCGCCTGCTGCCGTCCAAGGTGTACACACCGCCGCTCTCCTCCAGCGTGGCGGTCTCTCCGAGAAGTTCGATGGCTTTTTGCTTCCCAACAATTTGAACAACTCGCTCTATCAGCTCTTTTTTCGGCTCTTGCAGCCTGTGCGCAATCTCATCTATCACCTTATCATCGGGGTCGTCCTCTGTGATCTCATACCGGCCCTTGATGTCCATCTCAGCGACGGGCCCCAGTCTCTCTTTAGCTGACCTCTTCCTCTTTGCGTCTCCTCCTGCTCTCTCCTCGGACTCCTGGTCCTTCATGCCCTCCTCAGCATCAGGCATGCTCACGTCTCCTTCTTCCTTGGACCGTTTCTCATTCTCCCTCTCCTTCTCCATTATCTTACGGGCTAGGACAAAGTTATAAGTCTCCACGTTTCTGCTGGACATGCTAACACCTTCCATTCCGAATACGCCGATCTCTGCAGTTACAGCATCCTGGCACTGCTCCTGGACCACAGAGCCCCAAATGTTGTTCACCTTGCGGCCACCCTGTGCACCAGGGGCGGCCACGGGAGTCGGCCTGAACCGGGCGTTGCATTCAGGCGGCTGCGGATCGTTGGACACTTTCTGGCGCTTCCGGCGCCAAACATCCGCCTCTTCTTCCGACGAATCCGGGTCACTGTCGCTGGACTCCGCCGTCCTGCCGGTGCTGCGGTAGGCGGCGGCTGGGAGCTCGGCAGCGACTCTGTTCTGGAAGGACTGGCCGCTGAAAGCTGGAGGAGCTCGAAGTCGAGCTTTTGCTTCTGCGGCGGCTCCCATCTCAGGATCCGAGCCGGACCCGGAGATCTCTCCATCTTCCATTAGATGTCCGCCATCCGCCATTTCTTGTCTGGAAGACACACCGGAGACAGAAGCTCAGATAACCGCTGCTGACTTCTGTTTGAACGCGTCAGCTGAACTTAAGGCCACTAATTACTAACTCCACACCATTAGCAGCTAACGAGCCAGCTGAACTTTAATATTAAACTAGCAGAGAATCAAATAAACTCTGGACTAAAACAATACCCTCAAATGTCTGAAAGCAGCAGCCGGCTCTCTGCTCTGCATGCGACGATATTTAATGTTGCTCAGTTTTTCCACTTACTGTGACCAAGAAGTTGACAAATGGACCAACTTGAGACCCTCTGAAGAAAAGCTAAGCTAAACCGACACTTCCGCCTTGTAACTGTCAGACCCTTTCAAAATAAATGCAACAATGGACATCGTAAACTTGCAGTCACCGGTTAGTCACTCTTTCATCGGCACTGGAGATACTACACATCTTTGTTTACAACCCAGTCACCTCCTTTTGAAATATTAAAAATGTTTTGCAGAGATGCCCGCTTTTCACAGACCTGTGTAATAGTTTGTCAGTCAATAATAAATATTATATATCATCCCCTTCGAGGCCAATGGAAACATCTTTAATAGATTTTTTTTTTCAGATGTTCCCCTCTCAGCTTGCTTCTCATTTCCGCATTTTTCTGTTGCCATAAAAACGTCTCGAGGTCTGTATGAGTGTTTTTTTTATTGTGGACATTAAGCTTTTGTTTCAGTCCTCCGGTTTTTATTCTGTTAAAAAAAAATCATCACTTCTTTTTCCGGCGGATGTTACGTCATAAAAAACCGGCACCTGCGAAGTGTTATAAGTAAACAATATGGCGGCGTCCTTACAGCACCTCACATCTGCGGGGAGATATCTCCTTCAAAGACGTTTACTGAAGACAAACTCTTTGAGCAGGGTAAGAATAATGTGTTTAAAATAATATTCTGAATTCAAAACTTCCTCGACAGTTCCTTGACGGTCAGCAGTGCTCCGTTTAACGAAGGAAAACCTCGCAGCGTGGCTCTCTGTTATTGCTAACAGTTAGCTACCAGCCGCGCCATGCTCGGTTATTCTAAGATGAATCTGTAAAGTCGTGTTTGACGTTTAGTCCGCGTCGTACAAGAAAGCTATCGGCGACGTGGTTCGGTTCGTTACAGCAGACGGATAACGGCTGACGTCATTGCCGTCATTACGAAGCGTCATCATGACTGGCTGTCCTCCTCGTGCAGCTCTCAGCTGGTCCACGCAGACTGTTGACGTCTCAGGCTGCTCACCAGGTGGCGCTCAACGTCCCGGAAACAAAGGTGACCACTCTGGAAAACGGACTCCGGGTGGCCTCAGAGGACGCTGGGCTCACCACCTGCACGGTGATTACACACACACACACACACACACACACACACACAGTTTTTGTATTGTTGTTTTGTGAGAAACATGATTGGTGTAAGGCATTGGGCTCACCAGAGTTTCTATCAGTCAGGACCAACTCCTCCCTGCTCGTCAACACAACTCAAAGGTTGTTTTTTTTAGTGTCTAAATCATTTATTTCCATTTCAGCTTCACAGTTCAGTGTCTCAATCACAAAAGGGCACCTGTCCTCAGGAGTTTATTTTAGGTTCAGGTGCAGCAGCATTGTGTGTATGTGTGTATGTATATACAGTATGTATATATGTGTGTGTATGTATGAGTCTCTGAATATGAACCACTGCCTTCTTCCAGGTGGGCCTCTGGATAGACGCCGGCAGTCGCTATGAGAATGAGAGAAATAACGGCACGGCACACTTCCTGGAACACATGGCATTTAAGGTGAGATGGTTACAGCACTGCAACGTTTTTATCTCTGTTGGATGGATTTACCGGCCCAATCTCTGTTAATTACTCATGAAAAATTATGAAGGAAATAGTTGAACGCATGTGGCTCTAAAGTCACATGGACATGGTGGAATCTTTCAGCTGGTTCAATGAATAAATAGTTAAGGAAATGTAATTATTCATAATTTAGGAAAATAAATAACGTGACTTGTCATTAATAATGTAAAACCTTGTCTCTCTCTCTGTGTGTGTGTGTGTGTGTGTGTGTGTGTGTGTGTGTGTGTGTGTGTGTGTGTGACAGGGCACCAGGAAGCGCTCTCAGCTGGATCTGGAGTTGGAGATTGAGAACATGGGGTCTCACCTTAACGCCTACACGTCCCGGGAGCAGACTGTGTACTACGCCAAAGCTTTCTCTAAGGACCTTCCTCGAGGTAGACAGCCAGACGAGCTGAATGTTACAGTGACATTGGGCCACGTTGAGATGTAGTCATGACAACGATGAAGATGTAATTGGTGCAATTTCTTTGCAGTAATGTGCACACCGGATTTGATCCTGAAAGAGACTGCTGCTTTCTGGAGTCACCGCTTTGTCCTCGTTTTCCTAATAATCTGAACAAATCCTCATTTTCAAATTTATCTTAATAGACCAGAATGCAGTGCAGTAAAATAAAATGTCTTCACTTATGTCATCTAGCTTTAACCACTAAAGGCTTTGAAAAGAAGTTTAGTTTTAAACAAGTTGGCTTCTATTTGTTACAACGTAGTTTTGTGAAAATGAAATCAATCATTTGATGTCATTATCAAGTTTTTAAACCCGAGATGAGACCACTGGTCTCACTTCCCACTTAAATAAGATCTTAAAAACATAACATAATCTGATGAACATGGAGGAGTTCGCACGCCATCTCAAAAAAACCACCTAGAATCTGTGAAACGTAACAACATCATGACATGTTGTCTGTTTTCTGTCCGGCAGCTGTGGAGATCCTCGCCGACATCATCCAGAACAGCACGCTGGGCGAGGCGGAGATCGAGAGGGAGCGAGGGGTGATCCTGAGAGAGATGCAGGAAGTGGAGACCAATCTGCAGGAAGTGGTCTTTGATTACCTGCACGCGACAGCGTACCAGGCCACGGCGCTGGGCAGGACCATCCTGGGCCCCACCGAGAACATCAAGTAAGACCAAACACGCACGCCTGCGCTGGGTTCGAGTCCGGCCGCCTTCCTTTCACGCGTCGACTCAGCTGTGTGTGTTTGTGATGCAGGACGATCAACCGAGGAGACCTGGTCGAGTACATCACCACCCACTACAAAGGACCCAGGATCGTGCTGGCTGCTGCTGGAGGTCAGAGCTGTTTGTCTCCTCACATGTTACATTAATGAGGTGAAATGTTATTGTCAGCATGTGGTGATACATATTTTTAGATTTAAGACTAATTCAAATAAGTTGACGTGGCTGTTCTTCATGAACTCGCACCAAAACCTTAGTTCTGAATTCACAGCGGGGGGTCGGGGGGGTCAGTTAGAGGTCGTTTTGACCTTCAGGACTCTCTGTGGTCTGTTTCCGATCAGGCGTTTGCCAAGACGAGCTCATCGATTTGGCCAAGTATCACTTTGGAAAACTCCCCGGCAGATATCAAGGTGACGCCCCAGCGCTTCCCGCATGCCACTTCACAGGAAGTGAGGTAAGGAAGAAGTCTTGACACACACGATCACAACATGACGTGTTTGGAGTTGCTTTCCGTGAGGTATTTACAACTTTCCATTTCAGATCCGTGTGCGTGACGACAAAATGCCTCTGGCTCATATCGCCATCGCCGTGGAGGCGGTCGGGTGGTCTCACCCCGACACCATCCCCCTCATGGTGGCCAACACGCTTATTGGAAACTGGGACCGCTCGTTCGGCGGAGGCGTGGTGAGTGCTGAAGAAAGCTGCTGATTCGGCATAAATGTAGACACCTCTAGTTTCTACGTACGTCTTCTAGCAGGCAGCTCTTCTGACCGCTGCAGTGAGTGATGTCACTCTGCGCTGCTTCTTTTGACACTACCTGTCAATGTCTTGTATTAAAACTCTTAAACGTCCTAGATAATGTACTCCCTGGCTTCTTAACCGAAACCTAATGATTTACTTGGAAAAAGTCTGAACCCTCGAACAACCCCGTGAAGTTGAAAGTACCAGTTAATTACGCCGTGTTCCTCCGTGTCCCCCGTCTCACGCCGTCTCTTGTCGGATCGCGTCCTTCGCGAGCCAGAATCTGTCCAGTAAACTGGCTCAGATGGCCTGTCAGGGAAACCTGTGCCACAGCTTCCAGTCCTTCAACACCTGCTACACCGACACGGGCCTGTGGGGGCTCTACATGGTGTGTGAGCCCGGCACCATCAACGACATGATGCACTTCACTCAGATGGAGTGGTGAGTCCACGCACACGCACAGTAGAAACGTTTACACCACAAAAAGATGGATTCATGCAGCTTAATACTTTAGTGTATATAAATAAAACATTATTAAATTGAATTCCATGCGTGTTGTCAGGATGTCTCTTTGTACGAGCGTGACGGAGAGCGAGGTGGCTCGAGCCAAGAATCTGCTGAAGACCAACATGCTGCTGCATCTTGACGGTAAGGCAGCATGACAAGAGACGCACGTGTTCATCTGCTCTGTGGTGTCAACACGTTGATCTGCCGTCTCCAGGATCCACCCCCATCTGCGAGGACATTGGCAGGCAGATGTTGTGTTACAGTCGCAGGATCCCTCTGCACGAGCTGGAGGCCCGGATTGACGTGAGTGGAATCGGTGCCGCGTTTGGTAATAAAAAAAATAAATAAATAAGAATTGAGAAACGTAAACCTCTTAGACACGAAGACCGCAGACAGACGGTTATCTAATGAACATAGAACATGTCAGAACTACGGCTACACGGGCGACTGCTGACATGCTCATATCAACTTAAAAGACAACATGGCTGTTTGTTTCTGCTGCCCCCAAATGGCCAAAATGAGTTACAGCACATTTAGCATCAAACTGGTTTCCAGTTCGGACACCAACGTTCAGTTTTAACGTTAAATACATCGTAAAAAAATAGTAAATTCCCTTTTCATGGGGTCGGCTTTCTTTGCTCCAAGTGATCAAGCTTTTCTCATCGGAGGGTAAGAGGACTCGGAATAAAGGTGTAAAAGTGGGAGAGAACCGTCTAATAATGTGTAATGTGTCCACAGGCCATCGACGCAAACACCATCAAGGACGTTTGCACCAAGTACATCTACAACAGAGCGCCGGCCGTCGCAGCAGTCGGTATGTTGCTGCTTTTTGTCGTGACGCATAGAGAAAGGTGATTTTAGTGCAGTTTGTAGCAGGCAGACCTGCGAGATGAGGACACTTATCATACTACCTTGTATGTAGTGGCTGAACATCCTTAAACACATGGAGGTGGAAAAGGTAAAACTGCAGCTTTTATGACATTGTGTCACTTTGGGAGGCTGAAAGTCCTGCAGCTGATCACACAAACACAATCTATTCGGTCCTTTCACAACATGTTCTGTCTCTTATGTCCAAATTATCATCAGTTGTCTTTTAACTATATTTGCGCCTCTGCAAAGACATTTTTTTTTGTTTTTTCCATTCTCTATTTGCATTTTGACACACGTCATCCTTTTAACTGTTTTTGTATCAGAGAATTGTTAACAGAACTATAAAACAATATTTGGCCACAAGCTGAATGTTATTTGACTCAGATTCCTACTGTACATGTAGGTTCATTAGTTTTTATATTAATGTAGAATATATAAATGCTTTAATCTGGCCTCACTTTGACTACAGTGATAAAACTGATGTCCAGACCACCAGAAATCAAACTCCTGTTGGAAGTAATTAGCAGCGGCATTAAATCCAAGTTGTTTTTGTGTGTCAGGTCCGATTGAACAGCTGCCAGACTACAAGCAGATCCGCAGCGGGATGTTCTGGATGAGAAGCTGAGCAGAACCGCTGAGGAACCATCAGACGTACAGCACGGAAACAAACACAATAATGAAGTCTTGTTTTCCTCCTTTACTTTTTTATTATAAAATAAAGACCAACACAATAATGTTAAAATAACAGATACTATTATCCTTTTGTGGTTCTCGTCATTTTTTACTCTTGGCTGCCACTTGTTCCTGAGCAGCTTTCTTGGCTTTAACCATCTCCACCAGTTCCTGCCAGAGAAACAGAGAAAGATGTCAGACCGCCAGAAGGATTCTGGGTTCAGTATCATTTAGTGTTGTTTAGGTTTCTTTGCTTTATACCGAGGTGTTTCCTATTTATTTTACCCTTATTACAGTTGGACAAAACACTGCAAATACTACAACTGTTAAGAGAATACTGCAGTACTGTTGTATCAGGGCAATCATGTTTGATAGAAGTACCTAATAAACTGACTGTACAAATATTTCTGTTAGCTGGAGAAAGCACTTACAATAAAGACCCGGAGCCCATGAACCTACCTTGTACCTCTTCATACAGTCCTTCTTATTCCTCCCGGGGACAGCAGCTGCGATCTTCTCCCAGCGCTCGGGTGTGCTCACTGGGTACGTCTTCAGGGCTTGTTCCAGGAGTTTCTGTTCCTCTGTGGTCCAGGCGGCAGCGTTGCCATCACTACCAGAGGCTGAGGGACCGCACCGACACAATTACATTAACTACGCAAAACAAGCCCTTAATGATACTGTTGTTTGAGCAGCAGTGAATCCCACTTCCAGGATGCAGCTCAGAGCTTTAGCAGCTGACTGGCGTCACTGAGGAGTTTTAAAATGAACTGTCTGAGCCACCTGTCAGAGAGCAGGCGTGTTTGATGGCTTCCCAGCATGCTCTGGGGCAGTGGAAGCATTACTGTCATTTTATACCGTGCTATTACTGTGATCGGAATGGTGTTCTGATGTCTCTCCTGTTGCACAATAATCAATACAAGGGAATGATTATCACAAAAGATGCCGAGTCCACGATTATTGAGATCTTTGACAATCATCTGTTGACAAGATGCAACACTGACGTGAGAATCGCAGTAGAAACCACCTCTGCTAAGACTGCATGACGTAGTATCAGTATATTATCTGCGGTAGATTTGGGTCAGCAGCTGTGCTGCTTTGGACAAAGTCAGCACCACCTCAAATAAAGACTCCTCAATGAAATGACAAGTTTATGTACATTTAGAATATTTTGACCACTTTACTCAGATTCAGAACTGAAGCCAGCAGACTTCCTTCTACAAAAACAGTTTCTGGTCCACCGCTGCTTCATCTGGGTAGCTTGTTTGTGTTATTGTCCCGTTTCAGTTCAGATCCATTTAAAACACTAAATCCCCAAAAAGTCACAATAACACAAAGCAGCACCTGCTGTGTTCTGAGGTAAAATGACTGTTTCTGTCAGATCAGTCTGGCTTTGAAGAGAACAAAATATAACGGCTTCAGTTGCCTGTTGGAGAGGACCGTCTGATGGCAAAGTAAGATGCTGAAAATGTTACCATACACCTGCATTTTTCTCTCAGGTGGGCCTTTTTTTTTTTAAGCTTTAGTGGCACAGCTGATCCCTTCTCCAAACTGGACACGTGCCGAGTCCATCTACTGCAAACGTACAGCGACCACCACACAACATCTTACTACACTAAACCCCTTTCAGAGGACGTGACGGTGACCCAGAAAACGTTGGTTTAAAATCGATCCATATCCTTAAACTGCAGCTGAGTTCGTGACAGAGCAACACTGAATGCTGCGCAGTCGCAACCAAGCACAGAAGTGTAAACTTGATTTATTTACCGTTTGATGCTGCAGCTGTAAAAGTGACCTGGCTGAGAGCAGAGATCAAGAATGAAGCTGCTGACTCTACGTGGAGGTTATCAGGAGGTGAACAAGACGTACCATCAAATCTCTCTGAGGGCACTGCGTTGTCTATGGTGGGCGCCACGGAAGCGTGTTCCTTCTTGAACTTCTCAAAGGCTTTTCTGTTTATCTCGTCTTTCTGTAATGGATCTGAGGGCAGGAACAGGAACAGGAACAACACATTTTAGTCTGGAAAAATCCATTGACAGTCTGAAATTGGTTCACAGCAAAAATAAAGTAAGAGTTAAAGTCAAGCTGGAACTGGCCGAGAGATTTTATTCATATTTACAATCCTTCACAGGTTTTCCAGGTCTGGAAATAATGTTATATTTGCTTTAAAGCAATATTGTTCCCACAGTATTGTATCATTATTACCAATATTTACATCAGTGTTAGGAGTGATGTGTATTGTAACCTGACATGTAGCAGACCAGAGAGAACATTATGGTCTGGACTCACATTAAAGGTGTGATGAGTAAAAGTTAAGCTCCAGCTTCAATCTAACTTTTGAATGTTAAGAGTCACTTTAGCATCCAGTCAGGCTCTCCGAGTTTTGGCAGTTTGGTCTGCTTATTTTTCCTTTGCCATTAGTTTTTGTTTTTTTTATAGCTGATAACTGTAATGTTTAATTCTATGGAGCCGGTTGCTGATTGACAAAAATCAGCCTGCAGGACGCTCTCATGTGCACCCGACACCCGGAGACTGACTTCAGCAATACGGAGACGTCTCTAGTGGTGGAAAGAAACATTAACGTGTTGCTTCCGTTTCGCCATCACGGTGTTTAAATCATTCGCTCCAACAAGGTCAGAACAGCTACTTTCCTCTGCGGAGGGCAGACGGGACACTTCAGTCGTTCACCGTCATGTCTTGAGATTCAGGGTGGGATTATGAGACAGGGTGACGGGGCTAGCTGGTTAGCATGCTAACCTCTTTAGATGCCTCTATAACACACTTGCGTGTCGTTGACACGACGTCAACACGGCTATTTCTTCTCCAGATGAGTTTAGGTCATTTTTGGAAGATGTAAAACTTTTTTTTTTTTTTAAATCTTCCGTATTGCACCTTTAACTGGCAGCAGTGGCTTCACAAGTCCTGAGCTGCAACGGTGTTCGTTTAACCAAGACTGCTAAACGGAGTGAATCTGACGGCCTTCATACGAGAGCTCACCGAGTCGCTGGAGGTTCTTGGCTTTGTTGATGACGTCTTTGGCGTTTCTCTTCATGCCGCTGGTTGAGTGCAAGTTCATGTAGTTGGCAATAACTTCCCATCTGGAAGAACAAAAGGGAAATAATGTCTTTTAATAGTTGAACTTTTCAACAAACAAAGCAGGGCTGTTTGATTATTCCTATTAAAAGATCATAGTCTCTTTGAAAATGACAATGTTGGAAGAATATTTCTGATAATGAGTGTAGCAGGCGACGTTTTGTCGCAGCACACGTCGCCACATCATCCAGCCTGATGAAGACTCTGATGAAGGTCACAGCCCTCTTTCTAACCGCTGTAACTGCGAGTGGCTACCTGGCGTTGGTTCCGGCGGGGAACAGGTTGACGGCTTTGATGAGCAGCTGGAGGTCTTCCTCGTTCCAGCCCTTCCCCCCCGCTCCTCCTCCTCCGCTGGCCTGATCGGCGCTGCGGGCCGCCTGCCGGGCCTGGACCTCGGCCTCCTTCTCCCTCTGCAGCTGGACGTTCACCTCCAGCACCTGAGAAACAACAACATGTTTATGCCTCCGGAGAGAAATGTACACAACTCGTTTCAGGTGTTTATGCATCTCCTGGATCACGTATAAAGGAAACCTGAAACGTCCTTTTACCTGCTTCTCCACCGCTACCTTGCTCTCCTCTTTAGAGCCCGCGGCCAGGATTTCATTGAGGGACTGCAGACTGGAAACAGACAACAGAAACACGGTCACACATCCCACAGCTCGGTTTCCAAAAGCACTACAAGACAAAGAGGATCTCAGCTCATGTACTCGCACCGAGACCGAGATCTCGGAGTGTTTTCACACCTCTCGTTCAAATCATTTCATCCACAACAAGAAAGGGAAGAAAATGATACAGTTTCATTTTAATCCCGAACTGCTTCATATTCATACTGACTTTCTATAAACAATGTCAATGATCATCGTCATCGTCAGCACCCACATGAGAAAATCTACTTCTGGTGACTGGCAGCAGATCAGTGTTCACATTAAAGCTTCTGATGTGTTTATTTATGTTCTCCGGTGGCAGTTTCATTTTCATTAAGACTGCAAATCAATCATGTTATGAAAAATGACAAACGCGTAGATACCTGATGAAAAAGAGGCTGATTACTGTGGGATCATTGATTGTTTCTTCTTTTTTTAAATGGACTTAGTCACCTGGCAAAATCCAGGATACCAACACACCAGGCTGCAGTTCAAACTGCCTCCGACTGACGGACTGATCAGGCTCAAGTCTCTGCACTTCGTTGACATGACTTCTCTGAACAATTTAAAAGCAGCAGATAGATTCATTAGTATTTTAGATGTTGAATTTATGCTGAAATCACACATTTACTTGCACAAAATACCATTTGAACCCCGTCAGTCTCTTCAGCAGCCGACTGACACCGCTCTGTTTTAAGGATTCAAATTCCTGCGAGACATAATCTAGTAGTTTACTGTACCTTGCGAGTTCCAGCCGGTCACACAGTTTCTCCACTTCCTCCATCATTTTCACACTGTCCGCTTCATCGTCGGCAAAGTAATTCCAGTTCTGTGGATAAAGCAAAGACAGAAAATATGAACGAAAAGCGATTAAAGCCAACACGCATCTCAAAAAAAAGTACTTTTTCTTGATACTACATCGCTGTTGAACAGCCAAAATGGGAGTCTTGACCTTGCAGGTGGTCCGGAGCTTCTGCCTCTCCTTCTTGATGGCCTTCTTCTGGATCTCCTTCTCCTTCTTGGCCTGCTGGGCCGCCTGCTTGGCCTCCCCTTCCTCCTTCTCCTTCGCCAAACGAACCGCCTCCAGCTCTGCCTGTCGGGCCTGACGGACGCACAGAAAACGGACGGGTGAACATTTGCCAAATGAATGAGACTTGAAAGAAAGTGGCTACCTGAAGGTAAACGGGCAAACTTTGTGGAACTGCTCTCTTTTCAAACATGAACACACACACACACTGTAGTTTATTTTGACTCAATCCCACAAACATCACTGCTACGAGAAACGAACAATTGTGCCACATCTAATAAAAATTCTATCAAGGGTTTCCCCGAGATGCGTTTAGAAGGATTGATCGGATGAAAACATATTGCCGTCCAGTGTTCAGACCACTTACTCTCTCCTTCTCTTCCTGCTCTCTCTTTTTGGCTTCAGCTTTAGCTTTCTTCTCAGACTCCTTCCTGGCTTTTTCTTCTTCTTTGAATTTCTTTATTCTAGGGTCGCAGCTGTAGGCCGTATCTGCAGTGAAAGCAAAACAAAAACAGTCAGTTGCATTCATATTCAGAAGGGACTTCCTCTGATTGGTGGACCGTGTACTGCATGATTGATTGGAGTTTTTTAAATTCCATTTTCCGGCGTTGTGATCATGTTCAGGTGTTTAATGAAATGCTGCAGTGCGTGTTGGCTCTGTGAGACTGTACCAACTAGTGTTCGTATTCTGTTCATCTCCTCCTTCTTCCTCTGAGCTCTGGAGGCTCGATTCTGCTTTTCGATCCATCTTCTCTCATCTCGACTGCCGGGAAAACAAAGTCAAACACGTGCATCAGACGCTAAACGTTACCCAACACGGGACCGGAAATACTTTTCAGTACAGTGGACATCAGTGATATTCAGCTCACCATTCAGCCTTTTCCTTTTCCTCTTCGTCTAAGTAGGAGAATTCCCTCCAGGAGTCAAAGTTGTACCTTTAACAGTAAAAATGACAGTTTAACAATTTGTCTTGTCTTGTCTTTTTTTTTTTTTTTTTTTTTTTATCTCAAATGAACGTCCCTTAATTTGAGGCAAATAAAAAGAAAAACCATGTCTTACCAAAAAGAGTAAAAATTATCCACTTCTTCAAAAGACGACTCCATGGTTCCGAGTTTGGGGACGTGCTTTTTGGAAGACCATCTGGCATTTCTCTCAAAAATGGGAGTAAACACCTCGAAAAAGTTCTCCTTGCCTTCGCTCTTAGAAGGCGTGGCGTTGTCGAAGGTGGGGTCCACGCTGTCGAAGGCTCTCCTCTTCACCGGGTCGGACAGGATCTCTATAGCTGAGGTTCAAACAAACACACGAGATAAGTGTGACCTTCAGTTCAGGACATTCTAGAAATAAAGCTAATGTTCATAACAATCAGTGCCGGTGGCATACCGGTTAATCCGCTTTTAATTCATGCCTGATATTCATTTTTCATACATCTGCTGTCAAGACCTCAAGCTCCATCCCGGCACCATTTTGCCATGTTAAGCGCTACAGTGCACCGTGATGAATAAAATGAGAGGAGACTCCTATTAAATGGATAACTTTCTCATCAACAGTTATAACAACAATTAATAACCCACAACTAACTCTCTTTAACGACAACAGTTTGTGACACATAAGCAACTTGTAACGCCTAATAATTGAACATTCGCAAAACCGCACTGCTGAACAGCATGCTGGGTAAACTGGCTAGAGGAGGATAACCGTGGGTTAACGGCCGAGAGGCTCCGTCAGGAGAGGACATTCAAGGACATTCAAGGACAGAGATGGAGAATGAACAAAGAGAGACCGGAGATGCAGCAGAGCTTTTTGTCTGCTGTTTGGAAGTTTTGGGGGTTTTAAGACATCTGTCAAAGACCAAAAGAAGTTAGTGATTCAGTTTCCTGCACTCGGACCGAAAACAGTTGTTTCCCCCATGACGTTACATGTGTGATGAATTAAAATAAGTGTTTAAAATATTATTTTTTAAATATGTTCAAGATCAAGGAAGAAAATAACAATTCAGACTTATTTATTAAAGTATGCAAAATATGTATGATGAGATCCAAATGTCATCATAGTCACTGTACTCCTAATAGAATAATAGGCCACTATAAACCTATAACTATAAAGCCTAACTCATGAAAAGTAAATAAATATGAAAAATAAAACACTCGTAAATCACAAAACCCTGAGAATCTTGTGAAAATGATGTTAATTTTGGGTCACACCGGCCAGCTCTGATGATAATGATCCGCAGCTCTATGTACCTTTAGTTATACAGGTGAAATAGTCGTTGTCTCCTTCTACAATCTGCTCTCCGGCAGCTTTCCTTTTGTCGGGATGATGCTTCAACACGATCAATTTGTCTGTAGAGAAAGAGTCGAGAACATGATGACGCCGACTGATCACATCAAACCACGGAGATTATTCATGAGGGCGGAGGAGGAGAAACACTCACGGGCAGCTTTGATCTGTTTCTGTGTGGCTTTGTACCTCAGGTGTGGGAGCCCGAGGACGGCATAGTGATCTTGATTCTGATACGTTCAGGGGGGGAAATAAGAAACGTTGAAGTGTAGTAGATCTTTGATGCGACTACACAACAGAAAAATCATCAAAAGACGAACGGCGTGTAATAGAGGAAGCTACACTAACACTCGAAAAGGTTTGAGACCGTGTGCGGAGTCCTTCAGGGGTCACTACTCCGTCCTCAGTCTCTACAAACGGCCTCTTGGCCGCATGATGCATAAACAGAAGATACGCCACCATTAATAAGCTGATGACGCTCAGTTCTACATGTCCTCGTCTTCCTGGAAACTTTCCCTCCGTCAACTCTCTGGCTGACTTTGTTATATACATACAAACGTGGACATCAGGCCTTCGACAGCAGGAAGCGTGCTCTTGTTTAGCCTCTTTTCCTCAGATAAATACCACTTTATGAAACATGTTAACATGAAGCTGCTCAGTTGTACATCAGTGCATTCATACATATGGCTGTTTTTGTTGTTTTTAAAACACCTTGACGGCTCTTTAACAAGAAAGTAGCATCAGCTTAGCTCTGCTGTCAGATATGAGAAGTTCCATCAAACCATCTGCAGCTGAATGTCAGAAGCAGAAGACTCAGTGTTTCATTCACGCTGTTTTAACGAACATGCCTAACTCCATAAAGGCTTTTAAAACATCTCCTCTCTCTGCAGCACATTTTCTTTGCTGTGATCAGTTTTTCACCTCAAGGTTTCTTCCACGCTGTGCAGGTGGAACACTGTTTTATCTACACAACTGTTTTATCTACACAACTGTTTACCCTCATTCACGCCATCTGACTGCACAAAGTCTGACTGATACAGCTGGTAACACTTATCAATAATATTTAATTAATATTACTGACTGTGTATATCCTAGAAACTCTAATATTACAGTCCGGCAATAAATGCTTCCTTCGCGAGCGTTCTGTTTTTTCAGGAGGAAGGAAGAATTGTATTTGCTTGTCCAACAACACAAGAATGAGCAGCGTAACATGAAGCACCTTGTTTTTTTCGTGCCGACATGTTTCTTTTCGCTACAGTAATCTGCTTTATGGAGGACAGGAGAGTGACGGAGAAGGTAAAAACTGAAACTGCTGTTAAAATGGCTTAAAAGAAGAAGAAAAAAAACGCCAAATAAGGACATTTCCTGCCTCAGTCAGACTGCTGTGTGACGTGAACAACGTGACGTTTGATGAGCGTTTCAGGAACTTCTTACCTTCCAGTCTTTCGGGTCGAGCGTTCGGAGGATGGAATACTCCTCCAGCTGAAACTCCTCGTCCTCCGACTCCTCGGAGGACTCCTCCTCTTCCTCCAGCTCCTGGAACGAGGTCGACGCATTCCTGTTTCTCCTCTTCAGGAAGGCCTCGAACCATCGGCCCACCGGCTCCACCTGCACCTGTACAGAGGCTGCGTGGCGACCGAGACGGGAGGAAGACAACAAACACTGTTCCTCAGGTAGTTTGGACAAGAATATTGAAACACAGCCTGTGTGATACAGGATGTTTGAAGTCACTATTGATATTTACGTTTGTTCTTTTTGTTTTTTTAAATCAGATATTAGTTGAAAAAAATCCTTTGTAAATTAAACCCGTATTTTTAACAAGGATCCCTTTTATTTGTTTGTTTTTTTAAGAGTTATGCCTTTAATATGAACTATTTGGTTACAGTGTAAATAGAAATGATGGACATACTATGTAAATTTAAGAGTTCTTTTCTAAACCACCTGAAATGTATGCAGCCAAATTAGTACTACGATTTCTTGTTATGCATCTGCCAACTTTCATATATATCTGGAACAAGTTATCAAACGTCTTGGTACCGCGGCAAGAAAAAAAAAAAAAAAAAAAAAAAGAGGTCAACCCTTTGAAGGTTTCTGCACGCGCCTGTCAAGTTGTCTAAAGCTACGATCAGATCTTTCTCTCTGTAACAATTATGTCCAAACACATTCAAGCTATTTTAACACACAAATCAGTGCAGTGTTCTCACCCATAGTTAGTTCGCCATTTCTAAATTTCAAAATGTAGGTCAAAAACAGTACGCGAGCCCCCAGAACCTCGGCTGATGACAGAAACCAAACAGAAATTCGGTTTCCTGCTGCCAAATAATGGAGAAGCTTTCCAGCAAAATGCACCAACAAAGATTTCTGACTCCAACAAGCTGATATGCACAATGCTGCGTTTGATGTACTTATTTTAATTTTACTTAAATCGTATACAAGAAGCCTCTGATGTCGTGGACGGTGCTTCACAAGAAAAAAAATATATATATATATTTGAAGACTTTCCATCAACAATTGTTGATTTGCAAAAAAAACTCTAAAAAGGCTACAAAGTCTTCTGAAAGAGTTTTTTGGTTTTTTTTAGATGTTCAGCAGTCCACATTTCAACAAACTCTTTGTGAATAAAGAGGATTTTGTTTTTTGGCTACTTTCACTAGAAAATGAAACCCGGCTGAGAGAAGCACGACAGAACGCACAAGGAGACAAAATGAGAAACAACATGAGGCAGCATTTTCCCACGTTTATCAAGGTGTCTCAAAGGATAACGTCAGGCTGGCTGGTCGGGTGACGCAGCAGGAGAAAGAGCCTGAACGTGGAAGCTCATTTACAACAGAATGACTTTGAAGGAACGGTCCAATCAGAAGTCAGATATTAATCCAATTGAGGATCTAAAAGAGCCGCTGACGGCAGAAATGTGAAGAATCTGGCTGAGCTAAAGCGGTTCTGATGGACGAAAAGCTCCAAAAGTCTTCCTGAACGTTGTGCCGGTCTGATCTGCAGCCAACAGAAACACCCATTGAGGTTGATGTCACCACTTATTGAATCGAAGAGTTCACCTACTTTTACCACAGACATATTTCTGTTTATTTTTTTTTTTTTTGCTCGTGTCTTAGACTAATATCAGATCACATTTTGACCAGTAAATGCAGAAAACCCACGTCATTCCAAAGGGTTGACATACTTGCTCTTGTCCGCGTATATTAGCTGGACATCACGCAAACCTTTAGCAAAATGCAGACTCCCATACAACAGAGTTATAGCAGCATTTCAATTAAGAGACGTTTTGTAATTGATCAATTTCCACTAAAGCTACAAGCACTCAGTTCTCTGCTGGTTTTAGATGAATTATAAAGTATTTGTTCATTTGCCTTCAGGGGGCTCAAGAGTTCTTAAAGCTCGCACCCTTAAACATCTGTGTGCACTTCTGCATTTTGTAGGATACACGACAGGTCACACACAGGCCAAAGGATCTATTTCCTTTGGGTTTGTTAGACATAATAACGGCATATTTTACATCTGTTGCTTCATTGTATTTGATCGAGATGGCACTTTTTGACGTCTCTTAAGAAGGTGACGTGTTAAATGTCTTCCTTTTTTGAAAAAGCTGTCCTTCTTTACTCTGACACAGATCAAATGTCACCAAGTAAAAGGTATATTAGGTAGCAAAAGATTAAAACTGCCAATTATCTGCAAACTGTAGCAAAACTAGCAGAATTAAAACAGGTAAGTTGTATCATGGTTCAGTTTAAATGTTTAAAACTCACGCCTGGTTTCACCTTCATTGAAAACAATGATCGGTCAGAAAGTACGACAGGTACCAGCCTGGTAATGAGCGGAGACAAAAGGCCATCAAATGCCAAATGAGCGTGTTAATGTCAAGAACTTCCAGGTCGCTAATGACAGCAGCTCCAATAAATCAGTGCAGCCATGAGGGGCAGCAGCTCGGTCACATTATGCAACACAGTCAACAGCATTTGGACTAAAACAGAAAGGAAAATAAAGGATTCTTTCACGCTTCAAATTAGCTGATAATATTATCTTGGTACTTCCTGGCTAATCAATGTAGCAACAGTAAATATCTACCATTGGTAGCTTAGCCAGCTACCTCCCTTTGGCCTCTTTCAGTACTCACCGGCGGCGGCTTTAAAAACAACCGTTTCATCACCGTCCAACGCTTCTAACAACATCTTAGAAAAACGGGCTACACGAACATCCAGGTGCCGAAATTCTCAAGGGAAAGCTTTCTGAAGTGCTAAAGTTCGTGGCCCGCTCATAGACACACCACATGGGCCTCCCTTCACAAGTCCCACTCCGAGAACGAGCTCTGCTGTCTCATAGGTAACCACTCCGTGTTGTCACGATGGCTCCTGTTTAAAGGTTCCGGATTGGCCTTGTTTTTTTTTTTTTGTGCGATAGCCTGAAACCCAGCCACGGTAACACGGTTAAATATATAGTCATTAATATTTAAGAAGGACAAATATTATTATTACTTGACAAAAATATTTTAAAGGCGGTACATCCTTAATATAGCTCCGACTTGTACTTCCGGTGAATGGCGCATCGCGGCGGAAACCCAAAGCTGCTGTGTAATTGTACAGTTTAGCGGCTCAGTTTCTCGGTGGCACGTTTTCTTCCCTAAACTAAATATGCCGGACTATTTGGGAGACGACCAACGGAAGACTAAGGAAGAGGAGAAGGATGACGGCCCTATCAGAGGTATATATTATATGTAACAAGATTGTTTAAGAGTCATATTTCTTTGCTTAAGGGGAAACGTCGACATTAGCTCGCTACTCGGCTAACGTTAGCTCGGCTCGTTCAACAAACGGTCCCGGTTTCACCGCTCGTGTAGATAACTGCTCTAGTTTTTAGTAACCGTAACTTTCGATATGCTCATTGTTAAAACCGTTCATATAAATCCTTTGACCGACGTTGGGTAACACTGCGCCGCTCCGTGCGACAACAACGCAGCGGCGGCCCACCGGAGTGTAAACCCACTTGTGTTGTTTCCACCTCCGTCACAGCTCTGGACGAAGGAGACATCGCTCTGCTCAAAACATATGTAAGTAGAGCCTGAAAACGTGTGTGTGTGTGTGTGTGTGTGTGTGTGTGTGTGTGTGTGTGTGTCTCGATGGGGGGGGGGGGGGGGGGGTATAATAACTTCTAAGTTAATTAAATGTGCTGCTTGCTGTTTCTCGCCAGGGTCAAAGCACCTACTCCAGACAGATCAAACAAGTGGAAGATGACATTCAGCAGCTGCTCAAAAAGATCAACGAGCTGACAGGTCGGTGATCAAACCAGAAATAGACTTCTACCACAATAGGCAGCGGGGAAATGGGTTTCCGTTTCTAGGGTTTTCTCAGTAAAACCCATGTTTTCAGATGCTGGGTTGTGCTTGAAGTGGTGTTGTGTTTTTCTTTCTTTCTTTCTTTGACAGGCATTAAGGAGTCAGACACAGGCCTGGCTCCACCTGCACTCTGGGATCTGGCTGCTGACAAACAGACTCTGCAGAGTGAGCAGCCACTGCAGGTAGCAAGGTAAAGCAAGCTATATTATACCGTTGAAACGGTATTATTTTGGCAAAAAGTGTAGATATGACTGTTTTTGCTTCTTGTATCTTCTGGCTTTTCTTCCTGATGTTATAGGTGAATTTACTATGTATTAAAAGATGTTTAAATGTTTGCATTAAAACAGATTTGGCTCTTTCCTTCTAGATTCATTTGAAAATCTCTCGTAACATCCACCCTTTGTGAAAATAGTGTCAAATCTATGTGACCTCACAAAATTACAATATTCTGCCATGATAGTTGCTCCCCTCTTATGTACAATATATCCAACGTGTAGTTTCAAATGTATATTTTTTTTTCTAACAGATGCACAAAGATCATCAATGCAGACTCTGAGGATCCCAAATACATTATCAATGTCAAGCAGTTTGCCAAATTTGTGGTGGACCTGAGCGACCAGGTGGCTCCGACTGACATTGAGGAGGGAATGAGAGTTGGGTGAGGCCGACGTATTATTTGAAATGTCACATATCTGTAAAAGTGTTATTTATTTGAAATACCCGGTGACACGGTCCACTCAGTTTAGTGTCCTCTGTGTTTTCCAGAGTGGACAGGAACAAGTACCAGATCCACATTCCTCTCCCTCCGAAGATCGACCCCACTGTCACTATGATGCAGGTTTGAATCTCTCATAAACACAAAGTACAACTGGATCTAGTTCGTTGAGCTTAATAACAAATGTTATCTGTCTTTGAGTATTGACTCTTTTGTCCACACGTCGTGCTGTAGGTGGAGGAGAAGCCTGATGTGACCTACAGTGACGTTGGTGGCTGTAAGGAGCAGATTGAGAAGCTGAGAGAAGTGGTTGAGACTCCGCTGCTCCATGTGAGTGTTCACAAACGCTCCCAACATCCACGTCACCGTTACCTTTTCCTTCCTAGAACAGCGAGGCATGAATGAAGCCGTTCCTCTCTGCCCTGTGGAAGATCACTTGTCTTTTTCCTCTTCTCACCAGCCCGAGAGGTTCGTCAATCTGGGTATTGAGCCTCCTAAAGGAGTGCTGCTGTTTGGGCCCCCTGGTACCGGAAAGACACTGTGCGCCCGCGCCGTGGCCAACCGAACAGACGCCTGCTTCATCAGAGTCATTGGCTCAGAGCTGGTGCAGAAATATGTGGGAGAGGTGAGCTCAGCAGTCAAACGAATAGCGGCTGTTTAGATTGTGTGTTGATTACTTAAAAAAAAACAATTAACGTCCCTTTTTCTGTTCTTGTCTTTGTTCACAGGGAGCGAGGATGGTGCGTGAGCTGTTCGAGATGGCCAGGACTAAAAAGGCCTGTCTGATCTTCTTTGATGAAATTGATGCCATCGGGGGTAAAGTTCGCTCCACTCTCCTGTGTTATTTACAGAACGTGTGTTGTGATCACTTTTTTAAAAGTGGCTAAAATAGTGCTCACAACATCAAGAGAACTGAGACATTTATTTGTAAATATTCATCTAATTTTTGCAGGTTTTGGTGCAACATTCTTTCTCTATGTACAGTTTCTGCCTGGTGTCTTTTCACGAAAATACTGGCTGTTGTTTTTTTGTTGTTGTTGTTAAGATACCAAACCCCTCTTAAGATTATGAGTATGACCATATAACCCTGGGAACCTGTTAGGTGCTCGTTTTGATGACGGTGCCGGTGGAGACAACGAGGTGCAGAGGACCATGCTGGAGCTCATCAACCAGCTGGACGGCTTCGACCCTCGAGGCAACATCAAAGTGCTGATGGCCACCAACCGACCGGACACTCTGGACCCGGCGCTGATGAGACCTGGACGTCTGGACAGGAAGATTGAGTTCAGCCTGCCTGACCTGGAGGTATATTCTCTAAAAATAGCTACATGCATGCGTGTTTACTCTTTTGTGACCTCACCTCCGTTTGTTGTGTGTTGCAGGGCCGCACTCACATCTTCAAGATCCACGCGCGCTCTATGAGTGTGGAGAGAGATATTCGCTTTGAGCTGTTGGCTCGTCTCTGCCCCAACAGCACAGGTGAGACTCGCACAGCAGCAGTCAGTCCCTCGGTTCTGTCGCCCGTCTTTGTGCTTCTCGTGCTGCTGATTTATTAACTGACTCAGTTAGTCTGGAGGCGAGTTCAAATTTGCCCTCAGTTTGGTTTTCACCAGTGTAGCGCTGCTGTGTGGCCACAAGGGGGCAGTATGACATTTTGTCATCCGCCAATGAAAACCACATCTGTCCAAAGTGCTGCTTTCATTAACTCATGAATATGTTTTGGAAATACGGTTTTCTCAGGCCAGTAATGATGAGTCAGGAGAAATCATGAGTACTGTCTGAACTCCACTTGCTTTTCCCGCTGCAGATAGTACCCCTTAATGCAGGCGGGTACTGTATCAACATCACATGAAACTGCGTTGACGTCATCTTTAATAAGACACACACTCGCTGAATCCTTTTGTTGGCAGCCACAAGCTCCCTATTGAACACAGGATGTTTTACAGGTGTCCTTTAAACAAGTGTTCGGAATTAAAAAGTTGTGGCTTGGCTTGTTAAAAACGTGGGTCTGTGCAGGATGTCTCCTCTTGCGCAGTGATGCGGTGATTACGACCTTTTTTTTCTGACCAATCAGCGGCCTGCAGTTTTCCTGTCATCTTTTAGTATCGATTCAGCTCGCTTTGATCCTCGACGAAGGTGATACGACAGAATCAGGTTCTGTCAACAACTTTTGCCAAATGGAAAAACAAAAAAAACCTGAGAGTCAAGCTGAACCGGTACCAGCAGAAGGGACTTAAGAGTTGTTCTGCATTCTTTAACGGTTTATATTTCAGCCATGAAAAGTACAACATAGTTTTTTAGATCAATATCTTGAAAACAAATGCAGTTTAACCCGTTTAGTGGGACTGAAGTCTCGATCTGAAGACCACGTTACACACAAACGGCTCAAAAGTCTGCGTGTCCTTTCCCGTTCATCCTGAAAGCCTCTGCAAGCAGAATCTGATGTGTGTTTTCCTCCAGGCGCTGAGATCCGCAGTGTGTGCACAGAGGCGGGAATGTTCGCCATCAGAGCTCGCAGGAAGATCGCTACAGAGAAAGACTTCCTGGAGGCCGTTAACAAGGTCATCAAGTCCTACGCCAAGTTCAGCGCCACCCCCAGATACATGACCTACAACTGAGTGTGTGTGTGTGTGTGTGTGTGTGTGCGCGTGAAAAATAGTTTCCTGTTTGGCTTTTTACTGTCAAAAGAAACAGGAGTCCAAAAAAATATTGCCCTTTTGTTGTCATTCTTGTTCACTTACAAATAAAGTTTATTCCAGACTTGAGTCTCAGTGCTTTGTAAAATAACCATAAAGCAACTCGAAGGCATCCTGTGTTATTCAGTAACGGCACAACTAATCTCTTTTTTTATGGCATACTAAAATGTCCACTAACAGAATATCCATTATACGGGTTTCATTTCAACAATAGTGCAATTGTACTGTAACATGATACTGTGAACTGACCAGTGATGTCATCTCTGATGGTTTAAATACTTTACATAGAAACACAGCTGACAGTAACGCTGACATCCATCCTGACTAGTCTGTAACCACATACATTTAGTACCAGCATGATGATGAGATGGTCAGTTTCTCATTCATTTACACCACAGCCTTCCAGAAATGACTAGAAAAGAGCTACAGCAGCTAACTGTTAAATGCCCCCCTCCCTGCCTCTCCCTCCTCCCTCCCTCACCTACCCCACAGCAGTGACAACTTCACCACAACTGCAAAAAGACAATAACAATGCAACTTTTCAACACTCGACATGTCGGTGTGCTCTGCTGAGAGGATGCAGAGGTGTAAGGCTGCAGGAATGTCAGCTGGAAATTCTGTTTTTCAATTTGTGATCAGAAAAAAAAAAAAGTCACAGAAAACCTTGAATCTTGCTGCTCTTGGTACTTGGAATCAACCGAGGTCGTCGGACTCTTAACGGAGCGGCCTCATAAGAACGAAAAAACATCCACCTGAGCTATGAACACTCCTCTATTCAATATGAGTGATTGTACAGTTCCTCTCTACTGGCACACGCTGCTCCCTACGCTCGGTTTGGGGTGGTGGGGGGGGGGGGGACCCGTCCAGTTTGAGGACGTCGTTCGTGGGATTTAGTCCCCGGTTGCAGGTCGTCTCCTCCCGGTCAGGTCACCTCGGTGGTCGGAGCAGCGGGCCGGTGGGCGTTGGAGTGCTGACAGTGCAGCACGGCGTCGTGGACGGTGGGGAACACCATGCGTGTTGTCGTGTCCCCGGTGAAGAACTGCAAGGTGTCCAGCTCAGCCAATAGGCTTCCTTTTAAATCAAAGCAGAGATAAGATCAGTCAGAGCAGAAACTCATACTGCAGCATGCACATATGAATCATCGGGTTCTTTTGTTCCATAAAGGAACTTGATGATCGTCCACCAGAAAACGTTATTAACGTGATTTCACCACCTTCACTTTGAAGCTCATATCTTGGTCATTTTAGGGGAAAACCATTCATGCTGTATTCATGTCCTACATCTCAGGACAGTGCAGGCTATCCAGATCCTTCATTAATTACAAGATTTTGAATGTTAGCCTTTATACGGAGGAATATCATAAATTCTTAAATTGTTATATTTTTACATGTATTTCACCATAAGATATAGTCAGCAGAGATATCGTTTTATAATTGTGTAGAGGTGATTGTCTAGAATTTGACAACATCTGAACCACGTTTGTGGGACACTGTATGACTCAGCAATTTGGAAAAAATGTGTGTACTGCCTGAAGGTAAATAAATGTCATGAATGACTCCGGGGGTCCAAAACCAGGGACTCACGCTCATAACATACAAACTGTGATATGTGCTAATAACTCAGCTGTAGTGCAGACCCGCATATACGTTACGGTCATCTATTTTCATACAAAGTGGGATGTAATGTCAGCCCTCTGTTGGGAGACGGGACAGAGGGCAGCTGGGATTTCAAAACTGCACTATCTGAAAACACTTTATCGTACGGAGACGACGGGCTTCGTCAGAAAGGGCGAGTTCTGATGTTTACGACCCAAATTCAACTTTCGATTATCCGCGCAACGCTTCGTCGCAGACGACGCACTGACATTTCTGGGAAGCTCAAGTCACGCGGTCCATCTCTGAGGGTTCAACCAGATAACTCCTCTGCTGACAAACAGTCACCTTCTTTCAATACAAATGAAATATTCAAATGCTACTGTGAGGACGGGTCAGGTGGTTCTGCTGTTACAGGCTGAGGCTGCTGGAGGACCTTGTTATACACCGAGCTTCTTTCCTCTCAATCTTTAACTCTCTGTACGCTCATATCTCACCCTTACATCTCATTCACTTCATGCTTTTTCTCTCCCGTAGTTTCTTCTTATTGTCTGTTGTCTCCATTCAGTTCCCTCGCTCGCGTAGTTTCTCTTTTCTTTTGCAGATGTCCCGTCATGGAGCTGCATGTCTCTGATCTGCGCTTGTCGTCTCCACCAACAGTTCTTCTCTTGTATCTCTATGCTGTCCTTTTCTCTCTCTGCTCTCCTCTCACCCCAACCAGTCGAGGCAGATGGCCGCCCACCTCTGAGCCTGGTTCTGTCGGAGGTTTCTTCCTGTTAAAAGGGAGTTTTTTCCCTCCTAGCTTATGTGGGAATTGTTGGGTTTCTCTGTTTAATATTGTAAAGTCTTGCTGTAAGGACGTTAATGTAAATGGTCTGTACTTGTATAGCGCTTTATCACCTTTCGGTCTCAAAGCGCTTTAACATGGTTTTCCCATTCACACACTAATGAGACGATCACCATGCAAGGTGCTGCCATCAGGAGCACATTCACACACTGATGGTACACCATCAGGAGCAACTTAGAGTGCAGTGTCTTGCTCAAGAGCACTTAGGCATGTGGACAGGAGGAGCTGGGGATTGAACCACCAACCTTCCGATTAGTGTGCAACCCACTCTACCGTCTGAGCCACAGCCTCCCATGTTAAGTGCCATGAAATAACCTGTGTTGTGATTTGGCGTTATATAAATAAAATTTTAAAAAATTTTTTTTAATTAAACAGCACAGCTGTAGATATTTCCATGTCTCACAAAATTATTGTAATTACACTCGAAGAAATAATGAGGAAAGTCTTGATGTTTACTTACTGTTGCAGCCGGCTATGACCACCCGGACATCCACAGCTGCATACTCCTTGATGACCTGCACAGACACACACAGTTGTGACTAAAGCAGCATTTAACATCTAGAATTCTAGATTTAGCTCCTCTCCGTGTGCTCTGAGTCGTCCTGATCAATACGGTCCACTGAAGAACAGACAGGCACCTGTTTGATGGCTTTGGCGCCCACAGAGTCGATGAAGTTGGCAGACGTCCAGTCCAGGACGACGGAGTGGACGGCGCAGAGACGCTCGAGGAAGACGGCTTCTTCGGAGTTGGAGTCACTGCGTCTGTCCTCCAGCTGTCCGTTCTTCTGCACCTCCATCACATGGTTCTCCTGTAAAACCTCATGGGTCACTGCCTCCTCCTTGTACTGGAGACACATGAAAGAAAGTGTTTGTTTACAGTGATATTAAAGGGCTGGACAAAATACAGTTTTGTGTCGTCTCCTAACAGAATTTCTAAGTGCACAAGTTTCTTTCTTTTTTTTCTTTTGGGGCCACAAAGTCCTGAGAAACGTCAACTGTTAAAACCTCTTGAGGGTCTCACACTCCCTGGTAACATACTGGGAAACAACTTTTTTACACAAGCCCACACACAATGGACAAAAAAGGTCAAGTGCACAACACGCTTTATATCTACACTGTCAGTAAACCGGCAGTGTAGACAGACAACAAGCAACCAGGAGGAGAAGAAAGGAAAAGGGTCATTCACCTTGGCACAAATCTTCATTGGAGAGGAGTAGCCACTGTTTGTCTTCTCCTTCCGTTTTTTCCAGCCTTTCCTGGCAGCTTGGATGAGTTCAGGGTTCACTCCCGTCTGGAAGGACATCAGCAATAGTGGTGGTCACAAAGAATAGATCTGCTAAAAGGACATCATGCTTTCTTTCTTCCTCACTTATCAGAAAGTTAATTAAGTTTTTTACACCAGTGATTTAGGTGTTGGGAAACCTTTTTGCTTCTATAATATTATCCTTTGTTTATTCAGGTTGCCTTTTGTTTTATGTTAAATTTAGTTTGAAAATCTGACAGTCTTACATGAGATACACCAAAAAAAAAAATTGAAGAAATCAGGAGGGTTTGAATACTTTTCACAGCAGTGTAATTCTGCATCTTTGTTCTATTTGACTTTTTTTAACGTGGGTCCAGAGACTCACCTCAAACTGTACACCTAAACTTGTTGCTAAGACAACGGCTGCAGATAAATTTCTATCCAGCTAGACACTAAGTAATGAAAAAAGGTCCAGGCCCTGATGAAGGAGTTTTATTTCTCTGCATGTCATCCTCCTCTCCTCCTGTTGATCTCACCATAAAACTGTTTGCTCACATCCTCAACAGTCTATCCGTCACCACATTGTTTTCACATCCATATAATTACGTGTTTCTGGGGAACAGCAGCAGTTAAAGTCCGGGGATAAAATGTTGTTTCTAATGTTCCTCTCCCCCACAGATGTTAAAGGGATAGGTGTCTTTTTCTGCGTCACCCTTATATCCACACACAAACACAGAGAAGCTAGGATTACCTTCTCCTTCAGGGCGTTCACATAAAGGTCACTGTTAGCAAAGTAGATTGAAGAGTTGGAGTGGAAAATCTTAATCCCTTCGTATTCAGCCACCTGGGAACAAAAACACAAATCCCAAACAGTCTGAATTCAGGCCAAGCGGACGTGGTGGGAAACTTTGATCCTGTTGTGTCTTCTCACAGACTCACCTCCTCATACTCGTCCACGTCACAGTACAGCCCGGTGTTGGGAACGTGGCCCAGGAGGGAACTTTTAGGGCTGAAAGACGAGGAGAAAGCTTAGAAACACACCGTGTCCACATCTCAAGGAAATGGCAATAAACTCCTCTGTTAGCGAGCTTCAAGCATCCAAACATGCTCGTGCAAAGGTATGTCCGTGCTCTGACAGGTGGCATTGAGTTTATTTAGGTAAAATAGGAGAACAATATGATGAAAACAAAAATAAATGAATATTCCAGCCAAAGACAAGCAGCTGTACCTCTGTGTCCTGTAGATGACTGTTACTATGGCGAATAGGATGGCCACCATGAGGCCGTAGTCCAGACCCAGCAGCACTGATGCTACAAAGGCTACCAGCCAGATGGCCTGAGAGAGAAGAAAGAGAAATACAACGACATGACGCTTCACAGCTGAGGGAGAACACAACACGCACCGCTCTAACGTCCTCCATCAACCGGCATGTGAGAGAAGGTCGCTACGTCTCACTGGTGTTTAGTTATGGTTGAAAGAAATCACATTTAATCTGATAATATTGATGTTTAAAATTACTACATTCAGCACCTTAGAGGCTCAAATTGGCAATTGTTTTATTAATTAATTGAAAATAAGCAGAAAAGGGAAGCAAACCTTTAAATTCGTGTATCCCATCATGGTTAACTGTACATGATACATATACTGACCCAATTAGATCAGACTTTCCTTTACTGTCAAGATTCCCTCTGAACCAGATGGGTTTAGAGTTAGACTCCTGAATAAAAAGGAAATTCGCTCTTTATTGGATTCAAAACATGAATAGCCAAATTCATTCAGCACTAACTCTTCTCTCTTGAAACACGTGTCTTTTACATATTTACTACAGCTGCCAGGAACCTGAAAAGGTGCATCAATATGTCTAAAATCACCTGGTAAAATACACGGCGTCGGGTTAAATCAGTGGAGGAAAATGCACTCCACTGAATAATTTGTTGCATTTTGATGTTCTGGCTAATGTTACTAATAGTAACAGGCTGTTTTGGGAGCAGTTTAAATCAGACCTGTCCATCACAGGGGAGTGAACAGGGCCTGCTCACACAAAACAAGACTTCAACCTGATCGTTTTGCATCTTCAGGTCATCATGGGATTGTTTCCTGTTGATTTGAAGTACTGACCAGTTCGATCTTGCTGGTCCTCCACAGATTAGGAATGTCTCTGAACTGCTTGAACATCCCCAGCAAGTTGACCATGATGATGGCAGCCAGCGCAGTCTGGGAACCAGAAACACACCGAGAACAGAATCAGTGGAGCTGTCAGCCCTCGTCTGTCCAGCAGAACGGGTCAAAATAAATATGATTTTGTCCAGTTCCACCTGTGACAGGAAGCTGGAAGCTCTGGGTCATTAATTCCACAACTTCACCCACCTGAGGGAGCGGCTGGAAGACAAAACCGATGGCCACCACCACCAGCAGCACCACGAGAGACGCCAGCAGCCCGGCGATCTGAACACACAGAGCGAGGCGATAATTATGGTTTTACAGCACCAATTTAGATATCAGTGTAATCACTCCTGCAGTGGAACTCTGTGTGTGTGTGTGTGTGTGTGTGTGTGTGTGTGTGTGTGTGTGTGTGTGTGTGTGTGTGTGTGTGTGTCTCACCTGTGTTTTCCCTCCAGTGCTCTCCTGCACCAGACTCCTCGACATGGAGCAAGTGATGGCGAAGGTTTGGAAGAAAGAGCTGATGAAGTTACACAGGCCGAGAGCGATCAGCTCCTGAAAGCAGCAAACGTGACAGTTTGAATGAAAAAGGGATGTTGTTTGGAAACGTGTTTGAATAGCTCCAGGACACCCCAGCAAACTACAGTGTGTCAATAAAGAAAGATGTTGACACAGTGAACTCCGGAGAGGCTTCATTACATCATCAAGCACAGGCAGATCAATCCTGCTGACTGAATAGAGACTTTCCAGAGGCTCATTCTTCAAGCCAAATCAGACACTTTTAACATACTGTATATTAATTCAAATAAGAGAGAATCAGGGAGAAAACCTTTCACTTCCAGACAGCTAAGAATTACAGCTGTCACGGATAAAGACATCAAAAAGATCTGAAGTCTGAAACATGCCAACTTTCCCAGAAAATGACTTGGACTGCTTCCAACAGTGTGACAAGAGAGAGTGATACTGTGACTGACAGGCACGCTACACAAATATTTGTTTAACATGTTGCTGTACGTCATGTTTCACCTTTACTCGAAAAACAGCTTCATTGATGAAGACTTTACCCACTTATAAATTCTAGATTATAAATTATACAGTTCATGCAGGATAAGCAGGTTACGCAGACAATCGGCTCACACGTTGACGTTCACTGTAGAAACCTGGTTACTGTTACAGTGTGTGAACATGGAGGGTGTGTGTTGGTGATCATCTGACAGCTGTTTGAACCCACACTCTAAATAAAACTAAAACCGACGTGATAGAAAACATGTTCTTTTTACATGATGAAGTTACAATGTAAACCACATTTTACTGCCTTACAGTTGTACGTATCCACCAAACTGTCAGGTTTACTTCCACGTCTGTCCAGACTCATATTGTAGCGAAGACTGTTGGACAATAAAGTTGATTCTGATTCACAGTTGACAATATTTCAAATATGGATGTTTCTGCCATTTAAAGACACGGATGTTTCACACGTGTGTGAAGCTGCTTTTTAGTTCATTTAGTTTCCAACCAAATGTGAGACACACAAATCGCAGCATGTCCCAACCTCCCTTTTTTATTCCCGAGTTATGGCATTAAATAACCAGCAGGCAAGTGTTTAAGCAGAACAACATGATGTCACAGTGAAGTTGATCTTTTTGATATAAAACGTCATCACTTCATCATTTTTTTTTTCCTATTTGACATTTGTGTGAAATCTGGTCATTGCTAACAGCCACAAATAGGTTTTGTGAAAGGTGAAGAACTTCTCTATCGGTGTTCCTGAGATATCACATATCTGACTGACAGACAGACAGACGGACGGACAACCTGAGAACATGATGTCTCCAGTCGCTGCTGTCACTGGAGGAATGTAACACGACACTTTGTCTGGGCCGAAACTAAAAGTACAGTCAGAGAAGTGTAAAACAGGCTTAAAGGTTAAGGTGAAAGTCTAAAAAGATTTTAACCTCAGATTAAGTTGGATTTGATAAATACTGATGGTGTTTCTGTCCTCACAGAAAATGCAGATGCTTCAATTTTTCTGATGTTCAACTTGCAGCCTTTGAAACTAACTCATCTAGACTTGTAAAGGACACTTAGTCTTAGTCTCTTTAGATGGAATTCATTTGAATATCAAACAACATATCACTCCGTGAAATGATCTCTCCTTTCATCCAGCTGTTCTGCTCTGCCATGTCAGCGATATTTTCCATTGAACATGTTTACATGATCGGACACTTATTTACCAATTCACATGGCAAGAAATCAGCTGTGTCTAGGACAGATCAAGTTTCTCTAGTCCTCCACCCTGATTATAGAAAACAAAATCACGTTCTGTTTTACACAATGTCTAAAAAAAAATGAGGTTCTTAAAGCAGAACAACTGTAACCCCGGTAACTTAAGTGCATGCAAACAAACTGCTAGAGTTTATCTGTAGCTCGTCAGCAGCTCCTTACATGTCCACACTCACCTGGTTGCCGTCCACGCTGTAGCCGTGTTTCAGGGCAAAGGTCTTGGCGAGTGAGATGCCCATTGAGAATCCAACGATCGCTACAGCGAAGGAGTCGGTGACCAAGCTGGGTAACAGAGAGAACTCTGGGACGGCAGGAGGGAGAAGCCTGAGAACACGGAAGAAAACACTTTCAGCTCATCCACCTCGGTGTGTCAAGGATTTTTCAGCCGAGATCTTGTGGTGGTTCTTTTTACGGTTTAAAGTTGGAAACAAGAACCGACAGCAAAAATATAAAACACAAGTTCTCCAATACATCCAGATGTTCGCCTCAATAAACTCCCCTGACAAAGAGCGAGCGCCTACCCTGTTGGTATCTTCCCGACCACGTCCACCTTGTGGTTGTCGGACAACGACAAACCGTACGACACGCCCGTCGACACTAAAACCACGATGATCTCTCCGGGGATGGGAATGGGCAGCTTCTTCTTGAAACGTTCGTTAAGGTCTTTGACAGCATAAAGAAAAACAAGGCACCCGAGGCCCAGGACGAGGGTGGAGACGTTGGTGGTGGTGATGTCCGTGACCACTGCTGCGACGCTCTGTGGTGATAAGAGGCATGATGATGTAAAAGTCATTCACTTGTTGCGTTTATCAGATATACTGTAAATGCAAATCCTTCCTCCCTCCTACAAACACTCCAGGAGCTGCTAGAAACTCACGTAAACAGCAGAGAGGGGTCCAGTGAAGCGCTGCGTTTTCACCCCCAGCAGGTACTTCAGCTGGGAGATGAAGACGTGCACGGATGCTGCTGTAGTGAAGCCTCGCACCAGAGGCTCCGTGAGGTAGATCGCCACGAAGCCGAACCGGAGAAGACCGAAGACAATCTGAAAAGAAAGCAAACGACAATTAAGAAAGCAAGAAGTAGCGAAGCTGCGAGGTGACGGCTTCATTTCAAATAAAAAAAAATGTAAATCCAGTGAATCCAATGAAAATTTGGAATAACGAGCAGAATGTTTGAGACATGATTCTAAAATGTTTTTTTTTTTCTGCGGCAATTAAAACATAAAGGTTGTTCTGTAATCTTCATGTTTGTTTAGGGGGGCTTCAGCCCCAACAACCCCCCCTGCTAGAGTCACCAATGCCGTTAGCTTCCATCCAGTCTTCAATTATGTTGTGTGATGCTTCTTTTTTCTGTCATGTGGTCGGCTGAACATGACAGCACAAAAAAAATAAACTAACAAACATTACCTGAAAAAACGAGTGACTACGGTGTGAGACGAACTTTAATGAAACTCAACGTGTGTCTTAAACTCTTAAAAAGAGCAAATATGACGTGATTTGGCAGCTTCAGCATATGTTTTTATCTGCTGTCTTACCTTTGAAAACACAGGTCCTTCTTCACAGAAAAGAAGCCTACAGCATTGATAGGCCATTACTTCTAAGCTGTAACCAATCAGATAAAGCTGTGGGCGGGACATTGCTCAACACCCAGAGGTGGTGACTGCAGAATGAGAGACGGCTGCATCGGAGCCAAAGCAGTGCATTTTTAAATTGATTTATTTTATCGGTGATTGAATACAAAAATGTACCATCCATCCATCCATCCATTATCTATACCCGCTTTATCCTGAACAGGGTCACGGGGGGGCCACAGCCCACCCCAGCTCACTTTCGGACGAATGCAGGGTACACCCTGGACAGGTCGCCAGCCTATCATAGGGCCTAAAAAACATACCAATATGGATAATTGTAAAAATGCTAAATATCGGCCCTGAAAATTGGCCAGGCTGATAATCTTCCTTTGGGTAAACTCTTTTTTTTTTTTTTGGTGTGAAACATTCTGAGCAATCTCTTCCCTTTTGTCTTTGTGAACAGCAGCTTGCGGTTGCTGGCTGAGTGTGTTGGATGTTTGGAGGCTGACCTGGATGACTCCCACCAGGGTAGTGAGCACCACGGCCACCTGGACCCTCCTGAAGTCACGAGTCTCCACGTCCAGGACCGCAGACATGTTGGATCCGTTGGCAGGGAGAAGAATAAACTTGGAGTCCGGGACCTCCCTCACCACCACGCCTCCAATCATCAGACTTATGACAGCGAAGGTGCCTGCAGGTCATAAACAGATGCAAACACTTTAACAGCCATCTGTCCAACTTCATGTCAGTCATCTTTCCAGGCTCTGGACAGTATTATATGCACGTGTGTGCGTGCGCGTGTGTGTGTGTGTGCGTGTGTGTGTGACTGCACTCTATCATGTGTAGTGTCCCTGTGAGTGAAAAGGCCATGTTGCCCAGCGCTTGAACAGCAGCCCAGTTATTCTGTCTCTCTCTGCCAGCAGTTAAGAGGTCCTCATTTCCACGGCAACCTGCAATCAGGCCAGATGTCAGACAGAGGCCATTCACCAGCAAGGAGCGCTGCCGTGTTCTTTTTCAGATCGACTCTTTAGTTTCGAAAGGTTGAACAGCTTGGGTTTATCGTGCCCGTTTGGTCAGCGGGACTTAAAGGTTGAACTGACATTTGAGATGACTTGGACCCCGAGGTAGAAAAACATATGTCAATCCCCTCCCCAAGTGTACTGATCAAACGGTGGTCTAAAATGAGTCCCAAAAGAAAGATGGCAATTTGGCTTCACCTCTGAATATGAGAATGAGGTGGTGGCTTTTAAATGAGGACATTTTTCATTGATCTGAACTGGAGCCAGAACTTTTTTCCCGCCTCCAACTCTTGTTATTGCATATAAATGTGAGTAAGTATGAGAATCCATTCAGACCTGCAGGTTTTATCTGTCATTCAAGTATTTTTATAAAACGTTGCCAAATAATCGAAAGAAAAAAAAAGACAGAAAAATATATTTTTGTCTTTTAAGGGGTTTCTGTTTCCCCACCATCCATAACTTATCAAATAGATTTCTTTTTGTACATACTGACTGTTTAGAGTATATTTTGTCAGTTTTCCAGGATGAACACACAACATATTAAAAAAACCCACACACACAGTTCCAGTGTATTTAGTATTTGCTTCTGCACGTGTGCTCCATGTGTTGAGTTTGCAAAACAACTGCAAACTCGCACTGATGCAACCTTCAGTCGGTGCAGCTCATCGTGGAAATGCTTGACCTTTGCTCCTCCTATTTTCAGGCCTGCTGCCTTGAGGTGTCGTGATGTTCACTGGAGTCCTGAACTTCGAGTGTGTGTATGCGAGTGTGTGCGAGTGTATGCGAGTGTGTGTGCGTGTGTGTGCATGCGTGTGCGTGCGTGCGTGTGTGTGCGTGAGAGCAGCCCAGTTATTCCCTCTCACTGCCAGAACTTGAGGTATCATCATTTCCACACCGTGTCCAGGGGAGATGTTGGGCGGAGGCCATTTTGCAATCAAGTCAGCTGCTTCTTGTTGCGTTTAATTTCGATCAGCTGGTTCCTTTTATTGTTCCCATTTGTCAGATGTACTCGTGTGTCACGGCTGACGGGCGGGGTCACTAAAGTTTCTCAATCCTTGCTGCTCACGTCAGCTGAGAAAACGCTTATCACAATTGGATGAACATATTTCCTGCTCATCCCATTTTTAGTTTTATTATTTAGGAACATGATCCAGCATTTCATATCTGGGAGTGGCAAAAGTATGTGAACCTCCAGGAACCTCTCACTGCAGCAGTGAGAAGCCGTTTTCTTTTCTACACCGCTGGTTTTTCCTGCTGTGAATTAACAAGTCCGGGTTAAACCACTGAATTGTATTTGCATTTTGTTTCTGCGATACGTACTTTTAATGTCGAACCGGAGACGTTTGTTTGTTGTTTTGGGCGCTGCTCACCTCTGTAGATGAACTGCTTCCTTCGAAACTCGATTCATTCTGTGCTGCTGGTCCTTCTTGGAGGAGTGGGGAGGTTGCAAAGCTACATGTCTCTGATCAACTGCTACAAGTGATACTTAGTTTAAGTTTTGGCGCTGACAAAAACTTTCTCTGGAAAATAAAAGTCATGAAAACAATCTAAGAAATCGTATCTTATTTTGCAATTTTTATTTTTTTTGCATTACGATGTACTTTTCAGGTGTCAATCTGGTCAATTAACTGTTTTCAGTGACAGTTTTTTTTTGTGTTTTTAAATTTCACATGTTTCTGTGCCAATCTTTTGTTTTTCAGTTCCAACTCTCTGTCACCATTTTGCCGTGGAGAGATGGGATTTGAGGGGGCCAAGGAGTACAGGACGTACATAGAATTTGCATACTTATAGGAAGCATCACTCCTTCTGAACCTGCCGTCCAGTCAGAAGAAGACTGACACGACCCTGACCACCAGTTCTCCTGCACCTCCCTGACTTTGCTCAGACTGCATGCAAATCTGATTTGTTTCTTAAATCAGATCTTTAAGAAAGACTGCACGGACTGATATTTGCAAGTGAGAGGACCAGATTTTGTGTGTCCAGGGTTCACCAGCCTATCTGCACTGGTTGCTGCGGTAACGATGTACGCGTAGCTGTGCTGGTGATGGGTGTCGACCTCTGGTTAATTTGAACCAATCAGCATGTGCCCAAACCGGCCCTGTGTCCACCATCATGTTTTTTTTCCAGCATTTTCATTAAATTGTTTTAATGAGTGCCAGCAGCCTAACAAGGTGCCGACCGTTTTATTCTTCGGGAATTTTTTTCGGTCAGCAAGAGTTGAAAAATATAACACGGCGCTCGTCACTGTCACCAGCCGTCCAATCACAGTGAAGGAGGGACGGGACAACAGCAGGTAACCACCGACACTGGTCGCTGATTGGTCCGCCCTCGGTGGCTGTGCAAACATTAATACGAGCTACAAGTTACCAGACTGCATTCAGAGCGAAGAAAACTGAAGCTGTGAGCAACAGTCGGTGCAGCCGGATCGATTGCGATTTGCAAAAATCGAATTTGATGTGATTCTTTGCTTCCCAGATTTTCAAAAATTAATCTGGATACAATCTGAATATGACAAGAAACGGATTCTGGCTGGAAGTCTGAACAGTGCCCACATTGGTTTCTTTCTATGGTTGTTTTTCACATCGAACCGGGCTGGACTCAAGATGACTATTGACAGATGATCTACTGGAAGAAGTGGCAACAACAGTTATTATGTCGGCTCGCTAAGCCGTTGTTAATGTTAGATCTCCCATCCTCTGATGCCTTTTGTTCTCTGGGAGTTTGGGGATCATGTTACCGTTGCTGCACAAGGTCCGAACGCGTTCTAACATATAATGTTTTGCAGTATCTCACGGACAGCACCAGCAAACACAAACATCACAAACCACCTCAGCGGGCAGGAGATCTCGCAGCGTCAAACAAACAGACAAACATGAAGGAAAAAAAAATCTGAAGATTGACATTGAAAGGCTGCAAAATAAAATAAGATATACGGATTGCTGGATTGTAATTTACTCTGTTCACAAGGCGGTCACACCAGACACGGAAAGGGAAGGCTCACATGCTTCTGCCACTCACAAAATATGTAATATTAGATCATTTTCCTCAATAAATAACAGACCAAGCATAATAATCTTTATCTCATCTGTTCAATTGGGTTCTCTTAAATCTACTTTAAGGAGTTGTGTGAAAATAATGATGATATTTTGGGCTATATTTATGCAAATCGATTTTCAAGCACCACTGTAGATACCTGCAGCAATAACAGGGCCACTTTACAAGATTATTGCTGTAAAAAATAAAATCTGTTGGGAACCATGAAAAAGTGAGTCCAGTCTGGCACCGCCCACAGGTGGCGGCACCGGTTTCAGCTTGGAGGGACAGATTCACGACCCAAAAGCAAAACCTCTAACTGAGACTTGAACTTAATTTCTCACCTATTGAAATGTGTCTGGACGTGCCAAAGAAGGTGTACAGCAGGACGGGGTAGAACGAGGAGTACAGACCGTAAACCGGAGGAACAGCCGCCAGCATGGCGTAGGCCAGCCCTGTGGAACGAGGGGAAGGGAGAGATGTAAAGCAAACAGTCCCAGCAGCAAAGCGATTGCATCACAAAGTCAGAGTACAGATAGCAAAACAAACACCGCGTGAAGCCGAAAGCGGCTCGGCGGGACCGGCCAGCCGGGCCTTCACCCCATTTAACCCTTTGTGTTACCGCAGGTGGCTACTGTAACAACACTACAGGGACCGCAGTGGACTGACCTTGAGGGAGCTGCACGACTCCCGTGCTGAGACCCGAGACCACGTCTGAGAAGAGGTTCTGCTTCACCGGATAGGACGGCAGCCACGTTAGAATGGGCAGGAAGTTCAGAGCTACCGCCTTCGCCTTCTTCGACGAACACCTACGAAATGAGGTGGAAAATGTTCATTTTGTATCGGTTTGTCATAATGAAAACATAATGCAGGATTTTCAAGTCACATCACAGAAAATATTTATTTGATGTTTGATGTTTTTTTGGTTGTAGCTCTTCTACGTGCTTCTCTTCCTTACTTACTGAGAATATTTCTGCTGCACTCACCTGCCTCCTTATTGACTGTAAACCTAGAAAGTTTGCACTGTGCATTGTAAACACCGACAAGAGATATTTGTTCATTTTAACATCCTGCTAGAAACTGACAATCGTTAAAAAAAAACAATTGATTTTTATGTTGAAAATTTAGAGATTTCAGATGTTTTACATGAGTAAACAAGTAAATAATCAAATATTATTTTGGCTCTGCTTCTCTAATGCAGTTCTACATCGTTGATCATTCAGTGTATTTGTAATAATAATTCAACAAAACAACAAGTTTGAATATGTCACTGTGCTGTGGGAAATTGTTAGCATGCATTTTCACATTTCCTGACGTTTTTACAGACTAAAACATGTGATCAGTTTGTGTTTTAGATCAATCGGTTCGTTCCTCATTCTATATAATGGTGGAATAAAAAGAAAAACATTCACGTCTTGAAATTTCTTACATTTGACAAATGTTTGGCATTTTTGTTCAGTCGATGTCTTAAATTAAAAGTCCATCATCAAAACTGTTGCTGAATGAGCAGTTCAATTTATTGATTCATCAAATGCACTTTTGAAAAAACTTTTGACTTTTTAAATCTATGGTACTTAACTCCCAGAATCAGCGACTTTTTATTGTCTTCTGGATTTAATTTGATGAGGAATACATTAAAAACTATACGGACCTGAGACCTGCAGAGATATTTCCTCTTTGACTGGTGTGGATGTGTCTGCACAGATTCAACGACGTGTTCGACAGAACTTCAGCAGGACAAAAGGACAGAAACATTTCAGTCTCCGGACTTACTGGAACTTCTCTGCCAGCCTCTGTCGGAGGGTCGACGAGTCTTCTTTGCGGTGGCGAAGCTTCGTCCGGATGAACGCTTCATCGTAGACCGGACGCTCTATCCTGTACGTCAGCTGTGAGTCTGCTGCTGCTGCTGCTTCTTCTTCTTCTTCTTGCTCCATGACTGAGGCAGCGGGGATGATTGTAGCGAATCAGAGTCTCTTTATCTCCCGTGTAGTTTATCTCTCCCACGACTTCATCTCTGTCCTTGTTCTGATTGGTGTGCTTTCATTCCTTAAACGGCTCCAATATCCGTCTGTCTGTACTTCCTTGTTCTGCTCAGAGGGGAGAGGAGAAGAAAAAAAAAACAGATGTAATTCAACAAGCAGCGGCGACGACAACCAGCCAGGCCTGTGTTCGTTTCTGTGCTGATGACAGACTTGGGTCGATTTTGCAGAGCCATCAGTTTTGAGGAAATGTTTTATCTGATTTGTAGTAAATATTTGGTCGTTGGCCAGCAAAGGTTGCATCATATTTCATCTACCACTGGGAAAACGTTTGCTGAGAGCACGTAGAGTTTCCTCTGGGCAGGTCTGAACAGAATCTTTCACGGCACAGAGCAAACATTTCTTTCAAAAATCGTGTAAACCAACATGCCTTCATGTTTTACGTGGTATTTTCATTCTTAATTTTTCAATGTCAATTAGTCTGCCATTTGTTTTTGTTTTTTTTTCACAAGTTTGGTCTTCAAAATGTCAGAATGGTGAAAAATGTCAACAAGTGTTTCCCAAAGCCAAAAGTGCAGTCAAAGATTTGTGGTTTTGTAGCAACCAGTTGTCTCCAACCCAAAGATATTCTGTTTCGTATCACAGAGGTTGAAAGGGACCAGAAACTATTCACATTAAAAAAAAAAAAAAAAAAAAAAAAACTGGAATCAGAAAATATATGCATTTTTTCGATTTAATCAATTATCAAAACAGTTAGCTATTAATTTTCTGTCGCTCAACTAGTCAATTAATCGACTGATTGCAGCTCTAAAAGAAATGAATTGTATTTTCTGTCAGATGGAGATGTTGCCTTCAGAGACAACAGAAAACTCGGACACCAACAAAAGAGGTGTTGACGGTTGAAGAAATAGTTGCAAGGACAAAAAAAAAAAACACATCAGTGTTAATGTAAACTTTATGACTGGTAAAGCATTTACAGTGAACTTAATCCAGGTTTTTAGTTGTCAAGCACACTCAGACAATTTTGACATCCGTTTAAAATATCTGTAGTACGACTTCATGTCTAAATATAGAAGTTGTTTTGTGTTTTGAGTGTGATCATTAATTCGGTTATTTCCTTTGTAGAATAAGCCCTCTGAAAAGGATGTCCTGATGTCGTTTTGTTCGTTGGTTGGTTTCCCACCATCTTCATAAGTTTCGTGGAGTGATCAAATCAAATAAACGCGACTCGTCAGGTTTCATATTCACATTCAATCTGACGCACCAGCAGCTGAGGCTCGTGCTTCTTCTCAATTGTTAGCAAACCAACTTACACTGTCGAGATAAACGAGGTACAGTGACATAAAAAAATAAAATAAAATTACGTTTTCAGTTTGAATCCAAGACAAATATGAATTAAACGGTCATGTCGGGATTATCCTCTGTGACAGCGGAGCTTTTCCTCCCGCTATTCACAGTTTAGCATTGAAGCTAACACCGAGATGCTAGCAAAGACAGGTCTCTTACCTCTGTCCTCCTCATTGAGCATCAATGCAGCATGCAGGCTAAAGGACAACACGAATTTCTAAATTGATGTCTTTGGTTGAAGTTTAACAAGGGCGACGTGCTTTTAGGGCAGCTGACAGTAACGACCTCTTACGATAAGACAAAGATAGTTTATCTTGAAAGGATGAATTACTCTGGTGGGAAATATCTGATACCTTCCGGCCTGCAGCGACGTTCGCGCATGCGTTGTCCCCTTGCAGTTGGGCCAGTTTGTCGTCCAAATATAAAATGGTATTTGATGGCTTTCTGTCACATGTTTCCAATAAATTTACATAGTTATTTGTTTATTATTTTATTATACATTTTGCAGTTTTTAACTTATTTTTATTATAGTATGTGTTAATTAAAGGACCCCTATCACTGCAGTTTTGCATTTATTTCTTTTCTTGGTTGCTTGTATATTATATATATAGATATATACTGTACTGTATGTGTATATATATACATATATATATATATATATGTTGACTGTGTTTATTGGTTTGTTGTATATAATATATATAGATATATAATGTACTGTATATATACTGTGTATTTTATATTTATATTTTTTACTGCTATTTACTGCTATTTTATTTTATTGCTTTTCTATTATATTATTCTATTCTATTCTATTATTTTATTCTATTGTTTCTATTATTGCTTCTGTATGTATGCTGCTGTGGCGAAAAAAATTCCCCTCGGGGATTAATAAAGTATATACCTACCTACCTACCTACCTACCTTAAACTTTTTTCTGATTATCCATGAGTCTAAAGTGTGGCTGTTGGTTTAAAATTGAATGGAAAGACATTGTTCATACCTGAGTTTAAGAAAAACAGGTTATCTAGATTTCTGCCCGGTGCTACCTCCTCGCCCAGCAGATATTCGTCTGTACAGCTCATCACACAACCCAGCAGGCATGTTTGGTTGTGTTGTTTCTACTTTTTAGTTCACAACATTACTGCTCTTTAAAAAAGAAAAAGAAAAAAACTGCTTTGCGGCCTTGAATCCAATTCTGGTGGATAAATATTGAGTTGTCTATATGGATGAGCACCAAACCTCAGACCTGTCGCGGTTCTGGTCTGTTGCCCTCTGAGGTGTTTCTTCTTGTGTCCTTCCTCAACTCGCTGACAAATCATGTAAGTAAGTAAAGTTCTTTTGTTTGCCTCATTCACATCTTTCTGTTGTGTATTTATGTTATTTTTCCTGTTAAACTGCGACAAGTACATTTTGAGTGACCAGCCAACTGGAATGTGTTGACCATTATTTAAAGTATACTTACACTTAAGTGTCTAGTTTTACTAGTTACTTGTAACTAGTAATGTATATTACATATTGCCCCATTTGAAAAGTATATTTTTTTAAATGTTTTAAAACAAAGCAATAAAGCTGAATAGTTTTATGAAAAATACAGATTTACAGTAGGTAATAGGCTGCTAAACAGATTACTGTCAAACATTTACTAAAAGTCATTCAATATAACGTGACGTTTTGATCTTTAAGCACAACCAACAAAAGAATCATATGCATATGTAAATCACAACCAACAACTGAAAAGAGTTCCCATCACCTCGAACCACGTCTACGTTCAGGTCGACTCCACGCTGTGTGCTGACAGAACTCTTTTCTTAGACTTATTAAGACACTGATTCCTTAATAAGTCTTTACATATCTCTTCGTTTGATGAGGTCATGGCCACCCACCCTGGTGTGGTGTGCCCAATGATTTGATTGACAAACAAGAGGCGGTGCGGATTCAAACCAGAGAACCAATCAAAAAACGAGACTCAGAATGAATGGAAGGCTGCAATGTGCAAAGATGCAAAGCAGCAGAATGTGTTATATTCTACATGTAGCCGAAGATACACTCTTCTCAGTAACTGTAACTGATTTTTTTTTTTTAAATGTATTGTTTAATCAGGCGACATTTGACTAGATATTCCCCAACACTGATGATGAATACACAAAACTTCAGTTGCACTTCAAACTGGCTGCTCAGAACCTCCTGCAAACGGAAGGTGGGAAATTTGCAAATGCAATTTATATCTGACTTATCAGGGTATTTTTAGTTCACGTGAACATTTGGCAGTTGAGTGAACTTTGATGTTAGCAATAATGTTGACAATATCAAAATGTACACTTATTTATTATTTATTATTTAGATGGATTCTGTGATTGTATGAATGTGATAGTCTCGGCCCACGGTAAATTGGTCGAATACTTTTCTGTACACAAGAGTAGTGAGAGAGTGAGAGCTCTCCTGATTTCGTGGCTCTTTGGTTGTTTGAAGCTGGATGATGAAAGCAGACTCGCTCTGACGTGTTGGAGTGACGTCGCTCCCTCTTGTGTTCCGGTTTTTGTCACTGCCGCGCGCTGGTTAACAAAAGATGACATTTCTTCGCAGCGGTTTTTTTTGTGGTTTTTTTTACATTTTGGGAAATTATTATTAAAAATGTTTCGCCTCATCAATATATCACCTTTTACAGATACTTACAGAAGTTACAGTAAACTATAATGTGACAAACATTCCATATATCACGTGGTCTTCACTCAAATTCACTCCGTGGTCGCTGGAATTACCTCTTAGATGGAAGAACACACTAAAAAAACTGAAGAAACAATGGAGATGCTTTCCCACAAGTGCACTGCATGATACAGTCAACATTGTGCTCTGTGGCATTTCATAAAAAGAGAGCAGGCCCAGTTGATTGTGATTTTGTATCAAGATGGGAAATAGAAAATGGCCTTTCTATTCACTTTCAAATAGGATTTATTTTTGGGTGGAAGTTCAGTCACAAAGACTTCTCAGCTGACTGGTGTTATACAGGAACGGTGATGACTGGAGACATCCAGTCAACTTCCTGCTTCTAAATTCAGACAAAACGGGAGTTATTGTACTTGGTCCTAAACACCTCAGAAACTCTTTCTGTAATCACTTAGTTACTCTAGATGACGTTGTCTTGGCCTCCAGCAAAACTGTGAGGAACCTTGGAGTCATCTTTGATGAGGATTTGTCCTTTAGCCACCATAAAGATCAAATCTCCAGAACTGCCTTCTTTCATCTACGTAATATTAATAAAATCAGGAAAATCCTTCCTCAGCGTGACGCAGAAAAACTCATTCATGCGTTTGTTACTTCCAGGCTAGATTATTGTAATTCCTTGTTAGGATGTCAAAATTACTCATTAAAAACCTGCAGCTGATCCAAAATGCTGCAGCAAGAGTAGTGACGGGATTTAACAAGAGAGATCATATTTCTCCAGTTTTAGCTTCTCTTCACTGCTTCCTGTGAAATCAAGAATAGAATTTAAAATTCTCTTGCTGACTTTAATGTGTTAAGTGCCATGAAATAACCTGTGTTGTGATTTGGCGCTATATAAATAAAGTTGAATTGAATTGAATTGAATTGAATTGAATCTGCATTTAGATCAAAGACATCAGTAAATGGGGTTGGAAATTGCACATTAGTGCGATTTTTGAAGAAAAACAGAGGAGCAACTCCTCCACAGGTGACTGAAAATATCAATGCATGACGTAATCAAACAGTGTAAAGAGAGATATTATAGAAGGTTTCAGTGCATAAGCTCTTCATTACAAAGAAGAATGGAAACAGCCGTCGGAAAGCATTATATTTTTCGATTTGTACATCTGTCTCTTTCGTTCTCGTGAATGTTATATCCCAAGAATGCCTTGAGGGAATTTCTTCAAACTTGCCAAAAACACCTTCACTTGGCTTCAAGGATGAACTGATTATATTTTGGTAGTCAAAGTTTAAAGTTCAAGGTCACTGTATATCTCATCTGGTTGTTTAAATCTTGTAAACATTATATTTCATGATCGCCTTGAGGAAATCTCTTCAAATGTGCCACAAACATTCACATGACTGAGGGATAAATTGATTTGATTTTGGGGTTCAATGGTCAAGGTCAGCGTCTTTTCACATGTTGGCAATGTAAAAACAAAAGACAACAATGCATCTCTGGGCCCGAACTCATTTAAGATGGACTCAGGCGAAGTGGAAAACTGTCCTGTTGTCTGACGAATCAAAATTTTAGTTTCTTTTTGGAAATCATGGATGCTGCATCCTCCAGGTTAAAGAGGGGAGGGACCACCCAACTTGTTATTAGCGCTCGCCTTCATCAGCTAGCTGAGCCTACACAGTGAGGATGTGGTGTCATCAACACCTGATTTTTGTTATTGATTGACTTGTAGCACAATGGTTGACTTGTGTTTCCTGGCAAACTGTAATTTTCATGTCAGGTTTGTGTTGATAATATTTGTCCTCTGTTGCAGGCGACATGGGAGACTGCAGAGGAAATTAAAAGGTGGCCATTTAAAAGTGTAAAACAGTTACTTTTAATAATTATACTGATGTGACAGGGTTAAATGCTGCAGGTTTGTTTGTGTGTAGTTAGAGTGCAATAATTTTCAGATCAGCATATCGTTGCATTTTATTAACATATGGACAGTTGAGTTATAGAATAAATACATTGCACTTTAGGGCCACCAGGTGGCGCCAAAACTTCCAAACGTTTGTTGGAAAAGTTGAAAAACTGTTGAAAAAGTTGAAGGAGTGACTATATTTGGTTACTATTACTTCTCTTTACACTCATTTATTTCAGTCATTCCACTCACACATACTTGTATCTCATTACACATCTGACTATATTTACACACACAGCAAGAAATGATATTTTAGATAAAGTGACGAGAATATAAGTTAAATACACAAAATTTGACTGAACAACCAAAACTCAGAGCCAGACTGAGGGTAGACTTACGTTGCAGTGACTCAAGACTCACTTCTTAATGTAAAAAGTGGTTTTACAAGATGAGACTCAAAATCTCATTTGAGAGGAGGAGAAAGAGGGAGGGAGGACCTTTAAACCACGGGAGCATTTCTGGTAATGTTGCTGGTCTCCAGCGGGCACAGAAAGGCTGAGGAGTTCAACTTCACCCCATAACCAAAGCCAGCATACAGCGGCTCGGTGAATGTGGTGTTGAAGGTGTGGAGGTGGATCAGAGAGTCAGAGGAGACTTTGTAGAAGGACAGAGTGCCAGCAGGGCAGTCGACATACACTGCCACTCTGTTGGAGACAGAGGAGGAGGAGGCGAGAGGGATGAGGGTCCCACTGTTGTCGTGCCAGGCATTATATCCCCCATCGGTGCAGGTCAGAGACCAGGACTGATCGTTGCCCCCAAACTTTGAGCCATCGCTGTCTCCATTCCTCCTAATCCCTCTGTAACTGACAGCGATGTAAACCTTCCCAACCCACTCCACCTCCCAGTAACAGCGACCGGTCAGACCGTCTTCACATAGCACCTGAGGCCAGTAATCAAACCTCTCTGGGTGATCGGGGTACACGTGATCCTTTCTCAGATCGGTCACCTTTTTGTTGCTTTCAGACAGTTTGAGGAACTTGTGAACTGTGTTTGGGTCCAGCGTGAGGTCACAGAAATCTAATGGAGAGGACGACAAGCATCACAAACAGTTCGGATTATTATAAACTAATACTTCCTGTTTTGTTTCTGGTATTTTTTGCAATGAGCATCTTCTTAAATCCATTATATTTGCTTGTAGGGTTTTAATCAAGTAAATTCGTACCAATTATTAAATGGTAAACTATATTACAGACTTGTTGGGTTATTGATGACTTGGATGGAAAATAAAATTCTGACCCAAATACATTAAAAACTATTTGCTTTATATTTTTTTACAAACCAAAAACACACTTACACTTCCTCAGACTCGGCTTCAACCACTCAACTCCAACAGGTTCAGTCCTGAAAAAGACACCGAGGGTGACAGAAGTCAGAAGGTGTTTATTTGTTATGATCAATAATGTGTTTCCACAGTTTCCGCGTTACTCAGATCTTGGCTGATTACATAATTGTCTTTCGACATCTTCCCTGCTATACTTGATTCACTTCACTTTTCTGTACTCAGACAGCAGAAATAGAGCAGATTTCCTGGCTCTGCCATGTTGCGTCTTTGTTGTTGTCGTGTGAACGTTCTCAGCTGGGAATTCAGAGGTTACCAGATCAGAATCACTTCCCCACTTCCCCCCACACTTCCAAGTTGTCTGAACACACCATTATACCACGTTCAGTGAGCATGTAGATAAGGATTGAAATGGTCAATGTTTTGAACAGCATGATGACTGCTGACCTGAGAGTTTTCAGTCTGCAGTGTGGATCCTCCAGTCCAGCAGAAAGCAGCTTCACTCCTGAGTCTCCTGGATGATTGTAGCTCAGGTCCAGCTCTCTCAGATGGGAGGGGTTGGAGCTCAGAGCTGAGGCCAGAGAAGCACAGCCTTCCTCTGAGATCAGACACCCTGACAGCCTGCAGACATACAAAACACAAACCTCTGTGGAAGTAACATGTGTGGCAAATTTGAAGAAATTCCCTCAAGACAACCCATAAACACATTGCCGTCTGCAATGACTGCTGTCATCAGAGATCTTACCTGACAGTCTCCAGTTTACACTGTGGACTCTTTAGTCCATCACACAGCAGCTTCACTCCCACATCCTGAAGGTTGTTGTTGCTCAGGTCCAGCTCCTTCAGACAGGACGACTGGGAGCTGAGAACTGAGGACAGAGCTTCACAGCTCCTCTCTGAGAGGTTGCATCCATTCAGCCTGAGGAGGCAGAAACAGGCAGAAAAAGGAACAACAGTTTTTCAGGTTCAGTCAGTATCAGCACAGTTAAAGCTTCGGGACTGAACAAAATCTTAACAAACTCACAGAACTTTGTTGGAGGCTTTGACCACGGGCAACAGCCTCAGAAAAGCCTCCTCTGAAGCCGAGTATTTCTTCAGGTCGAACACGTCCAGATCTTTTTCTGATGACAGTAAGATGAAGACCAGAGCGGACCACTGAGCCGGAGACAGTTTCTCTGTGGAGAGACGTCCTGATCTCAGAGACTGTTGGATCTCCTCCACTAGAGAGCGATCGTTCAGTTCATTCAGACAGTGGAACAGATTGATGCTTCTCTCTGCAGACAGATTCTCACTGATCTTCTCCTTGATGTAGTGGACTGTTATCTGATTGGTCCCCGAGCTACTTCCTGTCTGTGTCAGCAGGCCTCGTAGGAGAGTCTGGTTGGTCTGCAGTGACAGACCGAGGAGGAAGCGGAGGAACAGGTCCAGGTGTCCGTTTGGACTCTGTAAGGCCTCGTCCACAGCACTCTGGTAGAAATGTGTCTCTTCTCTGGATGTTGTTTGTTTCTCTTCCAGCAAGTTGACGGCAGAGTTGATGAAGGTCAGATGGACGTGAAGAGCAGCCAGAAATTCCTGAACGCTCAGGTGGACGAAGCAGAACACCTTGTCCAGGTACAGCCCGCTCTCCTCCTTAAAGATCTGAGTGAACACTCCTGAGTACACCGAGGCTGCTGTGATATCGATGCCACACTCTGTCAGGTCGGATTCATAGAAGATCAGGTTTCCTTTCTGCAGCTGCTCGAATGCCAGTTTTCCCAGAGACTCGATCATCTTCCTGCTCTTCGGACTCCAGTGTGGATCTGTCTCAGCTCCTCCGTCGTACTTGACCTGCTTCAGTTTGGACTGAACCACCAGGAAGTGGATGTACATCTCCGTCAAGGTCTTGGGCAGCTCTCCTCCCGCTGTGCTTTTCAACACATCCTCCAGGACCGTCGCGGTGATCCAGCAGAAGACCGGGATGTGACACATGATGTGGAGGCTTCGGGATGTCTTGATGTGGGAGATGATCCTGCTGGCCTGCTCCTCATCTCTGAATCTCCTCCTGAAGTACTCCTCCTTCTGTTGGTCACTGAACCCTCTGACCTCTGTCACCATGTCGACACACTCGGGAGGGATGTGATTGGCTGCTGCACATCGTGTAGTAATCCAGAGGCGAGCGGAGGGAAGCAGTTTCCCCCTGATGAGGTTGGTCAGCAGCACATCCACTGAGGTGGACTCTGTAACATCAGTCAGGATCTCATTGTTGTGGAAGTCCAGAGGAAGTCGACACTCGTCCAGACCGTCAAAGATGAACACAACTTTTAAATCGTTAAAGATGCAGATTCCTGCTTGTCTGGTTTCAGTAAAGAAGTGATGAACAAATTCTACTAAGCTGAACTTTCTCTCCTTCAGCAAATTCAGCTCCCTGAAAGTGAATGGAAACATGAACTGAATGTCCTGGTTGGCTTTGTCTTCAGCCCAGTCCAGAGTGAACTTCTGTGTTAGGACTGTCTTCCCGATGCCAGCCACACCCTTCGTCAGCACTGTTCTGATTGGTTCATCTCGTCCAGGTGAACCTTTAAAGATGTCTTCTTGTCTGATTATTGTTTCTGTTCGGTCTGCTTTCCGCGATGCGGTTTCAATCTGTCTGACCTCGTGTTCTTCGTTGACCTCTGCAGTCCCTCCCTCTGTGATGTACAGCTCGGTGTAGATCTCATTCAGCAGCGTCGGCTTCCCTGATTTAGCGATGCCCTCAAACACACACTGGAACTTCTTCTTCAGGTTGGACTTGAGGTTAAGCTGGCACATGGAAGGAGACTCTGAAAGAACAAAGAACACTGTTGAGGATACTCAGTGAGAAACTTAAACACAGCCCATCGAGTACAATATAACCAGTTTTCTTCTTAACACCAGAAAAAACAAATGAACAAATGAAAAAACAAGGAAATGAGCCCATTTTATTTGATTCCCAGCCGATGACATGGAAATGGTTGAATTGTTGGATTCCTTTGTATACTGTTGTAAAGTTCTGTTGTTAAGGACTGAACTGTGTTAAATAAATAACCTGTCGTGTTGTAAATGTGCACAATATAAATAAAACTTGAATTGAATTGAAAAAGTCAAAACTTGCTCAAAGGATTTCATGAACACGGTTTAACTTTAGTGAACTCTGATCGGTTCACTCTGTGGGCTGTAAACAGGAACACAGGGTGCTCCTCAAAAGTTGGGCAGGAAATCCTTCTCAGTACTTCCAGCTTCACATCTTAGACTGTACCAAAGCAAACCATCAGAAGTCTACCAGAACAAAAGAAAACCCGAAACCTCATCAACAACTCTGCAGAGGGCAGCCAGAACATCCCTAATCCCACGTTTGATATTTAACAGGCTGACTTGTTCAGTAAACTACTTTCACGATCATTTTTAAGATGTTATTGAATCAATGACCTGCATCACTGTATTATAACGCACACTGTATTATAGGTATTATAAATCAAACTCTTCAAATGTTCCTGCTCAAACTGTTTCCATCAACCTGTTTTTCAATTTTCACATAACCATTCGAGTGCAGAATATTAAAAAAAAAAAAAAAAAAACTCTTCTAAAGAAAAAGGTTTGTCCTCTTGACTGATGTACAAAAGTTGATGCATACTGGAGGGTAAATGGAACCAGACTTGGTGAATAATGTTCACTGAAAATTAACGAACAGAAATCCACTGTTTCCGTCATGTTTTCTGGATAAACATTGTGTCATCTTTAGCCTGAAACCAGCCAGTGTAAACCGTAAACGAGTTCGTAAATGTGCACAGAGGACGGTATTTAAAAGTCCTGCCATTTATCCTGCAGATGAAATATGTAGAGAAACTTCTTACTGCTCTGCAGACAGTCAGCCAGCTCCTCCTGCTTCCTTCTCTTCAGGAAGTGCAATATGATCTTCAGGAATGCCTCTTTGCTGCTCTTCTTCTGCTCCTCATCCTCACCATCCAACACCTTCTCATCCTCCCGCTGACTCTCTAAGCATTCTGGGTAATCTGGACTCAGAAGCTTCCGAATATTCTTCAGCTCGTTCTTTACAAACGTGATAACGTCGTCCTCCACCACCTGGAACGCAAGACGACATAAATCACAATGCACTGATATAAAAACTACACCATGACTGAACACAGAAGGTGTGAAAGCAGCTGTTGTCCATATACAGACCATAAAGATGGAGTCCAGGTCTGTCTGACGCTGCTGGGTGGACTGACTGCAGGGAACCTCGGAGCTGTGCTGATCCACTCTGTGGAGGAACCATGAAGAATCAGCTCACACTGTGTGTGTCCACACAGACTAACACAAGGTAGAGCTCTATTCAATTATATTTAATAACTGCACTGCTAATGAATATATACTTTGACTTTTAGAAATATACATCTTCAATCCTCTTTTTACAAGTTACAGTTCTTTAAGCATTTTTTTTTTTTTTTTTTATCAATGTACACCCTAATTCTTTTGTTAAAAAAAAAAAAAAAGACTTTGGCCCCATTTTTCTTTTTTATTTCTGTAAATGTTGTCATTTTGAAATAAATATACAATTTGAGTTTTATTATTATTTAATAATTATTAATTTATAAAGAAATAATTTTAGTGGTTTTGTTCTTGTGCACCTGAAGCCTTCATTGTAAATGTACACTTTTGTTTCACGTATTTCATCGTGTCTGCAGGTTTGAAACTGAAATGTTCTGCATAAATAGTTTTATCAGCTCACCTCAGCTGGACATCAGGACAGACTTCTTTAAACATGATGGGTTCATGCTTCGAGCGGTCGCTCTTCAAGGACAAACAGCTGAGTCCAGAGTCGTGTTCAAGAGTGTCCAGTGTCTTACAGATCCTGAAGAGACGAGAGGACAACGAGAGAGATGACGGCTTTCACTGCCTGAAGCTCTGAAGTGTTTCACAGTAAAATACATAAGGACATCCAAAAACATGCACCTCAGGTCAGGTTACCTGGCGCCGCGCTAGTGGCAGCCTGCTGCAGCAGCTCCCCCCTGAGAGCCCCCCTGCTGTAGTGAAGAAATTTCCCCTCGGGGATTAATAAAGTGTATAAAATAAAAAAAATAAAAAAATAAAAATAAATGAATCTAAAACTTTATTGCAGTTATTAGTTTTACATGTGTTTTTCCACAGTAAAATACAGAGGTAAGTCTGTACATTTTGCTCAGTACTTAATGACAGTATTTAAGTACAGTTCCAAGTTCTGAGTACTCGACTTGAGTATTTCCATTTTCTGTACTTTATACTTTAACTGGTGTGCCAGTGTAGAAACTCTTCAACTAACCCAGCGACCTAACGTCAGCCTTTTTACATGGTCCTTTGAGCCGGATAAATAAGACAGACCTCTGTGGCATGACCTCAGATGAGAGAGCCCTCCACATGTATATGAGGGGCAAGTACTGCCATTTGGCACAACCTGCAGTCCCTACTGTGCAATCTATGCTGTTCAAAGACATGCACAAGCCTATCAAGAGCACAGTGAAAACGTTGCAGTCGCTGAATCATTTTATGTGGGCAACTGTCTTCATTCCCTTCCTTGCCCTCTAAAGGCCAAAGACCTGGTTGTTAAGTTGAGAGATGTGCTATCCGCGGGAGGCTTTGACATCAGGCGGTGGGCCAGTAACATCCCATCTGTTGTGGACCATTTACCCGCAGAGCCGACAGCACAGAGCGCTGGCTGAGTCACGATGAGTTAGATCCAACCGAGCACGCGCTTGGGTAAAGCTGGCACTTCTCATCAGACACTCTTGGTTAACAAGCGCAGACCAGGCGTGTATAAGGCTGCAACTATGAGGAATGCCCACAAAGTACTTGCAACTCTGTATGATCCCATTGGATACATAAAACCCTTTAACACCAGAGCGAATATCCTCCTCCGACAGCTTTGGATGAAAAAGAGAGAGAATGGGACGACCCCGCACAACGTGGCAAACTTCAACAAGCACCGTCACAGCGGGAAAATTAGCTCCCCAACCTGGTCAACATCCAGCATCCAAGATGGTGTGAGATTAACATCCCAACAACTGCATATATTCTGTGATGCCTCTGAGCCGCTCTGCTTCTACCAATCGGCTAGTTGCTCCCTCACTGAGCTAAACACTCTACAAAATCACGACTGTTTGCTATCCTGGCTCCTGAATGGTGGAATGAGCTCCCCACCAACATCAGGACAGCGGAAACTCTGTACATCTTCCGCCGCAAACTAAAAACACACCTCTTCAGACTTTACCTTGAACAGTGCAACTTTAGGAGCGCTTAAAATGGCACTTACTGATAGAACTTTGTAGTTTGGCTTTCATGATGAAATTGTATTTTCTTGATTCCTGTTGTTCTGGGTTTTGTACCCTCATGGTTGAAATGCATTTATTGTAAGTCGCTTTGAATAAAAGCGTCAGCTAAATGAAATGTAATGTAATGTAACGGGCTAATGGCTGAGGATGGAGGGATTCATGTTGGATTTGTTATGACTAGATCCAGAGTTGCTCCCAAAAAACAGCTCGCCATTCCCCACCTCGAGCTGTATGCAGCCCTAATGGGAGCGCAGCTAGCTCAGTTACTGAAGAGCAACTTAACACTCCCTATGAATAAAACAGTGCTCTGGTCAGGTTCCACCGTTGTCCTAACCTGGCTAGTCAGAGTCTTTGTTGCTAACCGCATCACATTAATCCTAGACCTAACATCCTCTGCCCGGTGGCGTTATGTCGAAACATGTCACCATCCTTTCTGACCTTGCCGTCCGATCAATGGCCCGCTCTGCCACCATAAACCCATGAGCCAGTCCCTGACTTCAGAAAACCCCGGTTTAGTGGCCTTACACAGATCAACAAGCATTCAGATCTACCAGATCCAAGTCAGTTCAGTACCTGGTAAGATCTTGTCTTGGCAAACCAGCAAAACCTTCAGGATACTGCCAAACAACACACAGCTGCCTAGCGGACTCTGGCCTCTTGATAAGGTAACCCGTGTCATTTCAGGTGATGATGGGCGTGTAAATAGAATAGAGGTCAACATCAAAGGGAAACTGTACATCAGACATGTTGCAAGACTAGCATCCTCGTAGTGGATTTATTTTCCAATGCGTCATCCCATTTGAGGGCCGCCAATTTATGATTCTTCCTTCCTGCCAAGGCCGAGAGAGGCGAGACTTTGCTTCTACCCATCCAGCTGCGCCTGAACTGATTCGAGTCCTGGATCAGAGCCTGCTCAGCCTCTGTTTGCTGCAGCATGCTGCTCTCCATGTGCTGTAATCCATTGTTCTCCACTTGACTGTGCACCAGATGCATTATTTTGAGTAAATTATGGATATTGGTTAAAGTTATTGTTTATTCTGAATTCCTCAGTTCATGTTTAGTGCTTTGAAAGGAAAATAAACAGTTAACCGGCTCTCGTCTCTGGTCCTCATGCTTTAACGTCAGCCTTTTTACAAATAGTTTTATCAGCTCACCTCAGCTGGACATCAGGACAGACTTCTTTAAACATGATGGGTTCATGTTTCGAGCGATCGCTCTTCAAGGACAAACAGCTGAGTCCAGAGTCATGTGCAGGAGTGTCCAGTGTCTTACAGATCCTGAAGAGACGAGAGGACAACGAGAGAGATGACGGCTTTCACTGCCTGAAGCTCTGAAGTGTTTCACAGTAAAATACATAAAGGACATGAATCTAAAACTTTATGCAGTTATTAGTTTTACGTGTGTGTTTGTTTAGTAAAATACAGAAGTGACTCAGTACATTTAGCTCAATGTATGTTTAGTGTGAGTTGTGAATACTCTACTTGGGTATTTCCATTTTCAGTATTTTATACTTTGACTGTTTCAAAGGAAATACTTTTCACCATATTTTATTGATCTAATTATTATCATTATTGATCTCATAGCTTTTACTTTAAGTCTTTACATTTTAAGAAAATAATAATTTTTATGACATGATGCACAAAAACATCTTCTTGAAACTGACATAAAAAAACCTCAGAATAAAACATTATTATTGATTATTTATCTTTATCAATTTTCTGCTTTTTCTGTTTTAGATGTCAGAAAACTAAAACTGTTCCCATCTGATGTCACTTTGAGCTCTGGTTAACTGTGACGGACACAGTTAATAAATTATCAGCAGATAAAACCACAATAAAATAATCAGACCTAAGCGCTTCATATCAAATTGTTAAAGGCAGTTTTCTAAACATTAATACACATATGGACATTTTTCTCCACTTTAGAACAAGTCAAGTACATTTTCCTGACAATTCTTCAGATAATTTTTTGTTTTTCTATTTTCGAGTACTTTTACAAAAGTAAATAATTTGATTACTTCCTCCAATGCTGCATAAACAACAACAACACTTCTGACTGTGAAAGATTCAGGTTGCTGTTACTAACATGTTGCTTGTCAGTATGAAGAGAAAAAATATTGACTTACGACGTCTTTAAAGGAAGTTGTCTCCGAGGTGAAACCGGAGGACTCATGGTGGCTCTTTATCGACCCGACTCCTGTCGGTGAACAAAGTCATGAAAAACCCTGAAAACACTCAGTTACTGTAACAAACATGTATGCTGCAAAGTTGAATCTCCGCTACACTACACTACACCACAGACTGCACACAGGTCGTCACTGGGGATTTCGGCCGCTCTGGTGGTGAAAAGATAAGCTGCATGATTAGATTAGATGCTCTCTCGGAAGGTTTCTGATGACACTATTTTACAGCCACTGTATTTTCCCATCTGATTTCCTGTAAACTTTCCACATAATTTCCACACATTTTTTTTTGTTTTGTAAATTACAGGATGGTTTTCTCTGCCACGTGGTGGTGTGTGTGAATGCTGTATTATTGTTGATGAAAAATGGTCGGCTGTTTTGAGATTTTCACCAGACACTAACAGTGTTACTACTGCTGCCTGTCAGCAACACAAACACACCGCAGTAAACAGTGATGGATATTAATCATTAATCTGAGGATCAGCAAATAAATCCATAATGATTATTCTCATAGTAATTCATTTAAGAAAAGTGTCTGGCTGTGTTCCAAATGACATACAAATAGTGTCACACACGTGTGAGGACTCTCGTGTATAGCAGGAATTTCCACACTGACATTCTGCACTAAATAACCATAGCATGTGAATGCATCACCCACCAACACGTCTGACGATTCGAATTATTTTACCCGGAGATAAACGAGTTTTTGTGCCCTCTGATGAACGCACTCAATAAACACACTGATGTCTTCTGTCCAGCAGCAGTACGGCTGTACTTAATTAAAAATAAAGTTTTGCGTTGTGTTCAGGAACAACAGCAGCAGCTTCCTCAGAAGCATCAATTTGAAAATTATTCACGTCGGTGGACCCTCTTCCTTTTCTGTTGTGTAGCCAAAATGGCGACCGTTGAGTGTGGAAAGGGTCCTGCGTTTCAATTTTGGGCCTGTTTGAGTGCACTATGTGGTATGTTTCCATACTAATCAGTCTGAGAGCACTTCTGCTCTCAAAACAGTGAGTGTTAATGCACCATTATACACCACACAGGTCCTCCGGTTTCTTTTTAAGTTATTGTCTTAAACCTCATCAGGAGATTTGTTAGAGGAGGACTCTGCAGGTACATTCAATTTTCTAAAATATAATTTGTCTGTTCATCAATTTGAAACTCAAAGATTCTTTTATTACCATCAAATATGACACACAAAAAAAGCTGAAATGTTTTAACATGTTTGCTCAACAATGACAGTTAATTATGGAACAGAAGATTAATCCTCTAATCTTGGTAACTCTGGGGGGAAAAAAAGAATAATTTTCATTGGTTAATCCATCCAATCCTTTCTGCTGTGCAGGTCACACTGATTTAATCAAAGATATCATGAGGAGTTGTTGTTATGCACAGCTGGAAATATGATTTGATAACAAATTATTGTGGATTATTTCATTCCTGCTGGTTTTGCTTCATACTTTCATCAAATAAAGACACAACAGAAACATCCAGGCAAACTGTAAAACTAAAGAAAGCTTAAATATCCCACTTTTCCTCAATGCCCCTTGAATTATTTGGTTAATATAGGCCTATATGTATCTATGTGGATTTCTGTATAATAAACATGGATCTATCAACAGACACATGGGCGTCTGAACCTTTCAGATTAAGAGGAAGCAGTTTAATCATTGCTGATGTTCAGTGCTGTTTTCAGACTCAAAAAAGTCACACGCAGCATTGTCATGGAAAAAACACATCTTCTCTCTGTGCACTCTCACCGTGTTGTTTCATCACCCAAAGAAAGAAAGATAAATAAATGAGTAAAAATCTGTCTTAAAATCCTGACTCCAACATGTATATATATATATATAACCTTGCAGCACATCAAGATGAGCTGATTGCTGCAAATGCTCATCTGTACATATATAAATAAATGTAAATATACATACATATGTATATACACACATATATACATGTTTTCTTTGACAAACCCCACATTATAAAAAAAAATACAAAGTTACCGTATATTTCTCTGACCTTTGACATTTTACCAAACAAATTCCTTAATAGGCTAGTTCACTGTTGTCAAGGCATCTGCTTACTTATGTTGTCTTATATTACTGGTTCAACTTTTTACTGATATCGCTCCACTCCTCTGGACCAGCCTTTGTCCCTCAGCTTAGCCTGCTCACTGCATCACTCAATTGCCATATCCTCAGCTACACTTGGACTTAAATCTTCATAATCCATTCTGTTCTAATAAAACTGTTTAATTATATTATTTCAAGTCTCTGCCGCCTGCATTTGAGTCCAAATCCTCCACTACACATATTATTAATTTGTTGAGGTCAGGATGAGGTTGAGATGGATGGATAGTAATTTGTTTGCGAAAAGTTCAAAATTCATAGAAATGTACAGTATCTGTTGACCTTAGAGGGGATTTGGAAGTGTGGTTTCTACCCTCTAGTGCAGTAAAATATCACCAAATTGGGACCAGTCATAGAAGAAGACCTCAGCTAGCAGACACCATGACAAGGAGGAACTAACCTATTGAGGAATTTGCTTTGTGACAGATCAAAGTTGATGGAAAAGTATTGTATCTGTTGAGCTCGGAGTAGACTTTGAAGGGTGATTTCTCTGCGTTGGTGCAGTAAAATGTCACCAAAATAGGACCAGTCATAGAAGAACACATTAGCAAGTGGATACCATGACGAGGAGGTACTAAACTATTGAGGAATTTGCTTTATGTAAGGTCAAAGTTCAGAGAAAAGGACTGTGGAAATCTTGGTCTCGAGGGGAGTTTGAAGTGTGATTTTTCCAAGGTGGTCCAGTAAGATATCAGTAAAAAGTTGAACCAGTAATATAAGACAACAGAAGTAAGCAGATGCATTGACAACAGGGAACTCACCTATTAAGGAATTTGTTTGGTAAAATGTCAAAGGTCAGAGAAATATACTGTAACTATTTACTTTTTTATAATGTGGGATTTGCCAAACAAATCATGTATATATGTGTGTGTATACATGCATACGCATATTTATTTATATACATAGAGAGGAGCAGTTGCAGCAATCGGCTCATCTTGATGTGCTGCAGGACTGAAAAGTTAAAAAAAAAATTCACCCCCCTCTCCTGCTCTCAGACGGAGTCTGTCCATCCATCTATCTATCTATCTATCTATCTATCTATCTATCTATCTATCTATCTATCTATCTTCCAGGACCTTCATTTGCGTCACTCATAAGCATTGCCCCATTTTACACTACCATGAGTTTATATATATATCTTTATATTTCGGCCCGTCTTTACCGTAACTACAATACTGTTGGTGCAACGAAAATCTACAGACGACTGGCTTTACCAGTGTGGAGCACTCGGCGAAAAAACTGCGTCACACTCGAGTTGGAAACCCCCGTCTGTGTTTTCAAAATAAAATCACTGACGTGAAAGTAACAAAACTACACAATGAGGCTACATACTTGCGCATTATGAAATAAATAGATTTGAATCCCGGCGCTTTCTGTATAAACCTTCCCGCGTGTCACCGTAGATCACTGAACTGGTATAAAAAAGTAAAAGGCTGTCAGTCACTGTTTGCTCACACCCACCCTCCTGTCCACTCGTATTGACGTTAATCCCAGTTAGTGTGATTTCATGAACATAGCCACAGTTACAAACATAACTTCTGTACTTATCCTTCAGCGAAGGGTTGAGTGATAAGTCTCTTTATATGTTTTATGTGCTGCCGCAAATCATTGTGGGACAGCATTATCTCCTTTCTTTTTGTAAAGGACGGTCTGGTGTATCTTACCTTTAGGAGGTTATAAAGAAAGCATTGAAGTACATCGCCATTTCTTATCATTGCCGCCCCGACCGGCTCATTAACTTCAGTCTTCTGAACCACTGTGACCCTCAGTAAAAACCTTAAATGGACTATTTGCCCCGCTGTTTGTTTTAGATCTCTTTTCGTGCTCAGACCACAAACTTAGACTGAGGAAGTGGCAGGTCACGAGACCGCAGCCTGTCCATGAACACGCAAACATGTCCCGTGGTGACACCGCGCAACCGGCCTTTCTCCGCATAAACGAAAAAGGAAAAGAAACTTAAAAGAGAAAACTTTACCTTCCACAGTCGTCGTGTCAAAATGTGATCGTCTGTCAGCCAACTGACTGTTGTTGGCGGGAGCGCGCTTATCCTGTTAAAGCAGAGCAGCATGAGTCTTCATGTCCGCCGCTGCTTTCTTTGGGATCTTACTCTGAAAGGTTAAGGGGGATTTTTTTTTTTTTTTTTCAGGATGACTTTTGCGTGTCCTCGCAATACTTTCCTTCTTCCGTTCGCTTTAGCCATATGTTTGTTTTCATTCAGCTGCCCTGGGCCTCATGAACTAAAGTAGTGTGTTGGTCCATGTCAGTTTATATTATTTTTATGGTAACATTGGGTCATTAAAAGTATTTCAGCAGGTAAAAAAAACTGTAATAATCTGTCCAACATAATCTAACTGTATTTTTGCTATAAATCGACTAAAAACGACAGAATGAGTTATTATCTAGGGCACAGAGCAGATAAAATCAGGCAGTCCTCATGAGAATTGTGTTAAAGCGAACAAGTCAACATGATGTCAGTTTTATGAACGATAACAGGATGATCAAATAAATCACTGAAATTCCCTGAGCACTGCTCTCCACTGTCAGTACACCTGTACCCATACTACAATATTACCGATAGGCTACTCATACAGGCCTATTTCCTGCGATATTTTCACAATCATGTTCATCTGTTAGGATAAAAATAAAAACTGAACGTAATAGAGTGACAGATTGGAGGTAGCCTCCAACCTTCACTTCTGTCTCATTAAGAAAGAAAATCTATGTTTACTTGCAGACTTTGTTTTGAAGCACCAACTTTATCGTAAACAAGGCTTCAGTGATGAAACAATGAGTCATAATCATAACTCAAATAATAATGATCTCAACAACAGCACGCCACCTAACAAAGAGCAGCTCTTTTGTGGTGAAGAGGCAACCTTAGAGACTGCAATGAATCATAGTTTCACTTCCTCACTTTCCCACGAACCTCTTCACTCTGCAGCTCTTTGCTGGACCAGGAGCCTCATTTATAAGACAGTGCGTAAAAGTGCATTTGCACACCTTATAAAATGGCACACGTAAAAAATATAAATATTTATTAAACCGTGCTAACAATGTGGGCTTCATTGATAATTGGAATACTTTCTGGGGAAAACCTGGTCTGATCCGGAGAGACGGCATCCATCCTACTTTGGATGGTGCAGCTCTTCTTTCTAGAAATATGGCCATGTCTCTTAACAGCCCTAAAACCTGACATCCAGGGTTGAGGCCAGGACGCAGAGCTGCAGTCTTACAGCTCCTCTGCAGCTTCTTCAGAGCTGTCACTCACCCAAAACCTTCAACATCCTGTAGAGGTTGTGTCTGTACCCAGACCACCTATATTTAAAAAACTCAAGAAAAGATGTATCAATAAAAATTTAATGCAAATTAATTAAATTAATTACCAAATTAATGGATCAAAAAAATCTGACAATTAAAAGCGGACTATTAAATATCAGATCTCTCTCGTCTAAATCTCTGTTAGTAAATGACTTGATAACTGATCATCAGATTGATTTACTCTGTCTCAGAGGCTGCAACAGGAAAAATATGTTAGTATTAATGAAGCAACTCCTCCCAGTCATATTAATTATTATATTCCTAGAGATTTAGGCCAAGGAGGAGGAGTGGCAGCAATCTTCCACTCAAGCTTATCAATTAATCTAAAACCTAAACTTAGTTATAATTCATTTGAGAGTCTGACTCTCCTTATTCAGAGTTTCTAACTGAATTCTGACTTTTTATCTGATTTAGTGCTGAGTTCAGATAAAGTGATGATAGTGGGAGACTTTAACATTCATGTTGACATGGACAACGACAGCCTCAGTTCTACTTTTAGCTCATTATTAGATTCTATAGGCTTTTCTCAGAATGTAAATAAACCCCGTCACTGTGGTAACATTACATTACATTTCATTTAGCTGACGCTTCTATCCAAAGCAACTTACAATAAGTGCATTTCAACCATGAGGGTACAAAACCCAGAACAACAACAATCAAGGAAATACAATTTCTTCAAGAAAGCCAAACTACAAAGTTCTATCAGTAAGTGTCATTTTAAGTGCTACTAAAGTTCTACTCTTCAAGGTAAAGTGTGTTTTTAGTTTGTTGACAGAAGATGTATAGATTTTCTGCCGTCCTGAGCTCTTTCCACCATTTAGGAGCCAGGACAGCAAACAGTCAGGATTTTGTAGAGTGTTTAGCTCAGTGAGGAGCAACAAGCCGATTGGTAGAAGCAGAGTGGAGGGAGCGGGCTGGGATGTAAGGTTGGACCATGTCCTGGATGTAAACTGGACCCGATCTGTTCGCAGCACGGTACGCAAGTACCAATGTTTTGAAACAGATGCGGACAGCTACTGGTAACCAGTGAAGGGAGCGGTGGAGGAGGAGGAGGAGGAGGAGGAGGAGCGGAGTGGTGGGAGTGAATTTAGGAGGTTAAAGAACAGTTGAGCTGCGGCATTCTGGATGAGCTGCAGAGGTCGGATGGCACTAACAGGTAGACCTGCCAGGAGGGAGTTACAGTAGTCCAGACGTGAGATGACCAGAGCCTGGACCAGAGCCTGGACCAGAACCTGGACCAGAGCCTGGACCAGAACCTGGACGTGTTCCCCTGATGTTGTGCAGCATGTATCTACAGGAACGCGTCGTTGCAGCGATGTTGGCAGAAAGAGAGAGTTGACTGTCGAGTGTCTCCGAGGTTCCTAGCAGTCAGGGTCGGGGATAACACAGAGTTGTACAAGGTAGTAGTCAGGTCGAGGGTGGGAGAGTCTTTCCCCGGAAGGAAGAGCAGCTTGGTCTTGTCGAGGTTGATTTTCAAGTGGTGTGAGGACATCCACTGAAAGATGTCAGTCAGACAGGCAGAGATTCACCACACCCTCCATCTGGTTCTGTCGTATGGCATGGAAACTGAAAATGTAATTGTATTTCCTCAAAACCCTGTTTTGTCGGACCACTTCTTATTAACATCTGACGTTACAATAATGGACTACACAGCATGTGAGAATAAATCTCACGACAGTAGATGTCTGTCAGATAATGCCGTGCCCAAGTTTAAGGAAGCAGTTACATGCTTATCCTCTTCGATGCCGTGTGTTAAAGCAGTGGAAGACATCTACGTTGATCTTCGTCCCACACAAGTGGATCATCTGGTAGAAAACACTGCAGTATCTCTGCTACAACTCTAGATAATGTTGCTCCTCTGAAGAACAGAGTAATGAACCAGAGGAAGTTGTCTCCGTGGTACAACTCAAAACTACGCTCTGCTAGGCAGCGACTAGAAAGCTGGAAAGGAAATGGCGTTCCACTAATTTAGAAGAATTTCACCTGCCTGGAAGGATAGTCTAATATTATACAAGAAAGCTTTTCGTAGGGCCAGGACTTTATGTTATTCATCATTAATAGAGGACAACAAGAACAACCCCAGGTTTCTTTTCATCACTGTAGCAGGCTGACAAAGAGTCACAGTTCTGTTGAGCCCTCTATTCCTTCAGCTCTCAGCAGTAATGACTTCATCAACTTCTTTACTAATAAAATTCTTACTATTAGGGAGATAATTGGGCCGACCCTTCCTGACACCATCACTGGTGTGATGTTAAGCACAGCAGCCCTGGAAGCAACTGTAGGACCAGATGTAAACTTGTAAAATGTCTCTCCTGTTGAGTTCTCTGAGTTAACTAGAATTATTTCTTCATCTGGATCCTCTAGCTGTCTGTTAGATCCCATCCCAACTAAACTTTTTAAGGAAGTCTTCCCTTTAATTAATACTTCCATATTAGATGAGATCAACCTATCTATTGTAACCGGCTATGTACCTCAGGCTTTTAAAGTGGCTGTAATTAAACCTTTACTTAAAAAGCCAACTCTTGATCCAGCTGTTTTGGGAAACTACAGACCAATTTCCAACCTGCTATTTATTTCTAAAATCCTTGAAAAAGTTGTTGCAAATCAACTTTTTAATCATTTACAAAGCAATGATCTGTTTGAAGATTTTCAGTCAGGCTTTAGAGTTCATCATAGCACAGAAACAGCTCTGGTGAAAGTTACTAACGATCTTTTATTAGCCTCAGATAATGGACTCGTCTCTATACTTGTTCTTCTGGACCTCAGCGCTGCTTTTGATACGATTGATCATATGATCTTATTACAGAGATTAGAAGACGTTACAGGATCAAAGGAACTGCATTAGATTGGTTCAAATCCTACTTATCAGATAGATTCCAGTTTGTCCATGTCAACAATGAATCTTCCAGACAAACAAGAGTTAGTTATGGAGTTCCACAAGGCTCAGTGTTAGGTCCAATACTTTTTACTTTGTACATGCTTCCATTAGGAGATGTCATCAGGAAGCACTGCATCAACTTCCATTGTTATGCAGATGACACTCAGCTATATCTTTCTATAAAACCAGATGAAACTAATCAGTTAGTAAAACTTGAAGCCTGTCTAAAAGACATAAAGGCCTGGATGACCAAAAACTTCCTGCTTCTAAATTCAGACAAAACAGAAGTTCTTGTACTTGGTCCTAAACACCTCAGAAACTCTTTCTGTAATCACTTAGTTACTCTAGATGATGTTGTCTTGGCCTCCAGCAAAACTGTGAGGACCCTTAGAGTCATATTTGATGAGGACTTATCCTTTAGACACCAGATAAAGCAAATCTCCAGAACTGCCTTCTTTCATCTACGTAATATTAATAAAATCAGGAAAATCCTTCCTCAGCGTGATGCAGAAAAACTCATTCATGCATTTGTTACTTCTAGGCTAGATTATTGTAATTCCTTGCTGTTAGGATGTCCAAATTACTCATTAAAAACCTCGTAGCTGATCCAAAATGCTGCAACAAGAGTACTAATGGGATTTAGCAAGAGAGATCATATTTCTCCAGTTTTAGCTTCTCTTCATTGGCTTCCTGTGAAATCAAGAATAGAATTTAAAATTCTCTTGCTGACTTACAAATCTCTACATGACCAGGCTCCATCATATCTTAGAGATCTTATAGAACCATATAATCCTAGCAGAGCACTTCTCTCTCAGTACGCTGGTCTACTTGTGGTTCCTAGAGTTCATAGAAGTAGAATGGGAGGCAGAGCTTCAGTTTTCAGGCTCCTCTCCTGTGGAACCAGCTCCCAGTTTGTGTTGGAGGGGCAGAAACCCTCTCTAGCTTTAAGATTAGACTCAAAACGTTCCTTTTTGATAAAGCCTATAGTTAGGGTTGGCTCAGGTAGACCTGAACCAACCCTTAGTTATGCTGTTATAGGCCGAGGCTGCTGGGGGACCTCGTTACATGCTGAGCTTCTTTTCTTTCTTTCTACTCTTTAACTGACTCGCACCTCACCATCCTTTTCTCTCCCATAGTTTTTTCTTATTATCTGTTGTCTCCATTCAGTTCCCTCGCTCGCGTAGTTTCTCTTCTTTCTTTTGCAGATGTCCCATCATGGAGCTGCATGTCTCGGCTCTGCGCTTTTCGTCTCCACCAACAGTTCTTCTCTTCTATCCCTATGCTGTCCTTTTCTCTCTCTGCTCTCCTCTCACCAAAACCAGTCGAGGCAGATGGCCGCCCACCTCTGAGCCTGGTTCTGTCAGAGGTTTCCTCCTGTTAAGAGGGAGTTTTTCCTTCCCTCTGTTGGAGGTTTTTCTCCCTTAAAGAGGAGTTTTTTTTCCCTCCTAGCTTTTATGTTAGAATTGTTGAATTGTTGTGTTTCTCTGCATAATATTGTAAAATCTCGCTGTAAGGACTTTAATGTGTTAAGTGCCATGAAATAACCTGTGTTGTGATTTGGCACTATATAAATAAAATTGAATTGAAAATTGAATTGAATTGAATTGCGCCCGGTTTTGGATGAGGTGGAGGATAGAAAGTAGGCTGAGGACACACCTAAAAAAAACGGGAGAGACAGCGAGATGGAAAAGTACCTGTTGCCAGGTCAATGCTGGGGAATTGGACTATTCATTGATGGTTATTTATCGCTCTCTAGCGGTGACGATATACACTGATTGTCAGTTTAAAGAACATCGATGACCAGTTTTTAAATAATCTTCAACATTGTTATTATCATGGTACTAATGACAGCTGTGAACCACACTGATATCAACAGTTAATGTCTTCAGCACAGACGACCATGCTTCTGAACTGGAGCAATACAGAGAAACCACTAAGATCACTGCCCTCCATGTCCATGACATGAAAAAAAAACCTGGGCTCAAAGTTAAAAATAAATCTTTCCAACTTTTATATCTTCTGATGTTTTACAAAAGCAGTGTGTATTAAAATGGTCACATTTCAAATGTCTGAGTTTTTAACAGCTTCACTAAACAAAGATTTTTCTCTCTAAACTTCTCAGGTGATTTTATTTTGATAAATGTTCAAATGATTCAATATCTCACCAAAAATCAAAGATCAGAGAAAAAGTACAAAAACTGAAATCAGATATGTGGATGAGAACTTTTTTTTTTTTTTTTCTTTACTCTCAATAATCACCTCATGAGCCCTCAGATGCATCTAGTGGCCCCTATTTATAAAACTGTGGAGTTCAAACTAGGTCAACCTGCAGCAGCTGCAACACTAACATTCTGCTCACACACTGATGCTTCAGTATTAATAATCTAATCATGTCACATATATATATGACATATATAGTCACTCAGAGGGACCAAATCAGTTATTTTACTTTAAAACTTGAACTACATTTTGCAAGTAACACTTCTGTATTTTTTAGTTAAATAAGATTTTTCATGCAGGACTAGTGTTGTACCCCGGCTCTTGGGTCATGACAAAAACGTGAATGGACACAGCAATGATAGCGGATTAGAAAATGTATTGTAGAAAAGAAAAGAAAGGAAAAATCAAACAGAAGAAGAAACGTGTGAACACCGACAGGGATGGGTCCAGGTGAGGAGAGAGAGGGAGCAGCGAGCTGGGTTGGGCTTATATCCTCCTGAGGCTCTTGGCAGGGGTGCTCCAAATCTGGCCGACTTGTGCAACAGCATTCCCGCATCACCTTCAAGAGCACGTAGTGAAACATTGTGTCACCACTGCACCCACATAACAGCAGGTTAGGCAGTTTCTTTTTGTGGAGTATTTTTACATTGCTGTATTAGTGCTTTTACTAAAGTCAAGTATCCAAATACTTTTTCTACTCATGATAAGAACCTATTTCCCACAAACCCCGTCACTTCCTGTTATTTAGGGTCAGCCAGTTTATCTCCCATGTTTATTTCTGCTGTAAGGTCGGGAGTTTTAACATGTATGAAGATTGGAGGCAACCTAAAAAAAATTTTTTACATTGCAATTTTTGGCATTTCAGTGTTGGTTTCAGCTTTCAGTCCCAAAGGTTACCACATGTAGATTTTTGTCTCCCCCTTCTGCCAGTTAGAGTAATTACTTAAGGACAATTGCTTGTGTCATAGGCTCTACTGTAGACCACTCGGTCGTTACTGTTATGGTCCGGATGTAAAATGCTGGATAAATTCAGTTGAGCATCCCAACTCCTGGGGCGGCACAGTGGTGCAATGGTTAGCATTGTCGCCTCACAGCAAAAAGGTTCTGGGTTCAAATCCGGGCCTGGGCCTTGCTGTGCGGAGTTTGCATGTTCTCCCTCTGCCTGCGTGGGTTCTCTCCGGGTACTCTGGCTTCCTCCCACCATCCAAAAACATGCATCTCAAGTTAATTGGTGGTTCTAGAAATTGCCCTTAGGTGTGAATGGTCTTTGTTTCTGTCTGTCGCTATATGGCCCTGTGATGGACTGGCAATCTGTCCAGGGTGCACCCTGCCTTTGCCCTAAGTGAGCTGGGATAGGCTCCGCCCCCTCATGACCCTGTTCAGGATAAAACGGGTATAGATAATGGATGGATGGATGGTTACAGCAGACAAAAGGAAAGTTTATATCGCTACAATTTAATTAATTCAAAACTAACTCTGACTTTCATTGGGGAACTGAAGAATGTGTGACGTAGTAAAATGTACCTGCAACTGTGCAACCTCTGATTTAAAAAAAAAAAAAAAGTGTTGCAGTTTTCCAGTGTTCAGCATTTTGGAACAATTTCCTATCATTTAACAGCCGCCTGCTGGTTAACAGAAGGAACTGCAACAACACTGATTGAACTGCTTAAGAGTTCAGATCACATGAAGTAATCTTTGGTCAAGTGTGATATCAAAGTCTGAGATACGGTATTTCTGAAGGCTTTATGTGTGGCTGCAAAAACATCATTTTCTGCTCTTGAATTAGACGAACATTGTTGTTATTGTTGTTACAGGTTCTTCTATCTGTCTTTTTGCCTCCTCAAAATATTCTCATTTCCCAATTTCTGTAACATTTCATTTTCCCCGGTGGATGTGCTGATCTTTGGCCCCAATCATGATGGGGCTACTTAAAACTATAAAGTGATAAATGGCAGGAATTATGTTTTGATGTGTTGCGTGTTTCAACAGTTGCTGTCCAGGCCGCATGTTGTATTTTTCTGCAATAAATTCAATTCCTTATCTTTATTTAGGATAAAGTACAACATGCAGTAGTAGAGTTAAGATCTTATCTTAACATTAATAGATCTTACTCTGTGCAATTCAACACGTGCATTATGTAAATATACACGTAAATAAGCATGTGAACACGTGTAGAAATGCAGCTCCCGAGTCAAAGCAACAGGCATTAAACAAAATAAGACATCCTTGCTCGACGCGGCCTAATTTTTATACTCCGTCTATTCAACATTAATGACGTATTTCACGTTTGTAAACCTCTGAACACCAGAGTTCATAATTCACAAGATGAACTGTCAAGCCTGACTTGATCACAGTGGTTGAGGCTCAGATTATTTTATTATTCCAGCGGGTTCTGGAGGGTCAGGCTCTGCGCTGCGGTGGATAAATGAACTGTGCAAACTGTCCGGTGTGGACGCGAACACAAACACAGGAACATGGTACAGAACATTCAATATTTCTGCTTATTCAGACGCATCATTGAATAGGTGCTCCTTCCATGTGGTCAGAACACATTTGCGTTCACACTGCTCAAAGAATGTGGGCCTATGTGACCCTGACCACCTTAAAATGTGGTCTGAGCAGACCGGATCCTCTGTGTGTCCTGGGTGCATTCACACCTGTACTTCTAGCTGACCACTTGTCAGATCATGGATGCATGTTAGTGCCAGGTGTGTACAACCTCTCTGTAAGCAGGTAAATGCAAATGACAGCAGATTGCCCGGTTGTATGAGCTCAACATGTATCATGTCCAAGTGGAGATAATAAAACAGTCCTCAAAGGGGAAAGGACCAAAGTAAATCAAAACAATACCTTAAGGTTTTCTTTCTTGGCTGCTTTCAGGCACATTTTAGAGAACAAAAGTAGCGTTTATATCACAGGAACTTTCCCTCAAGGAACTTGGAACATTTTAATCAACTCAGTTCCACTAAATGCGTTTAACCCTCGTGTTGTCCTTGGGTCAAAATGACCTGTAGGTCAAACTGCAGGGACAAGGTTTTAAATAAGATTCAGGAAGAACCTTTTTTGTGCGTCTTTACAGTATGAATTCATACAGTCCTGAGGTTGGAAATACCTGTTTGATAACAGGATTTTATGGTTCAGCACCAATTGCAAGATAACAGCCCTTACTCTGTGAAATGTGACTGTCTCATTATGAATCACATTTCAAAGCTCATTGTAATATAAAGCAGTTCAATGACTTTGTGGCACAATAAACTGTGAAGATTTCCGGAAAGGTATTTCAATTCTGGCATATCGGCATATATCAGACGCATCATTTTCATTCATCAGATAAGTGAGATAAAGATTACTGTGAAGGAAGAATTTATCTATTCATACATCTGCTCCTCCATGTTTAACCCGAAAGCTAAAAGCTTCTACGAAGATGTGATATCACACTTAAGCTCTTTACTGTGATGGCAAAAATAAATTTAATTAGAGTGACTAAAAAAAGGAGGAACTAGTGATGAAAACGGCTGTCAGGAACCATTGTGAGAGGCTGCAGAGTTTCCTGGTGTCCTGGGCAGGTTGGTGGACACAAATTTGCTTCTTAATGACAGCGATATCTTTGTGGACATAACCATCAAAATTTGTGTCAAACACTGGAAGTCAGCAAAGGAGACCCTCACAATGCTTCAGGGGGGCTGCGGCAATGAATCAATGAGCCTGGAGCTCTAGATTAGATTAGATTACATTAGATTTGACTTTATTAATCCCACAGTGGGGAAATTTACTCGTCACAGCAGCGTAGAAAAGACAAAAAGGTGCACACAATATGAAAACATTTACAAATACATATGAGATATAGGAAATAAGATAGATAAAAAATAATTATTTTAGAAAAAAAAATAAGCGCAATAAATAAACACACACACACACACACACACACACACACACACTATATACACAAAAACAAATGAAATAAGAATACAAATAAATAAATACAGCTTGGACGATGAATGGAAAGTGACAGGTGCTGTGGAATAAAATGACCAGTGCAACATTATTTTATTGTGGTGTTGAAAAGTCTGACAGCCGTCGGAACAAACGACTACTGTGACGTTCTGAGTCATTCGGTCCAAATGATCTGAACTGTGATGCGACCGACTTCTCCAGCACAATCATCCCCATCCCCACCACCACTGCTACTTGGCGGATTTGGCTCCCTGCTGCTTTTTTCTGTTCTCCAATGATTTGTCACAAACTTTAATGTGCACCTGCTCACAAAAGCATGTGGAACTCGGGTGCTGAATCTGACAAAACTTGGAGTACTTACTCGCGGAGGTTACCATCTTCTCCGTGCTCCAAGCACGTTACAATGCTGCGCTCTGTTCGAGTGCAGAAGGAGCAGTCTCTGAATTTACTGATCCACCTTCATATTCCCGATATGTAAACCTTCAGGTTCAGACTTTCTGCAGCATTGGATTTATGATGGCTCTATACCAGGGGTCTGTGACTGAACCGGTGCCCAGTTTGTGAGCTCCTGTGTGCCGCTGAATGTGTCCATTTCTGATTGAAAAATAACATCTTCTGCCTCCATTTATCCATTTGCTACAATATGTTGGATTCATGTTAATGTGTATTTAAAGACATTTAAATTCGTGGAAAAGAAATTAAGGGGAAAAAATATTTTAAAAAAATTGAAAAATTTCACGACCCCCTGCAGTACATCGGCGGACCCCCTAGGGGTCGCGGACCCCCTGTTGAAGACCTCTGTTGTAGACAACAAAGGAAGAACGCTGTTTGTGCAGCTACGCATGGGTTGCAACCCAGTTCTGGTTAAATATGTACAAGCATTGTCCTCATTTTTAAATGTTCACCATGAAATTGTCATCTGAATAAGGGCTTTTTAAATTTTGCAAGAAGAGAGCTTTGGAGTTTTTCTTGCTTTTTTTTTTTTTTTTTTTAAGTTATTCCAAATTGAACCTGCTTGAAATGTACTGTCACAAGTGATGAGACAAAATGGCAAAATAATATAGTATAATAGTTTTTATTACTTGTTTAATTGGGTTAGGGATAGGGTTAGGGATTAGGGATTAGGGATAACGGTTAGGATTATGGCGTCTTCTTTGCAGGAGTGGAATCTGCTGCTTCGTTTCTTGCTTGAATGCATCTCGTTCAGCCTTCAGCCTCTGGATCTCCTGCTCTGATAACGTTTCAGAGTGAGACCTCCTTTCTGTCTCAAGAAGGTGCTGAAAGGTGTCACTGTCTTTTGGTTTCTTCTAGCTGTTTTCCCAGTTTCATCTTCTCTGTCCACTCATTGAAACTCGTGGTTTTCTCTTTGCGTAACAGTTGGCTGCGCTGCTCCGTTCTGTACTTCAATCCCTCTCAGTCAGCCTTCAGCCTCTGGATCTCCTGCGGGTGCGCTGATACAGTTTCAGAGTGAGACCTCATTTCTGTGTCAAATTGCTTTTGAGGGGTGTGACTCTTTGTTCTTTCAGCGTCATATAAAACTCTCATGTTTTCAACCTCCTTCCTCATTTCATTTTGCTTCTTCACCAGCAGCTTCACCCGTTTCCTCTCATCAGCCAGCTGGCTCTGGGTTTCTTCTAGTTCTCTGCTAAATTTGATCCTCAGTCTCTGCTGCTCCAAATACTTGGCTCTCTTGTTGCGATACAGATCGCGTTGCGCCTTTGCCGAGGTCTTTTCTTTGTGGAGCTCGACGGTCAAGTATTCAATCTGGTCCCAGAGTTCTTTGTTTTCTTTCGTTTCTGACTCCAGGTTGTTGTAGCTGTTTTTCGAACCAGGGAGTATTTATTATCTCCAAAACAACTGACACACAGTAGGCAGAGATAAACAGTGTTCAAGTCCATATGAGGCCAAAGTTCAGTGAGGAGTCCAGTCTCCTCTCCAATCCTGAGCCGGTAGCTGGCTCCACCGCGATCGCGGCCGGCAGACAGGCAGAAAGATGCGCCGCAGGGGCGGGGCTCCGCTTTGTGAAATCCCGAGGTCCGACACAGCGAGCGGCAGACTGACATAGCTTGTGGGGAATCCCAAGATCCGCCACAGGAACCGACACCAGGTGGCAGGCTGGATCTCAGTGTGGATTTCCCGAGGTCTGACACAGGAGCAGCGAGGGCAGGGTCGACTGTGTGATTCCCGAGGATCGACACAGGATTGCCAAAGCATCAGCAGATGATCTCTGTGGAACGAACTGGATGCTTTCTTCGTACAGGTGAGAACCCGTGCCTTCGACACTGTACGGCAGGTGAACTGAGACAAACAGGGAGTCAGAACCGGAGCTTCACTGAGTGAAACGAACAGACTTACGGGACAGAATACCAGGTAAGTAAACGGACTGACACTGGGCAGGCAGGAGACCGGGGTATTTGTATTGGCAGGAGGTGATCACAGGAATGCAGCACAGCTGTGCTGACGGAGAGAGGCGCAGCAGTGGGCGGAACTCGGAGGAGGGTACTGCTGAGGAACACAAAACAAAACACAAGCACATGGCAAAATGTTGGAAAAAATTAAGAGGCTTGGTTCAAAATCAAACACATCAGACATTTATTCTTGCAAGAAGGAGCAACTACATGCAGCAGTGTTCCCCCCAGCAGTTCTCCAGCATGGCTCTCTAGCAGTCCTCCCCAACAGTCCTCGCCCCAGCCGGGCTCTACCCAGCCTGGTTTCCCCCAGCAGTCCTCTCCTCCGCAGTCCTCTTTTTCTCTCGTAGGGCTTTCCTTAGGGCAGCTTTTATACAGTTGACAAACAGTTGACAGTCACGCCCATTCCCTTTGTATCTGCTTTTGTATGGTAATACAGAGTTGGTTGTAGGTCACAAGATAAGGACACATTTGGCTCTCTCTTTGCCAACCAGATCGCTCTGCTCCTCTGCCCAGGTCTTTGCTTTGTGGAGCTCGAAGGTCAAATATTCAATCTGGTTCCTGAGTTCTTTGTTGTGTTGCCCTTCTGACTTCAGGTTGTTGGAGAGCTCTGTGAGGTTCTTCTCCTGAGTGCACCTCAGCCCTTTGCAGCTCAGCCTTCACCTCCTCCACCTGTTGGAGTAGAGCTTCCTTTTCTCTCAGTAGGGCTTCTTTCTCTTGGCGTTTCCTTTCCTTTTTCGTTCCTGAGAACTTGTTGAAAATCTGCTGCCAGGCGCTGTTGTTGGTGCCTTGAGCAGATTGACTCACTTTCAAACTCATTTTGTATTACTGACTTGTTTGTTTTGTCTATGTAAATTTCCCCTTGCGGGATTAATAAATTATCTATCTATCTATCTATCTGTCTATCTGTCTATCTGTCTGTCTGTCTGTCTGTCTGTCTATCTATCTATCTATTATCTATCTATCTATTATCTAGCTAGCTATCTTAAGACTCACTCAGGGTATTGTGTCAGCAGATGCAAGGTTTGGAACGGAATGACCTCACAGTTTGCCAGAGGTCTAAGTATAGACCTGATGATGTCATAATGGAAGGGAATTGTGGTCGCCAGGGCAACAGGGTTCCACAACATGAGAAACGGGCGTGTCTCTCACCCTCAACATGTGTTGTTGAGGGTGAGAGACACGCATGTTGAGGGTGAGAGACACGCCCTTCTCACCGGAATTGTCTCCCTGCGACTTCTTTCTCTTCCCCAAAAAGCGACGAGCCGGGCGAGGTGTACTGAGAGACGTTCAGGTTTCAAGAGGAGGCGGAGCTTCACCGTCCAAGACCGAAGAAAACACGTCAGGTCAGGAGACACCAGGTGGGTTTTCTTTGACGTCAGCGGGGTTGTGTCACCGTGAATTCGTCCCCCAGGGTCAGACTGTCAACACTGAGTTCTACTGGGACCTTCTGAGGTGTCTGTTATGGTTTGGACTTCTTTTTTGCTTTAATATTTTTAATAACTTTAATATCAAGACAAACTTTCAACCTCTTTCAAGACAATATATTGCAGACCAGGGGTCTTCAACGTTTTTCAGGCCAAGGACCCCTAAACTGACAGAGAGATGGAGCAGGGACCCCCTACGATATATATTGTATAAAATTGTGTTTTACATTAAACTGGGCCTAGTGCCATGTATAAACATACCTTGTTATTGTGCATTCAATACTAAGCTATTCAAATAATACACAGGTTCATATATTCATGTTTTTATTTTAAACAAGTAAATGTCTTTGTTTTTTCTTTTTTTTTTTTTAATTCTTTTTTTTTTTTACAACAGTATCTTTTCAAATAATATTGCAGCGTGCGTCCTTGTGTCTGAGATCTTAGTCAGCTGGGCACTGAATAGGCTCTCGGCCAATCACAGGGAACCTGACAGAGCCAGCAAGTAACATGCGGCCTTGTGATTGGCACAGCAGCGATAGGGGCGGGTCCTCTTCTTTGTGTGCAGGAGGCTTGGAGGGACACGTCCAGGTTAGTCTCCCGCTGTGAGTGAACCTGTGCCCAGTTTGAGAGCTCCTTTGTGTCGCTGACTGTGTCCATTTCTGATTGAAAGTTAACATCTTCTGCCTCCATTTATCCATTCGCTACAATATGTTGAATTCATGTTCATGTGTATTTAAAGACATTTAAATTTGTGGAAAATAAATTGGGGGGAAAAAAATATTAAAAAAATGTGAAAAATTGTCGAATCAAACACAAATTTCACGACCCCCTGCAGTACCTCCGCAGACCCCCTAGGGCTTGCGGACCCCCTGTTGAAGACCTCTGCTCTATATCATGTGTTGCATTTTGAATTGCACTTACGTAATGCTGTGGGGACTTTATAGTGACAGATAGGTTAAATAATGACTGCGGCTCAGATATCCAGACTGTATGCAAGTAGAGCTCCAAAATGTTGGATTCTTTCCACAATGCTAATGATGGCATCTCTATGTTTCACCTTCAGTTTTTCTGCTTATCCTGCCTTGGACAGTGCATACATCTTTCAAACTCAATGTCCCTGGTTTATACTGTCAGTTCCCTCTACAATAATGAATAATGTGTAATAACAATCTGCAATGTGAGCATTAGACAAACACCTAACGAAATACATTGAGTTCACTCAGTAACTGACAAGGAGTAATTGTGATTTTTATTTGTATTGATTGTGAATGTCAAGTTCAGTTCAGACCAAACATTCAAGATGAATCTTAACAGTTTTAGAGCATTGGAGGGAAAAGTTGCAGCAAAATCAACTAAAGGCTGCTGATGGTTTCACCTGCGACTCTGCAGGCAAGAGTCATTCGTTTTAGACTGTAACAGACAAGAGTATTTTTTTTCTGCTTATTAGAGGAGACACCGACTCCTTTAAATGACTCTGGAAAAAGATGGAGAAACTGAAAAAATAGATAAGATATCATCTTCCAAGTTCACGGCATAAATGCGCTGGGTATTCTGTTGATGTACCCAACAGGCGGCTCCAAATTCTCAACCCACACTATTACTATCCTTATTCATGTTTTACTACAAATTATATCCAGTTATTACAGAGTCAGAGAGTAGTTTGTTTTGTTTGTTTGTTGACTTTACTTTGTAAAATAAATATATAAATAAAACATTAAGGAACAGCTTAGAGACAGGCATTTTTTTCATATTGCATCACAGGCCTATTCAAATGTCAAGCATGTACATTGACTTGATTTGAATCATTTTAATGAACTTGAGTATGCACTGTGCAGCTTTATTCGGAAAATACCACAATTATCAGACCTGGTTTCTGTGTCAGCAGATACTCAATAAATGACTCCCATCAGTATTGGGAGCTAAAAAACATGATTGGGACATGTTCAATGTATTATTGTATTATTATAGTATTGGAAGACTTGTATTTGCTGAATTGTATGCTTGACTATAATGAATTTATACATTTTGCATGGTAAGCTTTATTAAACTGACTAAATTGGTTATACTGCAAGTTTACGAGTTATTTCCTTAAAAGTTTCCTTCCTTATTATTCAGAAACTAGAGACCTTTAACAGTTTTATCAAAATTACATAACAAAATGTTAAAGCTACTCAAAGAGAAATTTAAAGGGAGCACTGGGAACACTGAGATGGTTAAATATCCATTTCAATTGTTTGGAAGACTGTGTCTTGCTGATTAAACATTTACTCCATATTTTTCTTGTTGTGTTGCTTCATTAAAGAAATGTTTTAGGATTACTTGAAGATTCTACAATATCTTTTTAGTTTGTGTAAGTTTGAACTTTGTTCCCACAACATGAGCTTCTAATTGTATAGCTTTAGTCTGAACATGGTTTTATCTTAGGATGGGAATTTCAACATAACCTTACAGTCATGTTTAAAGCCACAGTGAACTTTGTATTACTTTACTATCGATTCTTGAGGACCCCTGTGAACCTGTAAACTTTGTACCACTCGTTGTCAGTCATTCCTGGGTGGAAAGTTCTGAGGGTCCAGTGTCAACATTGTTCCGCTAACGGTAGAGTGCTCTGACCTCTGACACCGACTCCAGGAAAACACACCATAAATGTGCACCACAGCAGTCTGTGGTGACTTGGTGAATGGACTTTTTGCTGTAACATACTTCAGCAGTTTCTAGCGAGTCGGGAAAGATATAAAGTGGAGAGGAACAACTTATCAGAGCAACAATAGACGCTTGGAGGCCGATCTCCAGTTGAGTGACCAGTCTGCATCCGTCGGTGACATTTTAACTGTTCAGGATTTAAACTTTCTCCGCATCCTCATGTGGCTGTAAATCTGTTGGATCAGGGGGGTTTGGTTGAAAACATTATGAAGTATTAACTTAATAATTGTTACTGAGAAACTGCAGTGAGTTATACGGAATTGTTAGTTGGGAAAAACCCACTGTTGAGATCCATTATCAGTCCATTGTCTTTCATCTTTGATTGTATCAGTTATGTTTGCAGGATGAATCTTTAATATGTACATAGTTTTGTTTTATACCTGCTTTATCTCCACCTGTGGTCGTCGCTACATATAGTCCATAATGAGTTTAAAGCCTGTGTCATAAAAAAAAAACCTTTCATGTGTGAAGTTGTGGTTGCTGATAGTGTCGGCTACTTGTAAACTTTTTTTTTGAAAAGTACTGAAAGGAGCTTTTTTTTTTTAATGGATTTCCTGATCACACTCCTTCGTCAAATCCAGTTTTCAGACAGTGAAATATAAACATTTGTAACTCACCTTAACTTCAGTGTTGAGCATCTTGAATGTGACATCTGTCACAACTTTTTATCTGTCAAATCAAAATCCCGAACAGATAACATATTACAGTGTAGCAACAAGTGTTGCAAACGCTTCTTCATAGATCTGATAAGGTTGAGCTTTATGGTTCTCGTGATGTTTTTCCACCTGACCTTGATAATTCCGAATTATCTTCTGTGGTACTATCAGGACAGAGTGGAAACAAAAGTGTCAATCCTATTTTTTTACAGAAGATGTTTTGACATGCACACATGAAAATGAGAAAATGGATAATGTTTGAATTCCAGGGTCCTGATATTATGCATGCTGACTCACTGTAACACTGTCATGGTTTACTGGGACACTTCAATCAAACAGAGATATTAATATTATTATTAATACCTGCGCTTTTCACACTAAGTCAAAATGTCAACTTGGGAAAATGTCAGTCAAAGCAAGAATATGCACCAAAATTTACACCTTCAAACTAAAATCCTGTTGAGACATCACTATGTAGTGTGAATGCAAACTGAATTAACATGCTAATTTAGAAACTCTAGCAGGAGACATATATAAAAGTATTTATTTATACTTGTAACGTAATGTGGTAACGAGTAAATTCACTGATGTTGCCTGATTGTTCTTAGTTAAATAAGATGTCCATTTTCAAGGAGAATCCCAGTAGAAATGAGAGAAAAGGAAAGAAAAGAATGTCATGAATGTTGCAAGCAGCTCTATTGCAGCATTTAATTCAAAATTCAAAGAATATTTACTTCAAAAACATTTTATGAGCTAGTTAAAGATAAGTTATTGTCTTAATTTATTGTGACAGAGAATACACCAATACTCCACAACAGTTTGTGTATTTGTTAATAAATAATAGTTGTATGATATGATACAGAACAAATTATAGAGTGAAAGCTTCACAAGTGAATTTGGTTAAATTAAATCCACAATTCAGTTCTTGGACTGATTTTTGAAGGGTACTCCAGTGGTTTGGTTATTCCTTTCTATGTATAAAGTTGGGAGACCCAAACATTGTTAAAACCAATGCAGCAGACACTGAGTTTTAGTTGCTGGTATGTGTCTAACTCCGTACCCCAGTTTGAAATGTGTGTTTTCTGTTAGAAATGTGCAATCTGAAGAGATAAGAACTCCTCTTATAGTGTGAAGAGAACCTTTATGATGAAGGCCACAAGCCTTGAACGCATTAGGGTGACAATAAAGATGTTCACTGTATTACTCTTCGCTCCGTGGAAGTGCCATGATTAGAAAGCTTTGGGGTTGTCAGATATTTGTTTCTATAGTTTGTGTTTTTCCTCTCTACTTTTCCTCTTGGACTGCAGTTGGTGAAAAGCCTTATTTTGACTTTTACATAGTAGTCAGTCTCTTCCCTTCAGAGGTGTCTGAAAGAAAGTGTACATTTCTGTTGTACTTTAGCCATAATTTTAGAACAGAGACCTCACAGTGTTGCAACATCAATCAGATTTTACCATCCTACTTCTGTCTGAATGCACATCATCCCCTATCTGTCTCTCTACACTCTGTTCCCACCTGCAGGACAGTCTAGCACACTGTGTGCAAAATATTTTTGTTCTCTAGAATTTTGCGAGGTTTTGAAGAAACAAACGTATTAAGCATTAATTATGTTCTCTTTTGGTGAGGTTGCAGCAAAAGACATTTACGTACTGACACTATTGTACTTTTTGTTATCAGGTTAGAAAAGCACATTATCTTCTGTCTGATAAAAAAACCAGATAGGACTCACAGGTAGAATCACATATGTTATAAAGTTCACACTGCAGTTATCACATTGCTTTTTCATGTTTTTCCATCAGGTCCAAATTATCTTGATAAGAAATAGCTTCACTTTTTATGGTGTTTCTCGTGTTGCATTCAAAAAGTCAGAGCTGGTGAATACATGGGCAGGTCGAAATACACAGAGAATTATACAATGCATCGTTACTTTTCAACCAGTTCAAATAGAACAGCTGAATGTTTCTGGTTGCATGAGACTATCAGAAAATCAAACATATTTCAGAGGTGATGGGTCATAAAACGCTGAGTAGCGAATCAAAACTACCCACACAGGTTTGTGAAATTCTTTCTTAGTGGACTTCAGCTTATCAGGATTATTTAGACTGCATCAAATCATGTCTCTACATCTTTTTACTTCTTGGTATAATCAGTCAGTTTTTATCAACTTCGGTTCTGAAATATCTCAACGATGACTGTGTGGGTTATCATGTAATATCAGATACAGATATCTACAGTATGATATCAGTTTGGTGCTTTTTGTCTTTTCTTTTACCAGAAGGTAAACACACATTAATGGATATTCCCATCAGTCTCAGTTCTACTCTATGTATAGTATGAATTAGAAAATGTTATCATTGCAATTCAATATTATACGAATTGTTTTTAGCATGCTGATGTTAGCAATTAACTAAAATGAGGAGAACTGGATATGTTGCTGCCACTCCACCGAGCTGCGAGCGGTCACTCGCAGTATTTCTAAGAAAATATCCCACACACAGTATAACTGCAATATTATGCTGTGGTTGTAGTGGTTGTAAACAGTTTGTTTTTTTAACCTGTACCTGTTGAACTGGTGTCGTTGGTTAATGATATCCTAATCCTTAGCTTTTGAATTATTGCTTGATTACTGCCGTAGCTGATTAGCCAATAGATTGCATTGAATGACTGAGCAGAAAAACATGACACATAATGCTCAAAGTTTTTGCACAAGAAATAATACTGAAAATCATAATTAAAACTGGAGATTGTCTCTTTTGTATGTGAGTATTGTTTACTTGTTAAAATGTTGTCCCAAAACTCTTTCCATATAGTACATGAACACAACACACCCACGCAGCCATGAATTCATCATTCTGCTCTTCAGCCTCTGTTATTAATGGAAATAAATTTCAACCAAATGGAAAGTGTTTGACCTTGATGCAATTATCAGACTATTGCTGCAACATTAATCAGATATAAATTATTGCGCTGTCGCTTATCGCTCAGCATTGTGTGACAAAGCAAGGGGGGGCCGAAACTACCCGATCGCAGACACACAGTTTAACCTTCGTGTTGTCCTTGGGTCAAAATGACCCGCAGCTGTGTTCAACCAAGTTCTGTTTTATTTCTATATTTTTATGTTTTTGGGGATTTTTTTTGTTTAAAGAAACCCTCACAGCATCCTTGTCACCAATGATCCCAAAAAATATGAAAATATAGAAATAAAATAGAACTTGGTTGAACACAGCTACGGGTCATTTTGACCCAAGGACAACACGAGGGTTAACCCGAGAGTGTGCAGGACAGCATTCAAAATGTCACACCATCGCTGCTGGTTTAAAACATGTTGATTAAAATAAAATATATAAAACATCGATTTTTACAAAAGGATGTATTCATGTATGTGGGTTCACACAAACACTCTCACCTTTCCCACGAACTGTGCCTGAACTGAGTTTGAGCCTCTACAAACAGTCGACATCACTGCCACTTAATTCTGAGCAGACATTTCGATAAGGTCATTCACACACTTTCCTCGAATGTTTGCATTCCTGCTGAATGCAATTAAACCAGTGAGAGGAAACCCCAACCCCCACCCGCACCCCCGCCCCCACCACACCACACACACACACACACACACACACACACACACACACACACACACACACACAAACCTGCTCCTTCTTGTCAGTTTGGTTGGTACTGATTGGTGCTGGTGACTCATGAACAGCGATGAAGAGTAGCTGAGTTCATTGACTCAAGTATTGTAGTACAATATTTAAGTACTTGTACTTGAGTATTTTCATTTTGTGATACTTTAAATTTTCACTTCACTATATTTAAGGAGGACATATTGCACTTATAAAATGAAGATTTGAAACAATGGATAATTTAACTTTTTAAAATACAAAGAGTATAGCCATCTCACAACACTTCAGATCTGCGTTCAGTTTACAAACAGTAAAACTATTTATAATGTAGGTCAAAGTAGCTCCACCTCCAGCTGGAACAACAATAACATGCTGCCCACACACTGATGCTTCACTAATAATGATCTACTAATGTCATATATAATAATATTCCATTATTTACACATTGTTATAGTGGGAACTCTAGTAAAGTGAAGAATCTCATCACTTCTTTCACTACTGCTCATGAATTCTAAATTGTAATGTTCTAACTTTCTTGCAGACATGATTATCAGAGTACCAGGGTGTCTAATCCCACGTGTGAGGAATACATGTTGGAAATATAATACTTACATTCAGCAGTTTTTTCTCAAACAGTTTTGGCTCCTGCAGCTCACAAACTATTTCCACCCCTGAAGCGTACGGACCACTGCTGCAAACCTTCAGAGCAGTCCCCCCCCCCCCCCCCCCCCCCCCCACACACACACACCTGAAAAACTACTTGATTTCCACTTTATAACAATGAGCTGTCCTGTCTGTCCTGTTCACATCCTCCCTGCACTGAAAATTGCGGGTTACGGATATCAGCAAGAACAATGATAAGGCGTGTGTCCAGCAAGTTGTACGAAACAGAGACTTCATCATAATTGCTGTTAATAATTACAGTTGTGATAAGCAACAGGGGTGGCATTTATTAATGATAAAACCCGGTGAGGCACCAGTTGATCTCCAAGTGTTGGAGGTAGGAGGAGGAGAGCGTGGAAACTTTTGGATTTTAGATAAATTAGGACACCGTCAGGTATGTGAGGAGCTGCTGTCTTTAAATGAGGGCATGGAGAAACTCCAACCAGAGATTCTTGTTTGGGCTCCAGTTGAAGGTTGTTAATGTTTCCATGGAGTGATTTAGATCTTGAAAAGAAAAGTTGATCTTGAGAAAATCAGGAGGCTGACAAATTTCAGAGCTAAAATTCAAAACAACCCTCTCTGGTATTAATTTGTTTCTAGAGCTCAAATGGAGCCAGATAAATCTTCTCCCAGGACAGAGCAGGTCTTGACCTGGTTTGTGTACTTTGCCTGTATTAGGAGGTCTGGACCTTTGTTGTTTGCTGTTAATGTTCTTTGATAACTGATGTTCAAAGGCAAGACAGGATCATCTTCCTAATCTAATGTGATTAATGGATCTCAGAGCCACATAGAGAGGAACCAGTGGACCTCCAGGCAGCAGAGGCGAAATGATGCGACCGGGAGCTAAGCAGTATGTGGTGGCCAGGCCGCTGTACTCTGAGAAGTCCTTCGCTGAGGAGCACCAGAAGGTCTACAGGCAGCGCAAAACCATGCTGGACCACGTCAAACAGTACTTCACGTAAGGAACATGCCATGCTTTTGTTTTCTGTGCAATTTATGACTTATGATCACTGAAGAATTAACAATTAATTAACATTTAACAACCAAATAACCTTTAAACTGAATCCTTTATAAACGAAAATAATATGAACTTACTGAAGAGTTTGGAAAAAATGTATATAAAACGGAAACTTTTTTTAAATTTAAATTAACGTACACTCATTGTAATCAACTATAGTTTGTCTGCATACAAAACCTGAGAGTTGTAGCATCATACTATCATATATTCTTTGTTTAACTAAGATTTTACAGTTTAAAGTAAAGTCAAGTCATGATGATTAAGGTTAAGTTTTAAAGACATGTTTGTTTCTCTCTCCATTTATTTTAAGTCTAAAAATAACTTGTAGTTTAATGTATTTAGTCATTTATTTAACCTGAAAAATATCATATCAGTTTGTGGAGAGTGAAAAAACCTAAAATGCAGCAGCTATCTGTCCTTATATGTCTGCAACCCAACATGAGACTATTCACAGACATAAAGCTTTTTTATATGAAGGTCTCAGGCCTGAAACTTTTAAAATAAACTGAGAAATTATCAAAAAATACTCAACATATTTTTAATTTGAAGCACCTGTCTTAAATATTTTATTGCATGTAAAACCCTTGTAGCAAACTGTTTGTATCAAGATGTTAACTGATGTTAATGATGAGCTTTTAAAACTGACATTTACTCGGCTTTACTTAAAAAGTGGGTAATATTCTCCCTCCCTGGGAGATGATTTACTGTCTTTGCCCTCACCAACACTGAGCCCTGCAATTTCATTTCTTATGGATCTAGTAGTACAACTGTATTTGCAAATTGGCTACTCTCTTTTACCCTTTAACTGTTTTGTATGTGAAAATATCGGGAATAAATATTTAGATCCTTAAATTACTTAAAGGTTTGGTAGGTTTGGGACTTCAGAACAGGTCTCATTAACACTGAAATTTTTAACTAAAGAAAAAAAAAAGATGTTAACAGTTTAAAAACTACAGAAATACTCTTCAGGTTTTGGCTGAGGCTCATGTAGAGCTTCAATAGTCCCAATATTTGCTAAATTAATGTTACAGTCTATTTTGTAAAATAGGTAAGGTAAAGGTAATTGCAGGGACCTATTCTCATGTAGATGTGCCAGCATCAGTAAAGCTTCAAGACATGCTTTAGTACTATGTAGACATGTTTAGCCATACGTCTTCACTTCACCACTGGTTGTCGAGGTGGTGTCCCGCTAACAATGTGGGCTTCATTGACAACTGGAATACTTTCTGGGGAAAACCTGGTCTGCTCTGGAGAGACGGCATCCATCTTACTTTAGATGGTGCAGCTCTTCTTTCTAGAAACACCCCTAAAACCTGACATCCAGGGTTGAGGCCAGGATGCAGAGCTGCAGTCTTATACGCTACTCTGCAGCTTCTTTAGAGCTGTCACTCACCCAAAACCTTCAACATCCCATAGAGGTTGTGTCTGTACCCAGACCACCTATCTTAAAAAAAATTCAACAAAAGATGTATCAATACAAATTCTATAAACATGTATCCTATCAATTTAATGGATCAAAAAAAACATGACAATTAAAAGTGGACTATTAAATATGAGATCTCTCTGGTCTAAATCTCTGTTAGTAAATGACTTGATAACTGATCATCAGATTGATTTGCTCTGTCTCACAGAGACCTGGCTGCAACAGGAAGAATATCTTAGTATTAATGAAGCAACTCCTCCCAGTTATTTTAACTATCATATTCCTAGAGATTCAGGCCGAGGAGGAGGAGGAGGAGTGGTAGCAATCTTCCACTCAAGCTTATCGATTAACCTGAGACCTAAACTTAGTCATAATTACTTTCAGCTCATTATTAGACTCTATTGGTTTTTCTCAATATGTAAATAAACCCACTCACTGTGGTAACCACACCCTCCATCTGCTTTTGTAATATGGAAACTGAAAATGTAATTGTATTTCCTCAAAACCCTGTTTTGTCGGACCACTTCTTATTAACATTTGAGGTTACAATAATGGACTACACAGCATGTGAGAATAAATCCCACTACAGTAGATGTCTGTCAGATGATGCCGTGTCCAAGTTTAAAGAAGCAGTTACATGCTTATCCTCTTTGATGCCATGTGTTAAAGCAGTGGAAGACATCTACGTTGATCTTAGTCCCACACAAGTGGATCATCTGGTAGAAAACACTGCAGTATCTCTGCTACAAGTCTAGATGATGTCACCCCTCTGAAGAAGAGAGTAATGAACCAGAGTAAGTTGTCTCCGTGGTACAACTCAAAACTACGCTCTGCTAGGCAGCGACGAGAAAGCTGGAAAGGAAATGGCGTTCCACTAATTTAGAAGAATTTCACCTGCCTGGAAGGATAGTCTAATATTGTACAAGAAAGCTCTTCGTAAGGCCAGGACTTTATGTTATTCATCATTAATAGAGGACAACAAGAACAACCCCAGGTTTCTTTTCAACACTGTAGCCAGGCTGACAAAGAGTCACAGTTCTGTTGAGCCCTCTATTCCTTCAGCTCTCAGCAGTAATGACTTCATTAACTTCTTCTTGGGGAGAGAATCGGGCAGACCCTTCCTGTTACTGTCACTGATGTGTTGTTAGGCACAGAGACCAGATTTATACTTTGAACATTTCTCTCCTGTTGAGCTATCCGAGCTAACAACAATTATTTCCTCATCTGGATCATCTACCTGTCTCCTGGATCCCATTCCAACTAAACTCCTCAAGGAAGTCTTCCCTTTAATTAATACTTCCATATTAGATCAGATCAACCTATCTATTGTAACCGGCTATGTACCACAGGCTTTTAAAGTGGCTGTAATTAAACCTTTACTTAAAGAGCCGACTCTAGGTCAGCTGTTTTAGGAAACTACAGACCAATTTCCAACCTGACGTTTATTTCTAAAATCCTTGAAAAAGTTGTTGCAAATGAACTTTGTGATCATTTATAAAGGAATGATCTGTTTGAAGATTTTCAGGCTTTAGAGTTCATCATAGCACAGAAACAGCTCTGGTGAAAGTTACTAACCATCTTCTAAAAGCCTCAGATAACGGACTTGTCTCTGTACTTGTGCTGCTTTTGATACGATTGATCACACGATTTTATAACAGCGATTAGAAGATGTTACACGGATCAAAGGAACTGCATTAGACTGAACTAGACAAAACTAATACATGCGTTTGTTACTTCTAGGCTAGATTATTGTAATTCCTTGTTGTTAGGATGTCCAAATTACTCATTAAAAACATTGCAGCTGATCCAAAATGCTGCAGCAAGAGTACTGACGGGATTAGCAAGAGAGATCATATTTCTCCTGTTTTAGCGTCTCTTCACTGGCTTCCTGTGAAATCAAGAATAGAATTTAAAATTCTCTTGCTGACTTACAAATCTCTACATGACCAGGCTCCATCATATCTTAGAGATCTTATAGAACCATATAATCCTAGCAGAGCACTTCGCTCTCAGTACGCTGGTCTACTTGTGGTTCCTAGAGTTTCCAAAAGTAGAATGGGAGGCGGAGCCTTCAAATGTCTCTCCCACAGTTTTTGCTTATTGTCTGTTGCCTCTCCATGCTTCTAATTCTACTCAGTCATATTCCACCTCTTTCAAAGTCAAAAATCAATCACCATCTCATTTAAACTGTCAAAATCTGAAATCTGTTCCATCTATAGTTCATTAAATGCAGCCGTCCATCAACTCTGTTTTCCTGTTTAACATGGACACAATGTTTTGGTTTATGTATCATCTTAGATGTGATGCCAAACGAGCAAAGAACGCAGCTCTCTCTCTTCTGCCGGTCATCGGCTGGCTGAAAGTCTATCAATTTAAAGAGTGGCTGCTCAGTGACATCGTGTCAGGTATCAGCACCGGCCTGGTGGCGGTCCTGCAAGGTAAGAGTCAAGTTTACTGCATATGAATGAATGGTTTGATACTTTGAATTACATTGGTGTAATGGAGGCATATTAACTTAAACTTAATGCAGTGACATCATGTCTCTGACAGAACCAATCAGATTGGGACCAAACGTGGGTGGATGATGTGTCTTTGCACTATTACAGTGTTAGAAGTGTCAAAACATTCTCAACAAATTATATTTTCATTTTGGGGTACAAAGGTCAAATTTTCACCCACCACCTCAGGGAACCATGATTTTGATTTTTTTTTTTGCTGTGGTTGGTTGAGTTCAGTTCATACAAGTTATCATTTCACCGTTAGAATATCTGACAACGAAATTAAAATGATATCAGAAGCATCATTCCCACTGTGTGATCTAAGAACTGGGAGCAATCCATGCAACTGTAGTCATGTACTATTGGTATGAATTAAAAAAAAAAAAAAAAAAAAAAAAAGAGTCTGTAACTGAACATTCTTACGGGAGGAGATGGATCAGAAAAATGGGGCTGTTACTTTGAAGTCAGGGGCAGAAATTCCTTATTCCTATTCCTTTTATTGTCATGGCATGTTTAATGACCATGACTACTGTAGCCTGAACATAACACGTGGTTAAAATACTGTGAAGTGAAGTGAAGTGAAGTGAAGTGAAGTGAAGTGAAGTGAAGTGAAGTGAACAGTAGTATCATACTGTAAACCTGTGTTTTTGTTGCAGGTCTGGCCTACTGTTTGCTGGCCTCTCTGCCACCCTGGTATGGACTCTTCGCCGCCTTCTTCCCTGTCATCATTTACTTTTTCCTCGGCACCTCCAGACACATCTCAGTTGGTAAGGCCAGTCTCCTTCTTTCTATTGCTGCTCTCAAAATGCTACAATTCAATTAATCTGCCATCCTCCCTGCAGGTCCATTCCCAGTCTTGTGTCTGATGATTGGATCGGTGGTCACCAGGCTGGTCCCAGACGAAGGTCCACCCTTCAACATCACTGGGTTTGAAGGCCTGACGAGAGATGAGCAGAGAGTGTTGGTGGCCTCCTCTGTGTCCTTCCTCGCCGGCATCATGCAGGTTAAACACCTCACAGTAATCACTCGATTCATCTCTTCAATAGAGTCAACATTCTCCGGGGAAATTCCCTTTTATCTTTCTCAATTCAAAAGTATTATAGAGGTAAAATTAAACTGAACTTGTGGTGGAGTTACACACAAGTTTTGTGAATTGTATTTATATAGCAGCAAAGTTATCTGAAGCCACCTCACTTACAACAATAAGAAAGACAAAATCTTGTGAAAGAAAACATCACTGAGGTAGAATGTTGGTGTAAACTTTCCATTGGCTCACTATTTTGGTCAAGATTGTCCTCTCCTTCTGCTAGCTGTGTGTGTCCACCAAAACAAGTTCCACCCAAGATTATTTTGCACAAACACCGTTACTGCATCCTAGACTTATTGCTGCCCAAAACGATTGCTATTGGTCTAAAGTAATAAAAACAAGCCAAGGTGTTTCTCCCCAATAGAAGAAAAAAATATGGATGCAACCAGACCATTCTGTAGTTTGGTGGAGATAGCGAAGCAACCTGGTATCACGCCAAAGCATGTAATACACGCACCTGTCCATTTCAGGACCTTCATGTCAGTGTCACGTTGTGTCTCTACAAGGCGTGAACCGTAAAGTGGTTTATGATTTATCCACCGAAAACTGTGCTGTGCTGTCCCCAACCCACCCCCTAATTACAACATGGCACCCTATATTTATCAAATATTACCCCATTGTATTTGTATCTACTGTATATGCACCCTATATAGTGGCCCCAAAACATCCACCAAGAAAAGAAAAGAGTAGTGCCCATGGCGTGTATGTTACTTTCTGCTCCCACTATTCAATGCATCTCATTCAGATGAGTGAGTTTCATAGCAGTAGGAGCATGAGGAAATACATTTAAAACAAATACATTTCCAAATGTCATTCTTAAAAAATGCCTCAAAAGATTATTATTATTATTATTATTATTATTATTATTAAATTATTGGGTGACAATACCCAAAGGCTGTTTAAAATGAGAAATTAAGTATGATTTAAAAAAAAGTTGATAGCTGATGTCAAATAAGATGTGTAGTGTAAAAAGGGTTAGCACAATAAGATATTGTTTGTTTACTTCTCTTTCTTTTTTTTATTGTTTCCTACTTTATTTTGTCTGTTATTGATTTTTTTAATTTTGTAATCCAGTTTGAACCAGCAGGATTGTCTCTTCTCTGTTTCTTCTCTCACCTCCAGCTGGCGATGGGTATACTTCAGGTGGGCTTTGTTGTCATGTACCTGTCTGACACTCTGGTCTCTGGCTTCACCACAGCAGCTGCCATCCACATCTTGGTGTCCCAGCTCAAGTTTATTTTGGGTCTGCAGGTCCAAGGCATCAGTGGACCGCTTTCCATCATATATGTGAGTACAGACCAGCTTTCTGTCTGCTTATCACAGCCATGGAGGGTGCAGGTTGTGGGTTGGACTCCTGTTTTATTTTGTTTTTTAATTTTTCAGACCTTGGAGATCATCTTTAACAATATCACCTCCAGCAATGTCTGTGATGTGGTGATCTCCCTGGTGATCATGGTGATGGTGCTCATTGTAAAGGAGTTAAATGAGAGATTCAAATCCAAGCTGCCTGTGCCCATCCCAATAGAGGTTATCATGGTGAGCAGCGACATAAAGCCTATTAATGTTGTCCTAACCTGAGATGTTAAAGGATTATTAATCATATAAACAGTAACTTTAATAGTTAAACAGTAATTTTGGTTGGGACTTTTTATGAGTCCCAACCAAGTTAACAATCATTAAACTGATTTATGGTATCATTAATGGTACTGAAAAGAAAGATTTCATGTCAGTTCAAAGAAACAATTCGCAGTTAATGAACGTGTTTCATTTTTCAACTTTTAAATTTACAATTTCCAGCTGTCACTTAGTCATATGTGTCGTTTCTTTTCCAGACTGTTATTGCATGTGGAGTCTCATATGCATTCGACTTCAAGACGATATATGGCATTGATGTTGTTGGCCATATTCCAAAGGGGTAAGAGGTGATAATCAAAGCAAAGGACCCACTAAACATTTGTTTTCTGTGCTGTGAAAGGATTACTCAGTACATCCCTGTGTAACTATCATGCTATTCTGTAATCACGTTGAAAAAAAAAAAGCCTTTCTTATAATTTAGGCAAGCTGGTCCTTTCATTAAATTAAAAGATAAAGCTGCAAAAATCGACTTGCATAACGACTTGTACTGTTTGTGAAAGGTATGGTTCGAGAGTAAGCACCTGATTCTACATTTCCCCCATCTTTACACAGGTTTTTAGTGTCTTTCAGCTCTTTTTAAAAAAACATGTTTTTACTATTTTGGTTCAGTCTCATCACTCTCAAAAGAATATTTTTTAGCAGTAGCATGTAGCTGTTTTCAATTACAAAAAAGGTTGAATAAACTTAGAAAACATTGCCCACCCAGCACAAAACAACACAGACAAAGTTAGCAACTTTAAATTTAGTGAAGCAATTGAGCAACAACAATGTTTCTTCTAGGCATTGGTGGAGTAAAGCAGAGTGAACAGGAGATTGACAATTAGACTTAAATTTGTCAGGTGGAAACAAATACGACTTTGCAAGTTCTGGATGTATAAGTAGGCTAACTGTTACTTTATGATTATAATATAGGATATAGTGTTGTATTTATAGCTTGTTACCACTTTCCCCTTAATGTCCCAAAAATCAGTCGGTGTAAGTTTAACCACTGAACTGGAATTTTTTTACGACAGGTTTACACTGTTAAAATATATATTATTAGAGGAAAGATACGTTTCCTGATGTCTCCAATTTGTAAAAACCTTCTCAGAAGAACGTTTTGTGTCATATTATCATTGGAGGTAAATGTCAAATCAATGAGTTTAATATTAGAAACAGACATCAGTCTGACAGACTTGTATAATTTCAGTTATGAGTCTCCGATGCCCCCAAACCTGCACATCTTCCAGGAGACGGCAGTGGAAGCATTTCCGATGGCTATAGTGGGTTTTGCTGTGGCCTTCTCTGTGGCAAAAATCTACTCTATAAAACATGATTACACCATCGATGGAAACCAGGTATGTAAAAACATTGCAACATTCACAACATTAAGGTAAAAGCTCCAGGTTTAATCAGGACCGGTGTGTGATCTATGTGATAAAGAGGTGTTCCCTGTGACCCGGCTGTAGGAGCTGATAGCTTTTGGAGTCAGCAACATCTTTGGAGCTTCCTTTAAGTCTTTTGCAGCGAGCACAGCTCTTTCCAGGAGTGCAGTGCAGGAGAGCACGGGTGGGAAAACTCAGGTAAACTAGTAAATCATGTGTTTTATTATTCCCTCATTGGATAATACTTTTACAAGATCCTGCACAAAATATATACAAAGTTTTTGAGGAATGAGGGAGGAATCAATCATATATGAACTGATAACTAATAAAGTGTTTTGATGGGGAGCTCCTGAACAGCTCAGATTCATGGAGTACACAGTTGATCAATGGCTAAAGAACAGACTAGGAGATTACTAATGAATCATAATAATCATTAATATCTGTGAAATGGAATAGCAATAGATTTTTTTTCATAAGGACATTCTGATTAACTGTTAACCAGCTGATAAGCAGCACAAACTATTATGCATTCATTACCAATTACTTCATAATTTTTTTTACCCTTTCGTCTGGTTTGTTGTAAAGGAACTATTTGTAAAAACTCAGTAGCTTCTTCTTAGGTAGTTGTGTTAGTTGTTTGCATGTTGATGCTTTACTTTACTTCAGGTTAATTATCTGATCATGAAGTAGTGAAAAACTGCTCAGTAACTACTCAGTATGATGTGTCAATTTACAACTAAAGAATAGTTTTACAACTTTCCCAGTCTGTCTTAAAACAACATTCAGGTGTGAATATGAACACTGAAACAGGTTTTGCTCAGTATAATCATTTCTTTCGGTGTGGATTGGGAAAAAAAGAGGGAATTTTGTAATAAAAAGATTGACATTTATGAGGATATCCACTTGATGTATCAAATTCAAAACTTTGAATACATTTTTGCATGGAAGAGTGGCTTAGGTAAATTTAAAAAAATTCAATTAAAAAAAACTTTGTTGGTTTTGAGAACCAGCAAAAATTCTAAACAACACTACACTAGAGTTTTCTCGGGAGCAATGTATGGTATTACTCTGCTAATATTTGTCATTTAAACCGAATTTATAAACCAAAGCAACAGAAATTGTCATATTATGTTTTCGTTTGTTGTGTTATGTCAGTAGTTTTTGCAGTTCCATATCTCATCTGTACTTTTCAGTTGGCCAGTTTACTCTCAGCTCTGATAGTGATGATCGTCACTTTGGCTATTGGATTCCTTCTGGAGCCACTACCAAAGGTTTGTAAACCTCAAATTCTACGGAGACTCGGACATCATTATATGATTTAAATCTTTGGAATCTGACCTTTGACCCTTTGTTTTAACAGTCCGTGCTGGGTGCTGTGGTCATCGTCAACCTGAAGGGCATGCTGATGCAGTTCAGAGATGTCCCATACCTGTGGAGGCGGGACAAACCAGACTGTGTAAGACGTCACACACTTTTTAAAGACACAAATCTCCGCACTTGAGGAATCACTATGTTCATGTTGTGTTATCTGGCATTAGAAAAGTCATATTGCTGTTTTAAAGAACTCTTCTGTGTCTCACCAGGTGGTGTGGCTGGGTACCTGCTTTGCAGCTGTCTTGCTGGGGCTGGATCTCGGATTGGCTGCAGGCCTCGGTGTGGAGCTGATCAGTGTCGTCTTCAGGACTCAGTTGTTAGTATCTGGACAGTCTAAATTGAATGTCTTTTTGAACAGCTGCAGCTTCTTCAGATGCCTTCATTTGAAAAAATGATTTATGTCGTAGCCCCGCCCCTTCCTCTAAGTAGCCAAGATGGCAACCGTTTAGGGTGGAAATTGTCCAGTGTTACGCACTTAATTTTTGGACCATTTTGAGTGCATCATCCTGGTACTTGTAGTGCACTGCGTGTTTCTGTACTTGACATTGTTAACGCACTTATACACTCAGAATAGTGAGTGTTAGTACACAAGTTCACCTTTTGAAACACAGCATAAGTCTTTTGATTTTAAATTTAAACCACAATCTCAGAGCATTATTTTTGAAGTATTTACGTCTGTTTATGTTTCAGCCCACGGTGCAGTGTGTTGGTCAACATAAAGGGAACTGACATCTACAAAGACAGAAAGGACTACATCGATGTAAGTTGGCTTGGTGTCTATGGTAACGTCTGCTAAAGAAATACTTGGATGGCGGATAGTTCGATGAGAAGATTGATATCATGCTCTGGAGAGAAAAAATTATCCTCTCATCCACCTCTCTGGTAATAAGCTTTCCCAATGTGTCAAAGTATTCCTTGAAAACATCTATTGTATAATATTTTATTATTTATCAAGGTCCACCAGGGTATGTAAGGATTTTCCATTTGCCCATGACAGTATCAGGTTTCATTTAACTTTACTTTTATTTCATTATTTTAGACTCTTCAGGAGTTGAGGCGTTATAAAAGTGTTTTTAAAGTGCCAGAATTTTATTTTTACCTGCAGTATAGAAAACTCATTCCAAATGTGTTTATAATCTCCACAAGCAGGGCCTGTATTTTTATACAGTAAGTCTTACCTGAGAGCTCATAAATAATCAACCCTGCATTCCTCCTTCTCTGTTAAATGTTTGCATCTTAGTTTGAACAGATAAACTATTCTTATCAATGACATTGCATTGATTTGGGTATCGTGATGTCTCCAGATATATGAGCCAGAGGGAGTGAAGATCTTCAGGATCCCATCACCAATCTTCTTTGCCAACATTGAGTTCTTCAGGACCAAACTGGTGGAAGCTGTAAGTCTCACCTGGCTGTCGAGTGTCAAAGTAAAAGAATGGAATTGTATTTTATATCCACAATATGCATGGGATGTAATATATCCAATAAAGATGCAGTAAAATCATCTTTAAAAGGTCATGTTGTTAACAGGCAAATAAAAAAACTCATTCTCTACTTATGATTCAAGGTGCACTTCTCTCTTCTCAGATTGGGTTTAACCCGCTGCGAGTGTTGAGAAAGAGGAACAAAGCGCTGCGGATGATCCGCAAACTTCTGAAGAAGGGTGACCTGCAGTGGACATCAGTAAGAAAAGATCATGTTGTTGATATAAAGAACACACTTTTACTCTGACAACACTTTCACAAAGTGATTAAAAAAAAAATATCTACACTCTCATGGTTATCTCTTCCTGCTTTGATCAGTTTACTCTGTTCAGGTCAGCACAGTAAAAGTTTTTACTCTTTAACAATACATTTTTAATGTAGTGATGGTATAATTACGTCTAAGTGACGGCATTTTGTTAGGAGAGGGTGCAAGATATGACCTAGACTAGACTATGAATGTATCTTTTGAAATGTAAAAGCTGTGCCAGTACCTTGTAAATGTGTTTGTGTGTGTGTGTGGTGGTGGTGGTGGGTGAATGGGAGATGGTTCCTGTCCAAGGAGGCAAACATTTAAAAGTTCAGATTTTTTTCTCTTCCAATGTGTTTTTCTAACAAACACTGTCAAAGGTGCATTGCTGATCTTACATATCTGATATACAGTGATTATTGTTTGTTTGTTAACTAAAGCACCACTTTTTTGGGCCTGTTTTTAGTGCATCATCCAGGCAGCTGTAGTGCACTGCATCTTTTTTCATTGACAGTGTGACCGCACTTATCCTCTCAAAATAGTGAGTGTTAGTAAACAAGTTCGCCATTTGGAACACACCAACTGTGTAAATTGTTACATTTCACATTTGCTCTGACTTTAAATAATCTCGGCTACACTGGTGTGAACTGGCTGTAGCCATGAATGCAGTGTAAATGTAGCTGTGCCTGCTGTAATGAGCTGCAGCCATCTGTGAAGTCAAATTACTAAAACAATATTTTTCCATTGCAGAGAGGCTTCCTGAATACCTCATGTGGACCCATTGAGGAATTAGAGGACGAGAGTAACACGGAGGAGCTGGACCTGCCAACAGACTTTAAGGACCTTCCTGTCCGGATCGACTGGAACGCCGAGCTTCCCACTGACATCATTGTTCCCAGAGTGGAGTTCCACAGCCTGATCCTGGACTTTGCCGCTGTCTCCTTCCTGGACATTTCTGCCCTGAAGGGACTTAAAACAGTGTGTTGTTCATTCATAGCAACAATAGCATCAGTTATTCCACTGTAGCTTTTTTTTTCTTTTAATGAATCATCTCTAACTTTTTGCAGATGCTGAAGGAGCTGATCCGTGTGGAAGTTGAGGTCTACATTGTGGCTTGTGATCGTATGTGTGAAACTGCAACAGTTACAGCTCAATATTTAATCATTAATAATGCAGATTGTCATGACACCACTAATTTGTCAAATCTTTATTTGTTAGTAGGAGTTTTTTTTATGTAAAATGACAGGTGTAAAAAAAAAAAAAAAAAAAAAAAACTCATCAGTGAAGTCTAATTTTGTTTCTTTGTTTGTGTCACTTCTGTTAGAAACTCAAAACAAAACATACTAAGTTTTTTTTTTTATTTTACAACCAGAGCCAGCTGGAGAGTGGACAGTCTGTGTTATGTGGGTCATCTTCATTTAGGATATGATTATTTAAGAATAAAAACTGATGGGGTGACCCTTGTGCATAAATTGTATACAAAAATAAAGGCACAAAAATAAATGCTCCGAATGTACAAATGTTACACAACGAGGATGAAAATCATAAGCTGTGCGCTAAACTGCTTAGAGAGCAGGTGTTTTCATTTTTGTTGCATTCCTTGTTTTGGAGCGCTCTTATGTTTGTGCTTTGTCTTCAGGGTACCATTTAAAAGTAGTGATTTAAATGTAAAAACAAAATGATCTTCTGACAAAGGTGACAAACTATTCATGATGCTGGCAGTTGTTTCACAGTAGTTTATTACATATTACTTAATTGTTTAGTTTATAAAATAATGAAAAATTCCCCTCAGGACTGTTCAATGCCCAAACTGGCTTCACGACACCCTTCTGAAACACAAACATATTCAGTTTACTGAATGTCTTTGATGTTTGATGTTGAGAGCATCAAACTTATCACATTTAGGAAGCTAGAATCATCAGATGTTGGGCATTTTGCTTGAAAAATGACTTAAATAGATAATCAGCCATGTCTAATTATCGTCTTTCTCCTCGGCGGCAGATTACATCCTGGAGAAACTTCACGACTGTTGCTTCTTTGATGATGAAGTTCAACCATCAATGTTCTTCCTGACACTGCACGACGCCATGCTGCACATCCTGGAGATACATCCGGAGCCTACGGAAAAGATATCAGACAATGAAAAGGTAATGAAGTCTTCATTTTATATCTAGTGAAACACATTCTTTGGTCATATATTTGTGCTGGAAAATATCAAACTCTTCAATTTATTCTGCAGATAATAACAACAGTCACAGTTCACCACCCGGGTGGCACTTTGAGAAGTAGAGATAAAAATGTAAGTATGTATTTTTTAATATTTTTGTTGTTTTTGAGCCACAGTAACCTGCTATTGTTGTCATCTTCTTTACTTCAGCCACGTCCTACTTGTCATGCTTCACATTGGGGAAATAATTATTTGTTTCATTTAGTTTATCATTATGGAACAAAACTCACTGATCAACAGATAAATACTGAAAACTACCTGAAATGTTCTGTTAAGTTACTGCAGTATGGAGGCCAAGCATCATTTAAAAGGATTTCTCAGTCGGCATTAAGTTTAGTTTTTATACTTCCACATGGTTCTAAGTTGAACTGGACTTGAACTTGAGCGCCTTCTTCACCCACAGGCTCCAGAACGAGAAACCAGGTTCTAACTTCAGAGTGAGGAGATGATGATGAGCTGATGAGACCAAAGACAAAAAAAGAGTAAATGTTCAACAGATGATGCTGCATACTTACTTTATATAATGTATAATGAGATACTGAATTTAAGTTTACACACAGTATTTACTTTAATGTAAGAAAAGCTTCTTCATATTTTTTATACTGTACATAGTGAATTTGTGGACAGTTTTGGTGCATTATATTTTAAATGTTGTATGTTATATTTCTATGACAATGAGAATAAATAAACTTTTTGCCACGGTGTTCTCAGTGTTAAGTTCTCTAGGACAAAAACAATGTGGATGGGCTGGAAATGGTAGGTGAGATGGCTGAAATATTGAAATCAATATTTTATCAATTATGTTCAAAATGTTATTAAAAACACATCATGGAGCCAAATCGTTGTTCTTAGTGATATGTACTGTCATTACCATGAACACACACACACACACACACACACACACACACACACACACACACACACACACACACACACACACACACACACACACACACACACACACACACACACACAAACACACGCACCCACCCCCACACACACACACACACACACATATAATGTATACACCATCATGCTGCTGTAAATATATAACAAAGCACCAAATGTGTGTGTTCATCCACAGTTGAAAACAGTCTCTCAATAACGTTCTATTCAGCCTGCAGAGTCCAGCTGTTTTATAAACCGGTTATCGAAACGACAGAATGAATCTGAATTAGATTTCGTACAATAAGTAGGGGTGTGTGCAAGTCTCAGCTGATTATTATAATTTGATTAACTGGCACGATAGCTGACATTTTGGGCTCCTGCTTCATTTCTTCATCTTCAGAACCTGCTTTGAAGATGGGTTGTGTTTCAGATTTTAATCCAGATCTTCATTCATTTATATCGTGTTACTTTTAATGCTCACAATAATGTTCATAATTCGAACATCCCATGAAAAAATTAAAACCACGAATTAGTTAATTCTACTACTAAGTACTGTGTGTGTATCAAAGTCCTGACAAACAGCACTCCATCAGATAAACAGCATGTGATAACTATGACAATTTTAAATGCTTCTGAAGTTTAGAGTTAACTCTCTGCTGTCTCTCACTCAGTCTAATAGTGTTGTTTTGAAGAACCATATCAACTATGACGGCCTTTTGTTGCTGGGAGAACATCCCTGTCCTTCCACCCTCACATGGGAATCTTGCAATTCTACACAAAGTGAACGCTTAGTTACAAAAATCTACGAATCTGCAAAGTGATGCACTGAAACATCTGTACATATAGTATATGCTGTAAATGTTCAATACTGTAACAGAAGAAATGTTTACCTGTTCTCTTGTCTGAACCTCTGGATTATGGTGAACACAGAGAATCTGCTGATGTTGGGTTTTACTCTTCGTCCTGCTTCCTTCACCGTCTTTCTATGAACAAGAACATGGTTTGTTACAGCAGCTCTGATTTCATCAAAATTGCTTTGTTTTGTCTTGCGCTTTCTCGCCCCCACCCCCCCCCACCTCTTCCTCCACGTGCCCCGCCTCTTACACTCTTCCTGTCTCTCCGACAGCTTCTGAGAAAATATTGGTTTCATTACATCATTTGCAACAAGTGTCATCAATTTTGAATTGTTGTGTTTAAGGTATGACACCTGTGCTTTAATTGTGTTCAGCTTTTGCCACCATTATGCATCATAAGTGCATCACAGTGCAAAATGTGTTTTAATGAGAGAGAATGTGTTTAGAGTTTTTGCAAAAAGAGTCAGAGGTCTGCAAATTGTGTCTAACTAGATGAACATTGTTTATGGTTTTGCCAAAAGATTGTAAAATTCAATAAATGGGGTCAGGCTACCAACTGTTTGGCACAGAGAATGCGGTTTAGTGTTTTAGCGATTCAGAAAAACTGCAAAAGAGTAAATCATAAATCTGGGTGTGTTAATGATTGAACTAAGCGAGAACAAAACCAGCGCGTGACGAAATTGACTTTAGATCTCAGATTAGATACACCAAGTAAAGGTGCTTTTACGGATGTGTCTCTTGAGTGTTTTTACATACTGAAGTTGATTTCTTCAAACACCTGAGGTGTGAGGATGGTGACGCTGAGGAAACAGTATGTGGTGTCCAGACCTGTGTACTCTGAGGACAGCTTTGGTGAAGACCATGAGAAAATCTACAGGGAGCACAAAACTATCCTCAACCATGTCAAAGACTATCTGTCGTAAGTTAGCACTGGTCTCTCGTAGATATGGATCTTTGACTAGAAATAATCACTTGCTCTCTTGATTGGAAGTCTCCTTGTGATAGTATTTTTAATGCAGCTGAGAAAAAGTCCTCAGAGTTTCTTTTTTTGTGTGATTACGACAGCTGTGATTCAAAACGTGCCAAGAATGCCGTGCTGTCTTTTCTGCCCATCATCGGCTGGATGAGGACCTACAGAGTCAGAGAGTGGCTGCTGGGTGATGTGGTGTCTGGGCTCAGCACCGGGATGGTGGCCATCATGCAAGGTGAGGAGCATTCAAGGCAACCATAACAAAACCATGTGGCTTCCTTTTGGGAAAGATTGTGGTTCAATAGGAAACATGCTGACTACTGATTTATAAGTGTATCTATCATTCCTTACTTTTGCTGCCTGTACCACATTATTTGCTATTAACCAAAGAATGTAAATCACTGACTTAAAAACACTGTCTATCTCTGTAACTTGAAAGAGACTGTCACTCTAAATGTGCGATCAAATTCTTACTGCCATTGACATTCAATCGGATATTTCGTTTTTTAAATCTGAATCTTGCTATCTTTAGAAAGTATGTAGGTATGCTTGTATGGTTGTGTGTAACATCTAAAATCATTTACTGTATTGTAGTAATTCAAACTTCCTTGTTCACACTCAGGGAAATGATTGTCACAGCAACAAAATGAAATACAAAAAAAAGTCGGTGGGAGAAGTAGTCTTAATAGACTCTTACATCATTTATGAGCTTTTGCGAAGATACAAAATATTGTTCAATTTTAAATGTTCAAATTAAGTGTTGGATATAACATATCAACTTACTACGAGCATAATATGATTTTCATACTTTGTTCTATTTTACTTTATGACAATCTTATATTACTATTAAAATCTTCCCTCTGTTTGTTTTCCTGTGGTCTCTGGCAGGACTTGCCTTCTCTCTGCTGGCCTCGCTGCCTGCGAGCTACGGCCTCTACACAGCTTTCTTCCCCGTTCTAATGTACTTCTTCTTCGGCACATCAAGACACATTTCTGTAGGTAGGTTATAGAAACTCTAAATTATTTTCAGTTTTTTCCTTATTACGACAGAAACACTTGACCTAATATACAGTTTCCGGAATAAATAAAATATTTTAACACTCATCCCTAGTGTTTCCTGTACAAACTGCCACCAAGTCATAAAATGGATTTCATTGTCTTCAAGCATATTTATAGCAATTACAGAGGTTGTTTTGGAAAAGCTTTGAATCTTATGACTTTGGTTCATCCCACCACACCCACCTTCCCTGCAGGTTCCTTCCCAGTCCTGAGCCTGATGGTGGGAGCCGTGGTGACCCGTCTGGTCCCGGACGTTGGACCACCAGCAAACATCACGGCCTTTGAGGGTCTTTCCCAGGACCAGCAGAGAGTCCTGGTGGCCTCCTCCGTCACATTCCTCATGGGGATTTTCCAGGTAGGCTGGATTCTGTCTCTGTGGATCATGTTCTTGGAGGAATTTTCACACCAGGCTTCTTTTCTCTTTGCTTTTCTCTCCCATGCAGCTCGGCATGGGCATTCTGCAGGTGGGCTTTATTGTTGTGTACCTGTCAGACACTCTGGTCTCCGGCTTCACCACAGCAGCTGCAGTCCATATCTTGGTGTCCCAGCTCAAGTTTGTGTTGGGGCTGAAGGTTGCAGGCATCAACGGTCCACTCTCCATCATATATGTAAGTCCGGCAGATTTCTGATCAGATCTTAAATTATTACTGTCAATGCAATTATATATTTGAAATAAGCTGAGAAAGACCACTCCCACTGTTTTCATTATTCAAGGAAAAGGAGACTAAGGGAGAACAGGGAAAGACGACAGGTTGTAACTTTGAAAATGTGAGCCGCTCAAAGAGGAAAAATGGTCTGAATGCAGAAACAACTGCACAACCCTCAAACCTAAGTTATTAGTGGCGAGACGTGAAAAAATGACCACATTTCTGAAAAGTATTTCTTTTAAATCAGGAAATGAAGCTAGTGTTTGGTAGGTAGGTAGGTATTTACTTTATTAATCCCCGAGGGGAAATTTTTTAAAGTATGAATATGCAAACTAAAGACTTAAACTTTGTAAATGTTCACTCTAAAGTTAATTTCAATTACTGCTCGAGTAAATGTGAAACTGCTCTCCCTTTTATTGGACTGGCCCGTCTCACATGTAAAGTTGTAATCAAATGGGGACATAAAGTCAAACCTTTACACATGGCTAGACACTGTATCACTACTTGAAAATGAGACGTTCTAATTGTGGTTTGGGTGAAGTGGCCCTTTAATTTGTAGATCGTATAATGTTATTAAGTTGTAGGTTATTCATTGGCCTCCTGAGCAGATCCTCATCAGTTTCTGTTGTCAGAGTTCATCCTAGATGTAAACTGCAGGCTGTGTCAAGGCATTCAGAGCAATCTTTACTCATCACACAAGTCTGTACAGTGTAATACGTACAACACAGATCACTTCCTCAAACAGCTGTGACTTGGTACAATCCACAAATGATAAAGCTTAGTAAAACTTTATAAAGACTGATAAAGTTTATAGTTAGTGCTGGCTCAGGCGACCTTAGGTCAAAAGGCTACTGGAGAACCTCTCATGATGCACTGTAACTGTTGTAAAGTCCTGTTGACGGGACCATACTATGTTAAGTGCCCTTTTGTTGTCATATGCTTCCATACAAATGAAATTGGATTGAATTGAATTAAAAAGTGAATCATATTGATGTTTTATGAAAACCGAATACCAAAATATTTACTCCCTGTACACTGTGTATAATAACTCGTTATAATTCGCTGTTGTGTGAACGTACCTTTTATGGTTTCTGCAGCTTATTCATGTGTCTTAACTTGGGTTTTATTATGTCAAAGTATGTTATGTATGCTCCACAGCAGGGTGGTACAGTGGAGTTTTACCAACTAAGCCTGAAGTGGTCAATATACAGCATGTTGTTAGTTGATGGATTTCAGATCAGATGTTCGGCTCTTTTTCACAAGTGGTCAGACTTGCCAACAAATGGGTCTCTCTGATGCATTGAAGAGCAAATAATAAGACAAAGCATGATGGGTTTTTCACAACCCGAAATTGTTCTTACAAAGGCTTATTTCTGATCTTTAAATAACTAATAATAACTACTTATAAAGCCGCTAGTTGCAACTTATAAATAAAACCTTTGAACAGAGTCAACAGATTTATTTATTTTTTTAAATCACACTCGTATCTTTATGTGCTACTTTTGTACAGACCTTGGAGAAGATCTTTGTCCAAATCACCTCCACCAACATCTGTGACCTGGTGATGTCCATAGTGATCATAGTGGTGGTGTTCATTGTGAAGGAACTGAACGACCGATACAAAGCCAAGCTGCCTGTTCCCATACCCATAGAGGTCATCGTGGTGAGAAAACCTTAAAGACACTCCTTCAGTATCATCCACTTTAGAGTATGTCTCCATGCAATCCATTTTGTATTATTCAAATATCATTCTACCTTTATTTATTTTGCCAAAAATAACACCAATTTTGTGGTAATGCAGTTAAGTGAAGGAAAGCAGCAAATGCATTTGGGTGGAACTTCTTAAAAAAATGAATTGCCACGTAACAGCAAAGTAACCTTTGCACACAAAAAAAGACAAATTGAAGTCTGTGCAAGCTGATTTTTATACCATTATGGATGGATACCAACATGTCTACTGTTGCTTAAAATAAGTCTGCCAAATATATACTTCAGAAAGTAACACACAAAATCCAAAACCAACAATGAATTGATGCCACTAACAAGAAGTCCTTTACTATTATTCCTCAGTGCCACAGAGCTCCATTGTTGTCCAATAAATTGTTTGCTGCTCTGGGTAACATGTTCCATTATTACCGTCAGCGCACAGTTCGGCTGCCTGGAACACCAAATACTGTACTTGTTAGTCCGCCACTGAAAATAGTACCAAACAAATACACTCTTTCCTCCTGTTTGAGTGGCATTTGATCAAAATTACAGTCCCCATCTTTTTCAGTCAGAAAAAATACTGAAGGATGGACAAACATATTATCAGTTTGAGACAGGATATGTTGAGATTAAGTATGACATATGACTACCCTTAAAAGGTGTTTTTTTTCTCTCAGACTGTCATTGCTTGTGGGATTTCCTACGGCTTCAAGTTTGAGCAAACATATGGTGTTGATGTTGTTGGCCAAATGGTTAGTGGGTAAGTTTGAAGCTCTATACATATTTTTTTGTTTGATGTTCTATCAAGTAATTCAGATTATTTAAATCCACAATTAAACACAATCATCTTTCAGGTATGAGTCTCCCATTGCGCCCAGTGTTGAAGTCTTCCAGGAGAGTGCTGTGGAGGCCTTCCCTGTAGCTATCGTGGGGTTTGCTGTCGCCTTCTCTGTGGCCAAAGTCTACTCTATCAAACATGATTACACCATTGATGGAAACCAGGTGAGTTATATACAACAACAGTCTTTATCCCTGTTGGCTCTGATAGAGGAAGAAGAGTTAAATGGTTACTGATTCTTTTAAGAGAGTATGAGACCCCTCATAATTTGGGTTATGAAGATATAAAGTTTAGTTTACTTTTATGTCAAGGTTGGATGTGAGCTGTCATGGGTTGCATGAAAAGGCAGGTTAAAAAGAATCACTGAAGTCCAAAACAAATAAAAATCGTCCACTGTCATAGAAGTCCCTGTCGTTGTTTCATCTCAGGAGCTTGTTGCATTTGGGATTAGTAACATATTCGGTGCGAGCTTCAAGTCGTTTGCAGCCAGCACGGCTCTCTCCAGGTCGGCTGTGCAGGAGAGCTCAGGAGGCAGAACACAGGTCAGAAACACAAACTTCATCATTAACGTCCGTTTGTGTATTGGGTCGTGAACTTTTACGAGGTTCGTACTGTACGTGCAGATACTTTTGAATCCCAAAAGATTTCTTAAAAAAATTATTTTATATTCTCTTTTACGTCACATTTATTTCCTTTACTGTTGTCTTTAATGTGAAACTTTTTTTTTACAAATGCAGATCGCAGGGCTGATCTCAGCCCTGATAGTGATGATTGTAACACTGGCACTTGGCTTCCTGCTGGAGCCACTTCCCACAGTAAGCGTCATCTCTTATTATGACAAATGTCAGATAATTATGTGAATTTTGTTTTACATTAGAATTTCAATATTAATTTATCCTGTTGATTCCTATACAGGAGTTATAATTGTATGTTTTAAGGTCTAAGGGTTTTTTGTTTATACATAACCTTAATATTTGATTAACTGCAGTCTGTCTTGGGCGCCTTGGTGTTGGTCAACCTGAAGGGAATGCTGATGCAGTTCAGAGAAATCCCGTACCTGTGGAGGAAGGACAAACCAGAATGTGTAGGTATTCAGTAAGAGTCTTACAGGTTATCACCAAAATAGAAGTGCTTTTATATGTAATAACTTTTCTATTATATGGTCGTTTACTTGCTACTGTTAGTGTTTGACCTACGATGTCCGCAGGTGGTGTGGGTGGGAACGTGTATCGGTGCCATCCTGCTCGGACTGGATCTTGGTCTGGCGGTGGGCCTGGGGGTGGAACTGCTCTCTGTGGTCTTCAGGACTCAATTGTAATTACACAGTTTGTGACATATGATATCACTTTCTCAATACGCAAACCGACTGCATGCAAGAAATTTACTAGTGTATTCACTATTTACACTCCAAATGCAGTAAAGCAGAGAAGAATCTTATTGTCCTTAAAAATGGTTTTATTCAGCCAATTTGAACTGTTCATAAAGTTGAAGGAGTCACAAGAGATAAAAACTACAATTACCACCTCGTGGTTGCATGCCTGGACTAACCGATCAGGTACAGTTTACATCCATGTCTGTCCAGACTCACGTGACATATGTGGGCCAGACTTTGAAGGAATTTGGCCAGTAAAGTTGATTCTGATTGAATATAAAGTTGACAATAGACAATGCTTCAAATATGGATGTTGCTGCAAAGAAAGAAATTATAATACATGGATGCTTCCTGCACATGTTCAGACTAGCAGCACAGGGATCTATACAATCACCACCATTTGTTGGTGGGAAAAAAATGTGTCACCAATTCAGTATCAGACCAAGTGTCAAATATTGTTCCAATCTTCCCTTTGGTTTCTGAGTTATGGCTTTGTAAGAATAGCTAGAAAATTGCTTTTGCATTGAATTAGGATGTAACAGTGAAGTTGACCTTTGACTCTTTTGGATATAAAATGTCATCACTTTATCATTTTATCCTGTAATCCATTTGTGTGACATATTGTCATAATTAGGGTCTTAATTTATGGCCACAAACGTGTGACCTAAATTCTCATCATTTCATCTTTGAGTTCAGGTGAATGTTTGTGCCAAACTTGGATGGACAGACGGATAGAACAAATAAGATAAGAAGAAACATAAAAAGACAACAAGCACACGTCTGATGGACTATGACTGTAGTCAAGGCTCCATTTGGTGCCTTAATGTACAATATACTGTATGTCTGTAGTTAGCGTGTGTGAAGCTCTAATAGATCCTGAGGGGGCTGCTTTTCATCCAGTGACCAAATAAGCAGCTTCAAAATTAGATGCGTCCTTAAACAAGCAAAACTAAAAGCTGATCAGTTTAAACAGGTAATGTCAGTAGTTCTATTAATTAACTCTATATTCTTTTTTAAAGGTTGTGCTTTATCTGACCCACACACACTAATATTTTGAACACTGCTCATGTCTCTCTAGCCCGCGCTGCTCCATCTTGGCTAACATCTCTGGGACCAACCTCTACAGAGATCGCAAAGACTACCTGCAAGTGAGTTCAATTAAATAAAATAAATGATGAGAATTAAAGCTTTCAGTCGAGTGCAGACCATGATGCTTCCTTTTTCTCAGATATTTGAACCGATGGGAGTCAAAATCTTCCGGATCCCGTCGCCCATCTTCTTTGCCAACATTGAGTTCTTTAAGAACAAGCTGGTAGAAGCTGTACGTACGTCTCTCTCCACTGCTTCAGTGTTTCTCATGGTATAAATCAATATGAACATGACACCGACACTTTGCTCCAGGTGGGATTTAACCCTCTAAGGGTTTTGAGGAAGAGGAACAAGGCCCTCAGGAAAATCAAGAAACTCCTGCAGAAAAACCATCATGACATCATAGAGGTGAGAGGTCAGATAGAAAATACTGCAACATGCAATCTTATTCTTATCTATCTAATTATCTCATTTTTTAAGTTTTTTTTTTCTCTACTTTTGTTCAACAGAAAGGGTTGATGGATTTATTCTGCCAAAGAGATGATATGTCAAATGTGAACATTGAGGAACTGGACCTGCCGACAGACCTCAAGGACCTTCCTTTCCAAATGAACTGGAACGCCGAGCTTGCTGCCAACATTGGCGTCCCCAGAGTGGACCTCCACAGCCTGATCCTGGACTTCTCTGCCGTGTCCTTCCTGGACATCTCTGCTCTGAAAGGACTCAAAACGGTAAAACGTTTTTCAGTGCCCTCCATCAGTAATTACAGCTGCACCATTTCAGCTTTTTCTTGCAGCGTTCCTTTCTTTCAAAATTAAAATAAGCTGCTGACAAACAGGTAAGGTCAGACAAAAATGTCTTCAGCAAACTTCCCTTAGCACACTAACAAATAGTGCTCTTCCATGTTAGGACTCTTACTTGTGCAGTGCAGGAATTTTGACAGTGTCGTGTTGTTTCAAATCACACACTATTCTGCACTGAAATAACCTCAACATATAAATACATCACCTGCCAAAATATCTGCAGCTTTACTTATTTTACCCAGAAATTAATGTGTTTTCGTTTCCTCTGTTTAACACACTCAATAAACACACTGATTCTTCTATCTAGCAGCAGTAGTAAAAAATAAACACTTTTGTTTGAGGTTCAGGAGAATCTGTAGCTTCCTCAGACGCCTTAATTTGAAATTTCTTTTATGTATATGGACCCCCTCTTCCGCTAAGTAGACAAGACAAGTGACCGTTTAGGGTGGAGAGGGTCCAGAGTTCCACACTTTTGGGCTGTTTTGAGTGCATCATCCTGGTACTTGTAGTGAACTGCATGTTTCTGTACCTGACAGTGTGAATGCATTAATGCACTCAAAATAGTGAGTGTCAGTACACAAGTACACAGTATTTATCTTAGTGTAACAGTCATCAGGTAAACGTTCTTTAAGACTTACAAAATGCAGGAAAATGGTAAGTGTACAAATTATATTATATATGGGCATTTTTATATTAACATTCATGGGGGGTTTAAAAGTTACTCAGCAATATATAAAGTACTGGCAATTTAAATGAACCCTAACTTTACCAGCAGCTTCACCATTAAAGTAACACAAACACAATATAACAGTCATGACTCTGCATCACGACTACTTTTTCTTTTGATACTTTAAACATAAGTAACTAATGCTTCACATAAGTAAACATCTAAATGTAGCTCTTCAATGAAGTCTACATGGTGATATTAATCTTTTCACTTAAATAACATAAAAAAATAAAAGCTCTGAGTGTATCTTCTACCACTGCCAGCCACACAGGAACCCCAAAGTTAATGAAAGGTGGATATAATAAAAGTATGAGAGACTTTAGTTGAGATGTTTTTAACCATTTGTAATGTAATGGCCATGTAATTAAAGCTGTTTACTGTTGCTTGTCTTCACAGGCGCTCAAAGAGTTCATCCAAGTTGATGTGGATGTTTACATTGGGTCTTGCGATGGTGAGTTTCAGCCCCATTTTAAGTGTTATAAACGTAATAAATGTCTATACAGTGTACATATCCAGTAACCGTTCATGTGTGTTGACAGCTTACATCCTGGAGAAACTGCACAGCTGCATGTTCTTTGATGAAGATATTCTGACCTCCATGTTCTTCCCAACGCTGCATGACGCCGTGCTGCATGTACTCGAAAAACACAAAGACAACAAAAACTGTGTGGTAAGAAAAGAACTACTTGTGGGCTTCACATCATACTTTTTCACAGCAGACGGTTTGACATGAGCAGGAAAAGCAGGAGTATTAATAATGGCCACATTTTAATTTGAGGAGGAACAGCTGTTGAAATTACTCATTAAAAACCCTGCAGCTGATCCAAAATGCTGCAGCAAGAGTAATGACGGGATTTAACAAGAGAGATCATATTTCTCCAGTTTTAGCTTCTCTTCACTGGCTTCCTGTGAAATCAAGAATAGAATTTAAAATTCTCTTGATGACTTACAAATCTCTACATGACCAGGCTCCATCATATCTTAGAGATCTTATAGAACCATATAATCCTAGCAGAGCACTTCTCTCTCAGTACGCTGGTCTACTTGTGGTTCCTAGAGTTCATAGAAGTAGAATGGGAGGCAGAGCTTCAGTTTTCAGGCTCCTCTCCTGTGGAACCAGCTCCCAGTTTGTGTTGGAGGGGCAGAAACCCTCTCTAGCTTTAAGATTAGACTCAAAATGTTCCTTTTTGATAAAGCCTATAGTTAGGGCTGGCTCAGGTAGACCTGAACCAACCCTTAGTTATGCTGTTATAGGCCGAGGCTGCTGGGAGACCTCGTTATGCACTGAGCTTCTTTCCTCCTACTCTTTCACTCTATACACTCATATCTCACCATTACATCTTGTTCACTTCGTGCTTTTTCTCTCCCATAGATTTTGCTAATTCTCTGTTGCCTCTCCATTCAGTTCCCTCGCTTGTGTAGTTTCTGTTATTTATTTTACAGATATCCCCGGCCATGGAGCTGCATGTCTCTGCTCTGTGATTGTCTGACCCACCAACAGTTCATGTTTTGTATCTCTATGCTGTCCTTTTCTCTCTCTGCTCTCCCCTCACCGGTCGAGGCAGATGGCTGTTTGGCATTTTTTCCCTCCTAGCTTATGTGGGAATTGTTGAATTGTTGGGTTTCTCTGTATAATGTTGTAAAGTTCTGTTGTAAGGATTTTAATGTGTTAAGTGCCAAGAAATAACCTATGTTGTGATTTGGCACTATATAAATAAAATTGAATTGAATTGAATTGAATGTGCTGACTGTCATGGATCACTGCAATACTTAAGGAAGCGAGCCATTCTTAATGACATCTGTTTTATCAAAATGTCTGCTGTGAAAAAGGTCTTTTGTGTCTGAAGTGACTGAAGATTCATCACTTGCAAAATAAAGTTCAAACAAGTTGAACTCATACTGCCAACACAAGAACAGAAAAGGACTTTCATTACTTATATTTCTTCCTTGAGGCACTCAGGTCTACCCCATCAGGGTTGGGATGATGGGTCATAAAACAGAAATTAATTCCAATATACATTGAAAATGGTCAAATATTTAAAGCATAAATATCTCTATAATTTCAACATAATGAGTGCATCAGCATTTGGTAAAATCAGCATATGCTAAGCAGAATCAAAACCAACCTTAGTTCATGTCTGACCTGATTGCACCAGTCATTTTTATATTTAGTTATACTATAGTCATGCAACATAAGCCTCTTGATGGAGGAAGTATATGAAAATAATCATATCTAGTATAAACAGTTATAACTCACTGGTTTTACTGCCCAGTTTTTATGAGTCTGTTTTTGTTTTGCAGGTAACAGCCTCCAAACTATAGAAGAGCATCTGTCTCCAGGAATTAATAAGGAAGAACTTTTTACTACAGCCTACAAGGAAATTCTGTTTACACTGACATTTCCATCTGGTGCTCCATTCACTGTGTTGTCACTGTGCAATGCTCCATTTTGGTATTTCTCCCATACATTTCATTTTGAAATGCTTGTTTTGGTAACTGGCCTTTTTTGACTTTGCTGTAAGTTTTCCTTTGTAATAACTGTGATAAATATTGAATTACTAAATGTGTTGCAGTAGAAACCCAGAGTGGTGTCCTCAAGAGTATTAGCTGTTTTTTTTAAATGCTCAAAATACTAAACCAGGATGAACAAAGCTGAAAGAAGACAGCTGCTTCGCCATCGCCTCACAGACACCAGTGCGAAGGAGAATTCATATTTTTAGTCCATTTAACTGTTACTTTCAAATATTTAGAGAAAACGCTCAAACAAATGCTGCTTTTCCACAGCATGGTACTCGACTAATTTAGTTTTCCATCCTGCAAAAGTTGTTGATATTTACCTAGCACCTGGAACTCTTTTTGATATAATTTCCGTAGAGGTTTCAAGCAAGCTGAGTTGATACTGAAATATGACGTGAAAATACTGCAGATTACCGAGAGAATCATCTGTAGAGTCGAGCAGAATTAGGACTTTGCTTTAGGCACACTAAGCATTATAAGAGTGGTCAGGTTCTGCAGTGGGCCATAAAATAAGGATATATGTTTTTAATGGTGGCCCAACCAAGAAAAACTGGGAACCAACTGACCACCAGACAAAGTGAAGACACTGACAAAGTGTCCTAAAGATAACACACCTGCGGTCATTGCCAAAGCTTAATGCTAGTTTTAAAAAGATGTGGGTTCTATGTATTGTTTCACCTACATTTGACACATGCTTTATTTCATAAAATAATTTTTAATTAGCAAAACAAAATGACTCCTTGGACAGATGAAGAGTTTAACGTTCAACGTTCAGTAACCTGATCACTGATCACAAACCAGCTGAAGTGTTCCTGTGTCCGTCATCGTGTGGAACAAAGATGAGAACTGCTGTTAAAAATGTATTCAGACATAGTTAATGTATTTCAATATACAGAACATGTGTGACATCAGCTGACATATATACAGAGTTTCACCATTGGCTATTAAAAAAGGGGGACTTTCCTGCTCTTCTTCAAGTCAATAGTATGTTCGATGGGAAGTTCAGCACAGTTAACGAAAATGTGCACCACATACACATTTGCTTCGGGGCAGTAATATCAAAATCAAAGTCCTACATCCTGTAACCCTGAGGTTTACTATCACAATATTCAGACAAGTAGCGTGGAACAGAATGACAGACTGTTGCCTGTTCATTCAGTAGGCAGTTTACTGATAATAGGGGCGATAGCGGCCCTGATCCGGGTGGTGCGGCCCAGGCATCTGGCCCTGGGGAGGGGGACCCTGCATCCTTGGAGGTGGGGGACCTCTTGGAGCGGGCCACATCCCAGGACTGAGCCCTCCTGGCTGATTGAACGGGGGGACTAAGGGTGCCCTGGTCTTCAGGGAACTGTTGCATGGAGTTTGGGTTATAGTGATGAGGTGGGGGGGCGTTAACAGGGGGGCCGCTGTGTTGTGGTGGAGGTCCTGGGGGCGGGTGGTTCATATAAGGGGGCAACTGGCCCATGATGTGCCCTGGTGGTGGAGTGATGGGTGGGGGAGCCGAGGACATGGGGGGAGGAGGGGCCTGGTTGTACACCATGTGTGGTGTCCCGGAGCCCTGGGGAGGATGCTGCATTGGGTGGTTGATAGGCGGCGGGGGTGGAGGTGGAGGACCGAAATGCTGTTGCGGTGGCGCCATCATGTGGTGAGAGTGCGACACTACAGGAGGCTGGCCGGGATAGTCCCCGGGGTGGTGGTGGGGGGGCTGACCTGGGCCAGGCCCACCAGGGTGGGGCTCTCGAGAGGAGGAGTCATCTTGGATGGGCACAGTGATGAGATTACTGTGTTTACGAGTTGTTACCGTGGCGATGCGGAATGTCTCGGGACCCAGAGGGGAGGGCGGGGGCGGGCCGTCGTGAGCGCTGGGTGGTGGCGGCTGGCTGTAGGGGTCGTGACCACCGTGCTGGAGCGGGTTGGGGAGGTGAATGTGGTTCTTGGGTAAGTGAGGTGGAGGCACGCGGAACCGCTCGGGGATCTCGGATGCAGGGGGCAGGTGCACAGGCTCCTGGCGGCCTGCGGAGGACTTGACTGCCCTCATGTGGCGGTGGTTGACGTGGGCCTGGAGATCGCGCTGGGACAGGTAGGTGCGCTTGCAGCCCGGCACAACGCTGCACATGTAGAGGGAACCACGCTGGCACTGCTCGATACGCTGAACTGGATCTGTGCAGTTATAGAGGGTGAGACTGAACACACAGGGACAAAGGTTGAGAGACTCAAAGAAAGACTCAAACACATCTGAGGAGCTACATCAGAAAAAGATACCAGTTTTAGTAATTGCCGCTTTTCAAGAAATGCTGAAAAGCAGCAATTACAAGAGCTCATAAAGCCTCTCGCTGTCCGCACGCTGAGCTTCAAGGGATCTTCTACAATCACTGATGCCATTTTCCAAGACGACTAATTGATCCGTAGCTAGTACTTTTACACGTTTTGATCTGTTATCTGGAACTTAACCTACAAATGTAAAAGTTAAAACGTCTCACCCCGGGCACATCTTCTCCCCTTTCTTCTCATGAAGCAAAGCACAGTCATAGCAGAAAACATGTTTGCAGGGAATCTAAAGGGTTAGAGGACAGGTGTTAAGACGTGAAAATTACTCTGAGAACTTCGGCAGAGAGAAGGGAACGAAGAACGCACCATCCGTCCATACAGCTGAATTGGGAGACTGCATTTGTCACAGAAGTGAATTGGAACTTCGTCTCTTTCACCAATCAAATGTAGCTGTTGGAAAAGGCACAACATGTCAAAATCACAGGTGACTACTATTAAACAAAAATCAAATACAGTGCCCATACCAGGGGAGACATCCGCTACTATGTTCCTGACATTAGGAAGAAAAGTGTTTGGCGTTAATACTGGGCGGTGAGCCGTTAACATACCTTACAGTCCCAAAACATTTGCTGTGGGAATCTCCTCTGAGTTGCAAACACATCGCCAGATTTGGCGCCACAATCAAACCTGTCCTCTTGCTTGAAGCCAAATTTATCTGTAAATCAAAAGACACAAATGTACACAATGAGAAAACCCCGAAAGCCTGATTGGATCAGCATTATTCAGTTGTCCCCAAAGACGAGGCCTTGTTCTCCAGTTGGGTCTATGATAGGATTTGGACCAAATGTTAATCTCTTATTGATAACTCTGCAATAATGACAACGTAAAAGATTGAACATTCTTTGTGCAGATGAAAAATAGTATGCACTGGTAGTCTGAAACTGAAGAAACAATTAAAACCACAAATGACAACTGAAAAAGTTTACTTTGAGTTGTCCTCATGACTTTTATTACTTGAGTGTTAAAAATGATAATTTTATACTCCATTTTCCCCCGTAAGAGCAGACATCCAAGTAATACATGTTCAAGTAATGCATTGTTACTGCACTTGATATAGGAATTAAAGTATTGTATTGTATGCCATTTAAATTGAATTCAGTGATGCACTCTGGTGTTAATAAGCACTAAATGGCATCTACAATTATTAACAATATCAGCTATTATTGATACTTTTCTTACAATTTCTGTTTTCATTATAAATGTAATACTGTAATTGTTCTAGTGATCACCGGTCAAGTAAAAGAAGGAGCATTTAAACCTTAACTTTTCCATCAACTGTTAGAAAATGAGACACAAATAAATGTCACACAGCAGAAAAAAACACTTTGCCAAAGACGAGGACATGTCCAACATATGATTTATGTCCACGTTAGTTCACGTGCCTCGGCTACTGCCTCGGGTGTAACCTCAGGGACTAGCTAACGCCTGTGACATTGTGTTTACGTTGATATTCTTAAAGGTGACGTGCTGATAGGCATGCTGTACTGCACAGTGTGCCTACCATCTTCTCCGGGCTCACTTTTACATGGTCGGCTGACGGGTCTCTGGGTCCGCACCGGAGGTTTGCTCCTTATGGGCTGCTTGGATATGAGTTTGATGGGGATTCTTCTGCGAACATCCGGGCCACCCAAACACCCAGAGCCGTCACTTCCTTGAAGATCATTGTCTGTTCAGGACAACGGTGGAAAATAAACGGACACACTCAGTGAAGTCAGTCAGGGAACATCCCACAACATCATGACATTAATGCAAATGAGGATTGCATTGCACAGAATTGAAATGAGCATCGGAAAGGGTCTGATCTGAGTGAATGGCTGATTTTTTTCGTGTCATTTTTCTACATATTAACACATCTTATTTTATTAGATAACAGTTTTGGATTGGCTTTAAGGAAAATGGTCTAAGGATCCGCAACTGCATGTGACAGGTCGTGTGATGGTGTTTATTTGCATGTTCACAAGACTTAACCTGATAATTCAAGTTAATAGTCCCTTTATTGTGCTGGACTACAACATTTTGGAGAAAATCACTCATACTTTACAAGAACAACACATTTTAAGTTAACGACGTCTTTGGGTAATAACCAGCTCAGTTATTACATCCAATTGAAAATCATTTAACAGAACTTCAGCTCTTCAGCTCTTAAGAATACAAGTGGAAGAAGAAGCTATGAAGGGTTTTTACAAATTTCATCAAATCCTCTCAAAACATGCTGTTCGTTATTTATCAGCTCTTATCAAACCTTAGCTAGATTAGTTAGCATATGCTAATGCTCGTCAGGTAGCATTCGCGCCGCATCTCAAGCTCAGCAGGCGTCCAAGCCCACAAACATGTCAAATGTGTGTCGTTTCCAGTTCAGTGCAGTACCTCCACAAACCCCGGTGCAACATTACACGCGTACCTACAGATTCATCCAGGACCTAACTTTTGTTGTTTTGTTGGGAGTCGAGCATTGCTCCCCTCGCTAGCCGGGTTGTGACTAGCATGAACCTCGCTAACTTTACCGCTGTCTCCGGGAGACACCGGGATGTCGCAGCAAACGAGGAGTCTGCCTGGACGATTTCTCGTCATCTACAAACCTGCTGTAACAATAACGATAACTGTATATTGAAAAAAAAAACAACCAAACATTTGACATAAAAGAAGTTTGCTAACATCGGCCCGACGTTTCGCTTACCGCTTTGGTCCATGATCCGACGAGTGCGCGCAATGCATTGTGGGACAGAGGAGCGGACGAGCAGCCTGAGGACGTCGAGAAGGAAAAGAGATGAGAGGAAATGGAGAAAACACAACACATGGTCAAACCTCTCACACGTTCACAGACCAGGGATGAAACGGGATTCCAGTGCGAGCAAAAATGTATGTTTATAAATCTTTTTTGATCCCTTTTTAAAGTTTGATTAGATGGGAGGAGCGCGCGGACAATCTCTTTTATTGGTATTATCATGAATTATGAAATGATGGTCAACAACTTGTTCTTCTCAAATATCACTTCATTTATCACCTTGAAATAGTTACTTTTGAAAACCATCTTATTTGAATTAATGTAGCTTCGTTTGAATTACTTTTCTTATTTTAAAAGGGTGTTTGAACTGTTCAGTGCCTCAGGTTGTGTGTTAGTTAATGATACATCTGATAAGATAGATATACTATACCTCGAAGTTGTTTTGTGGCTAGAGGTCAGGCTCAGCTACAAAACACCCAAGTTGAAGTAACATCAATACTTTCACTGTAAGGTACATTTATGTAATTAAATGAAACATTTAAATGCTAACTTCTTGCATTAACACAAAATGCATATGTATGTTTTACAGTTTAATTCAACATAAACCGGACAGTTGCTTTTATTTAGCATTACTGTTTATTTCAAATAGTTGTACACTTGAAAACAGAATATATAAGAAAAATAAGCATAGGACTAAATGTATTAAGAAATGTACTTAGTTGAAAACTGTCTGAAAAACGTGAATAAACATCAACTTTGGTAAAAGGAAAACACGTTTTTCGGGTGAACTGCTTTAAACAGGAACATTTGCTATTGACTGTTTGTATGAACGTAATTGTTTCATACCCACATAACACGTGTGACAGGAAAGTTTAAAACGTAATTTCGTCAAATCTGTGAGCGTTTTAGAGTTGAAACAGCACAAAGTGTGAAGGCGACGTCACACATAGATATCTTTAAATCAACACTGAGGTTTGTTTGGTCTAAAATCGTGAGGATTTAACCGTCAAAGCGACAGCGTCGCTGTCACATCGCACTCACACGTTTTGCAGAGCTCAGTGTCTGAAGTCGAGGCGCGCTCCCGCGCGGGTCTGATGCGCGCTCCCGTGACCATGTCGCCATTTTGATTCGAAAAATATGACTGAGTTTTTCCTGCTTTGCATGCTAAACTTAGCTCCGCGTTTGACTTACTCTGTACGTGAGTACGAATCATACACTCTGTATCTGAAATAACACGTGTTGATGTTCATGTCAAGTAGCCATTGATGCCGGGGAGCTGTTCATTTGATAGACTTCAAAGCCACATTTGACTAACGTTAGCTAAGTTGAGCTAGCTAGCCTGTGCTGTCGCAGACTTCAAAACAAACCACAGGCTAACGTGTGCTAGCTCACACAGCTAGCTGATAGCTAGCTGCTGACTTAGTAGCTGCTTGACGAAAAAACTCCACCAACAATCCGACGGAGACGGAAGGAGGAGCAGCGGACTTTGAATCAAAGGTCAGTTTTGTTCGGAAAGATCGTCGTGAATCGTTGTAACTTGTTAACTTTGCTGCTGCGTCGACAAAGTTGTTCAACTCCGCTCAGGACAAGTTAGGTGTTAGTAGCTAATTAGCTTACATGCTAATCAGAGGAAAGGAGGAACTAACGTTATCGTGAGCGAAATAGTTTGAGCAGGTTTGTGCCCCAAAACTACCGAATAACGTCGATCCGTGGACGGATGTTGACCGGACAACTTTGTCCGAAGGATGTTTATCTGTTGGACGACTTCAACGTGACCGAGTCGTTACGGTACGTCTAACTGCTACCAGTTGGTGCCATCGAGATGAAGCCCGTCGGCTTCATCTCCGTTTTGTTCTTCATGAAATCTTCTTCGTTTTCTTTACGACCTGCTGACTAACGAGCAGATGTTCGTTCAGAGGTGTTGAGTTCAGCAGCGACGACACCGAAACCGAGAACAACAACACTGTCTGTAAACCCGGAGTTTAATTTGTAATCGAGGAATGATGTTAACGTGAATGTTGTTTTAACTTGTATTATTATTATTATTATTATTATTATTATTATTATTATTTATCTGTGTGCCTCCGACACAGTTGAAGTAAACAGAAATCTGAGCTCCTACTGCGAGTCAGTTGATGTGCTTTTCATGCCAAGGCTCAGTTTACATTTCTTTAGCTGCACACCAGTTTATCTTCTGGTGTTAGATCATCGTAACAAACCCGCTTCCGGAGCTAAAGTTTATAAAAGATTGATGCAGATACTTCAGGTTTTTGTTTTGTCATTGCTTGATTTAAAATACACATATATGTTTGGCTACCGTACGTAAGACAATAATATAAAATTCCCATTTTAGATGATTTAAATTTGACACCTGACGAACACAAAGGTGATCTGTTAGGTAGGTAGGTCGGTATTTACTTTATTAATCCCCGAGGGGAAATTTTTTAAATGTTTTTTAAATGTTATGTTGATTGAAGAAACACAGACAACTCTTGTATAAAGCTAGTATTAGTAAAATTACTGGCTATTATTCTCAACTCTTCACATATTTTGGGAGCATAATCTGTGTATCAAACATTAGAGACTGGTCTGGTTCACTAATTTTACAACTTCAGTGCATCTGAGTGAAAGTAAGCAGCAACAGGACGTGTTACTGTCGCCTGTGTTTGTCCTCTGAAGTGCACTACTGTGGATCTGTTAATCATTCGGTCCTGCATGTTGCTAGGTTTCTAGTGCAACACCATGAACATTCATTGGCTATCGGTCTTTACATTCAGCAAGTAAAGGAGAGGTCATGCAAACATGTGGGTAGAATTCCCTTTCACTTCTTGTCACGGCGTCTCAACTTGCCCAGTTACAGACTGTTGTTTGGTTCATAGTATCCACATGTGTACCTTTTGTTTACCATTGTTCCTCTTTTCATCGTTGGTTACATGTGCCAGGAGACTTGTTTCTCTGGTAAGTTCTATTTTGGATGCAAAGGCAAGCATTTGCTTTCCTGCTTAGTGTCCACAGGGAGCGTTCAGCGGGTTATTATTGCGTTTGTGTACTCTGTAAATGTATGCCAGATGGACGCTGCTGCTGTATGTGCAAGGAAAAGTCCTCCTAAGGAAAAGGAAAAGAAAAAAGGAGGAAGCACTTTGTGCCTCAGTTTTACTTCCATGGTCAACTGTTGATAGCATGTTGCTCAGAGAGATATGTTAGCGTTTGCAAAGTCAGCAGATGTATTTGGTTTATGTCACTGCTGGTGTGTTTCATTGTCAAGATTAGCTGCCACAGTAAAAGCTTGAGGATAAACAAACACAATTGCTTAGTCATGAATGTATCAAATACTTTTCCATTTTTTAGGATGACGTCTTCATCTAGCAATATCTAATTGTGGGCAATTAAAAGCCTCCGTTGTGGTGCCAAAGTTACAAAGTTGAAGAAAGATGAGCATGCACTGTTCAATGTTCAGAGGTTCTATATACTTTTCAGTGTCGTTCTAACCAACAATGAAACTGCTTGATTCTTTTTTGAATGTCATTCTGGGAAATGGTCATAATAATTCATGGTTATTTCCAGGTCTAAATGTTGATACACTCACTAGCCAGCTGTATTGTAAATACAACTTTATGGTCAAATTTGGCTTCACAGTTGATTATGATATTACTCTCGACTGTAGACAAATGAATCTTGCATATCCCCAACTGGTAACTGACTCACGATGCTCTGAAATGCTGCTGCTAAAAAAAAAATGCATTATACCTCTTCAATGTATATATTCACATCCAATATTTGTGCCAATCTAAAATTACATTTGAATGATATGCTAACATAATGTCATTTGTTTTCGTAAATCTTTCCGATTATTTATCAACCGTCATGTCGTGCAGGTTATGGTGAGCCTCTCAGCGTCTCATCTCCTAAAGAGGCCTACGTTTTAAGAGAAGACCCATGCTGATAAATGCCAGGCCTCGCCACACTCTCTGTCGTCTGCACAAACACAAATGCCTGCTCGCCCGTGGGGGAGGTCTGATTAAAGATATCCACGTTTCATCCACTGGTATGTGTGAACACTTCACTGTGTGGCATTTCATTTTTTTTTGGTAATTGTACAGCCTTTGACGACATCCAACTATTGCCCTTATTGGAAATAAAGCCATATTTTAGATACCTGCCTATAGATCTGTTCAGGTCCACATTTCCATTTGAGTCATAAAGAGCAACACATCATTACTGACTGACTGACATCACCTCCGCATGACGTCACGACATCAGAGTTAGCTGCCAGTTTTCATCTCCATTAGACTTAATCCCGCTCTTTGTTTTCTTTTTTCACGAACGATCTGATCTGAGTAGAGCATATGTTGTTGTCTTTGTGCGAACTCGTATGAAAAATTCAGTAGAGTTTGTTGAAAGTGCCCTATATTGATGCAAAATTAATTGGAAAAAGCCACATCATGTTTGATCACCCTTATTCAGACTGAGTGTTTACGTTAATATAGTCAGAGGATGCCGTTTTCAGGACAGTGCCTGTACATTGTGTTGGTATAAGAGGATATACCGTCAGTAGCAGTGCTGTTTTGAACTTCCATCTCGCACACTTGTTTACATCAGTTTCTCTCCCCTGTTTCTTTCCCCACCTACACATCCACTCTCCCCTCTCCTATTGTCTTTGCTCACTGTTGGGCCTCTGTGTGCTCCCTCATCTTCCTCCACTTTTGTTTTTCTTTTCTTCTTCTACCTCCCATCTCGCCCTGCCGTCCCACGGTCCAGGGCTGTGCACCCCGACCCAGCGGCCACCATGTTTTGGAAGTTTGACTTGCACACCACCTCCCACATTGACCAGCTGCTGGACAGGGAGGACGTGACACTGAGAGAGCTGATGGAGGAGGATGACGTCCTGCAGGAGTGCAAAGCCCAAAACCGTCGGCTGCTCCTCTTCCTCTCCCAGGACCACTGCATGCAGGAGCTGGTCAGCCTCATCACCACAGAGCCGCCCGCTGACCTGGAGGAGAGGAGCCGCTTCAAGTGAGACCCCACACTGAGACAAACAGTGACTCATAAAAACAATACAGTAAATAGTTTGTTAGAGTCAATATATTCAGTTATATACTGCTTCGAGATACAAGGTATAATAATGTGAATAATAATATTCAAGTATATCACCCGGAACGTGCCCCACGCAATAATTAATGCAATATATTAAAGTTAAAATGTACAAAATGATCACTGTAAATACCATCAGGCTTACGACTGATGCAATTTAAAAGCAGCAATTTTAATTTGAAGTTCTAGACATCAGGGCAGTTTGTGCTCAACTCAGCTGTTGTTTAGTTTGAAGTTCAACTCATTCTTATTATTTCATTTTAAAAACACAGAACTTTGTCTCTAATATTGTTACACCTTTGTAATTGATTGGAATTTAAAAGCAGATATTTTTATACTTTATTTCCATACATTCTCCTGTCACTGAAATTCCCCACAAACATCAACATGTATTCTAATTTAACATTATTAAAACTATTTTTTTTTTTTACCTTTGTTAGGCATTTCGAGGTTCAGATCATCTGTAGACACAACAGAAATCCACTTTGAAATCATTAGTTGCACAGAAACTTCTCATTGTAATTTTCCATTTTTTTTCTGGTAAGGTTTCCCAATATTGCTTGTGAGCTCCTGACATCAGACGTGTCCATCATAAATGATAAGCTGGGTGCGGATGAGTCTCTCCTCGAGGTGCTCTACCACTTCCTGGAACAGGACCCACCTCTCAACCCCTTACTGGCCAGCTTCTTCAGCAAAACCATCGGCAATCTCATTGCCAGGAAAACCGAACAGGTACAATGAAAAGGATGAAACATGTTTAATTTTGTCTGTTTTCTAGAAGCCAAAGTATTGAACATTATGTATTATTCCAGGTGATTACCTTTCTAAAGAAAAAAGAAGGCTTTATTGGTCTGGTGCTGAAACACATCGACGCCTCTGCCATGATGGACCTGCTGCTTCGCCTCATCAGTTGTGTGGAGCCTGCCCCCTTGAGGCAGGAGGTCCTACATGTAAGCTATCTAAATCTGCGCTGGTATACCTCCTAGCCTTTAAAAAACATTGATGCATCTAATGTTTGTTATTTTTTTTGTAATTTTTTTTTTTTATTCCAGTGGCTGAATGAAGAAAGTTTGGTACAGAGACTCACAGAACTCATCCATACTGGCAAAGATGAGGAGGTGAGTGAGCGTAAAGCCGGCTGGGAGTTTATCCGTCTCCGTGTTCTCATGAAGTTCCCTTTGTCAGATAGAAAAGCTATGATTCTGTTGATGTAATATTAGAGCTTAATGGAGTCTTCTGTTAACTTGATGTATTTTTCAGAGACAATCAAATGCGTCCCAAACGCTTTGTGACATCATCCGCCTTAGTCGAGACCAGGCCAATCAGATGCAGGAGAATGTGGAGGCTGACCCACTATTGTCTGTACTAGAATCGTAAGTTTACAATACTTTTTGATTAAAGCATCTCTTTCACCCAATCACCGGATGTGGGCTATTTCGAAGCATACATATTGGAGATTTCTTTCAAAAAGAACATCCGATTCTAGTGTGTTTACAAACATTTGCGGGCGGAGCCTGTTCGACAACAATTCAGATTTTTAGTACAAATTTGAGTTTGTTTCCTTCGTAGTGCTTCCTCGTGTAACAGGAAAAAAAAAAAAATCTACAACTCGTTTGCTGTCTTATTTGCTGCTACATAAACGTGTGTCTTTCAGGCAGGAGAGTGTAGCAGGGCTTCTGAAGAACATGTTTGAGGGGGAGAGGAGCGAGGCCTCCATCGTTAACGGAACTCAAGTGCTACTTACCTTACTGGAGACCAGGAGGTCTGGGTGAGTACTTACTGTCAAGCTTTTGATTCTAAATGATGTACGCTTTATTGGTCTGTTTGGGTGCGTTCTTCCTGGGTCTTCGTGGAATAACGTCACATTGTAAATGGTTGTGGTATTTAGTTCTGTAAGCGATCAAGAAAGTGGAGGAAATGTGGAGGAAACTGAGATCATCTTGTGATCATTTCAAGTCTGCTGATTTCATGATTGTGTGCTTGTGTCTTCAGGTTGGAAGGGCTGATGGATCTGTATTCTCAGGGTTATGAAAGGTCTTACACTGTCAGCAGCAGTATTTTAAATGCCATTGAGCCCCATTTAAAGGACTTCCAGCAACTTCTTCTGGACCCCCCCAAGGTAACGCACATGTTGCCCGTGAAAGAAAATTGATTCTGAATATAAGCGCACACTCGTAGTTTAATGGAAGTAAACAGAAACGTCTTTTAAAAACACTGCAGTCACTAATTGGGATACTTGATTTGCCGCTGCACTTTTCCTGTGTCACAGAGCCTCATTTTCCATGTTATTGTTCTCGTGTTATTGTTTTTGTGGAATTGAAACTTTGTGGTTTTGTGTATTGGTATCAAAACAACATTTTGTGATGGCACCGCTTTATGTGCTCGTCTCATTCCTAACACAGAAAAGTGCAATATTGACGACCGTTGGCGTTCTGGAGCAGCCACTGGGGAACGCCCGCCTGCACATGGCTCGGCTGGTGGCTGCCCTGCTGCAGACCAGCGCGCCCACTATCTGCCAGGAGCTCTGCAATCTTGCCACCATGGACCTACTACTGGTAGGCTAGACTTGGCTCCACTCTGGACCTTTTTGCTTGTCATTGTAGAGTGAGTAAGATGTGTTTGGGCTAGAAGATGTTCCTCCTTCATCACCCTCTTGGTGTGTTCTACCTTACCAAGTGTCATCAGACTTGCATAAGGTTGGTCATGAGGCAGACGAGTGCTGATTACCTTCTAAACTGACCAAAGAGCAGTGGGCGTGGCTTGTGTGAAACAGGTTTATATATGAACATTAACTGCAGGTCAGCGGACGGAAATTCAACCCCTCAGTTTTAGTACTGGTTTAAACAACATGGCGACACTGGAGAGGTCCTTTCTGGCTCAGATATTATTGCTACGACTTCTTTGAATAACTTCGATTGAGGGGAGCAACAACAAAATGTCCGTTTCATGTTTTCAGTAACTGACTAAAATGCTTAAAGTTGGCACGTAACAGCGGCACATCTTGACAACTGCACGCTGTTAATTGAGGTCAATTGACGTTTCTTTTTCATTTGCATAGGACCTGTTCTTCAAATACTCCTGGAATAACTTTTTGCACTTCCAAGTGGAGCTGTGTGTGGCGGCTATCCTGAACCATCCTTCCTCAGAAGAGCGGCCCGGCCCAAGCCTCCAGAACCACGACGGGAACCCTGCAGCGTCCAACACTGAGGCGGATGGGGAGGCAGTGGAGACAGGCAGGACCAGTGACCCACAGACCTCCATCCATAACGCCCTTGTGGCTCATGTAAGTGCTCGGAGCGGTCTGGTGTCCTGAAAATTGTCAGATGAGGCCCAAAAACTCAAATATTGACTACACAGTCGTTGTGTGTTTCTGTTGAACCCTCAGCTCTTCCAGAAATGTCGACTGGTTCAGAGGATCCTTGACGCCTGGGAGGAGAACGATAAAATACAGTAAAGATCTTCTCATAAACATGACTTAGCGATGTGCTCAATACATTTGTTGAAATTAGGGTTGCCATGGAGTTTTTCCACGGTAACCGTCTCAGAAAATATCATGGTAATACGGCATCACTGCAGATGGTATTTTATTATTAAATTATTATTATTATTGTCGGTTACATTGTTTGAAGTATCAAAAAAGTTGACGGTGTGCTGGAGGCGTGCGACAGCTCAGCCAGACTGTCCGTACTTTAAACTCTCACATCGATGTCGTCCCTCTGAGCTGGAAAAGATGGATTTGTGAGCGGGGATGTGGAAAGTTATTTCAATAGCGCATTTTATGATTGACGTTGAAACAATCAATTTTTTTTGTTCGCCGTTAAAGTTATAAATGGGACGCATACTTTGATCTGTGTGGGGGGGGGATTCTTAAAGATGTGTGACGTGTTTCCTCCTTTGAAATCACTCTGCGTCCATATTTTTTTGCAAACTAGATTTCCGTCCTCAAGGACAAACCCCATGTTCATTTTTTCAATTTCCAAAGTTCTCCCACCCTAGATTTTAATGACCTTTTCGGTGGTGGAGATGGCGATATGATCAGTTTTATTTTCTCCGCTGCCTCTGTGTGTGTGTGTGTGTGTGTGTGTGTGTGTGTGTGTGTGTGTGTGTGTGTGGGCGCCCGTTGCTGAGTCAGGCAGTCTAGGAGGAACACGTGCGCAGTATGATAACCATCGATTTTAATACCACAGATACCTCGATGCCGGTATACCAAGTGAAGAAGTGAAATCAGGGTGTTTGCAGTCCTGTTACTTTGATGAAAGTAATCTCAGTGTGTACTTGTGACTGTCAGGTCTGAGGGAGGAGCCAGGAGAGGAAACATGGGTCATCTGACCAGAATTGCCAACATGGTGGTCCAGAACCTGGAGAAAGGACCGGTACAGGTCCAGATGTCTGACCTCATCAGAGGTAATTATGTGATGCAGTACTCTTGATGCCAAATGAGGTCTCCATTTGAATTGAGAAGTCATTGAATCATAGACTCTTTCGCAGAGCTGCCAGAAGACTGCAGAGGTCGCTGGGAGAGCTTCGTGGACGAAACCCTGAGAGAAACTAACAGGAGGAACACGGTAGAGTTGGTGAGATGTCACTGTATCACCAAACGCTTTTCTGAAGAAATGCCAATCTTTTAACGTCCCCTCACTTCCTCTTCTTCTCTCCCACCTGAAGCCCAGTGTGTTCTAGCAGCAGCAGTTTATATGGACAGGACCATGCAGGCCAGCACAGTGTCAGAGCAGCCGTTGCCGGCTTCTCAGCCAATTTAACTTTTCTTGTCAAAATTGTCATTTAATAAATCCAAGACTTTATAAAGTCAGAAGTGTCTTTTAATTATTAAACAGCAGTAGTGGCCCGGATCACACTTTGCAGATGTCAAGCTCGGCAGACTCTCCTCAGTGAGGTCACAGACAGTCATGGTATCTGCTGCTATGTTTTCAAAGGAGGTGACAGAACAAGGCAAACTGCAGATGGGCATTTACCACTGCGAGAAAATGTCATTTGCTGCATTGCAAGTAGTCTGATATTCAAAAAGACTGAGTGTGTTTGTCTCTTCAGTTAAAACTTATGTAGAATGACAAAACTCAGTGACTCAACTTTCCATCAACCTTTAGGACCCGATGAAAGTGGGTTCAAATTCACTCCTCTTCCTCCTCTATTCCTCACAGAGAGAAGCAGATACCCCCCCACCCACCACCACTACCCCGCTTCTTTTAATTGAATAGTTCCCAAAGTCCCGATCACTATATAACGTACTGTCTATCAAAATAAACAGCAGAACTTATTTGCGGGCCTTCCCAACAGCGAAGAATTTCCTTGATATGAAGGCTAATATATAAAAAGTCTTAACTATTATCAAATTAAATGATGAATGATCTGGATAGCTACGACTGTCCTGAAAAAAACAAGCTACAGCATGAATGGTTACCTCCTACAATGACCAAGATATGAGCTTAAAAGTGAAGGTAGTTTAAATTTGCCTAAAAATATCCTGTGTTCACGGGGTTAATTCAAAAATACATCAATTTATTTGAGTTTTTTTGAAAAAAATTTAGGAATAACAGCGATTTACTTATCGACGACTGCTCTCTCTATACTGTGTCTGTCATATTTTAGTCGCAATGTGACGTAGCCGTATGTCTTGTTACAATCACTGCATCTGTAAAGTGGAGCTGAGCAAACGTCTGCACCGTTCTGCAGGTGAGCACCCACAACATGCACTCGTCCAGCGAGGACGACGACATGGAGAGCCCGTTCCCCAACGACCTGTCTCTGCAGCAGGTGAGACCGCCGCAGGGGGATGCACGCCGCGCTCCACACTGCCGTTATAAAGTAATTACAGCGCAACACATCCTGTCGGTCGCAAACCAAACGGGATATCACTTCACAAGTTTCCTTCGACTCTCGCAGGCGTTCTCCGACTATCAGATCCAACAGATGACCGCCAACTTCGTGGATCAGTTCGGGTTCAACGATGAGGAGTTCAGCGAACACGATGAAAATATCAAGTAACTAGATCGCGGCTTCAGAATAATAACATCTTGTGAATCATCCCCCCAAAAAAACTGAGAGCAAAGATAATGAGCTGCTTTTATAATGTCTGTTTTAATTTGAATTGTCTTTTTGTCTTCGCTCTGTAATGCTGACTCACATTTTAACTGTTTTCTTTCCTCAGTGCCACATTTGACCGAATTGCTGAAATAAACTTCAATCTAGATGCTGATGATAATAGTGTAAGTATTTTTTTTTTTTTTACAGGGATGTGTGTCTTGTTTTGGGACTTAAAATTGCCTATTAATCTAATTGAATCTTGTGTATCTGCTGTCCTTGTCAGTGATGTTTATATGCTACCGTTGAGTGAAACGAATAAACGCTGTAGTTCAACGTGGCATCAGTAAATACATTTTTAAATGTCCCTGTCTTTATTTTTGTTGTATTTTTATTATCATTTATTTTGTAATGAATTTTGCTTTAAAACAATTTTCCAGTTTGACCCATCGTATCACAGCAGAAACATTTTTGTCTCTGATGTTTTGATTAGTCTTCATGGAGGTTTTCAATTTATAGTTTGGAATGAAAAAAAGGAAATTGTCACTTTACGTCACTATTTACTGCCTATTTGGAAAATAATTACTACAAAAATGTTCGAGCTCAAAACAGTCCGTCGACTTAAAGAATCGATTCGACTCCTTTATCTAAAAATGTCGAGCGATTTCTAAAACACAGCAGAACCTTTTGATGTGATTTTCCCGCTCCGAGCTGTCTTCGGCTTCCTTTCGGTTCGGCTGCACGGTCACATGGCGCAGGAGGAGGATTAAACTGGCAGCAGACCGCTGGACTGGCTTTTAACTGGAAGTGTGTGTTGGTTCACAGGCCAACGCGGCTGCTTTCGAAGCCTGCTGTAAAGAGAGGATACGCCAGTTTGATGATGCTGAAGAGGAGGAGGACATCTGGGAAGAGAAGGAGATCAACTATGCAACACAAGCTAAATCCAGGACACGGTAGACCTGACGGCGTTTTCCTGCTTCACGTTTCCTCACCGCAGTTTTTCTTTTTTTTATTAGGGTTTGGCGTTCGGACTTTTTATGGGTACTGTACATGGGTACATATTTTATAACTAGATATAAAATGAGACAACACCATTTGTATCCGTGTAGTTCACTGTTGCGTCACTCAACCCGTTCCCTCTGTGAAGCTGCGCCAGTGTTTGTGTCTCTCTTAACACGCTGTAACCCTGTGGATATGATCACTGGTGCATTGTGGGAATCTGCCACAGGCGGAGTTTCCTTCACAGCAGCCACTCGGCCTCCCCGGCTGCTCCGGAGCTGTTGGGAGAGAGTAACAGCTGCACTGGTTCAGCTTGCTCGACTACTGAAAGCTGGCAAACTGTAGCAGCTAATAACTGTGTTGTCATAATATGGAGCCGCACCTCCAATTCACTTCAATACTAAGTCTGGATAAAATGAGAATCAGGATTTTTTTTTTGAGGGGGTTCAAATTGAGATCTCGATTCTCTCATGATATTTTATTTCAATCGAAACGTTTATTGCTTTCATTCAAGTATTTTATAAACTATGAATTTGTTGTCGTTACCTTTCAATCAACTTGTGTCCACGTTCTATATCTTCCAGGTTTGGAGTCTCTCAGACCTCAGAGGGAAGCTCCAGAAGCAGCATGGAAAACGGAGGCCGGGAGCGGGACCGCGGTTCTGAATCTGATGAGGACGAAGACTCTGAGCAGAACACGTCAGATACAGGTAGACCGGGTCAGAACACGTCAGAAACAGGCAGACCGGGTCAGAGCACGTCAGAAACAGGTAGACCGGGTCAGAGCACGTCAGATACAGGTAGACCGGGTCAGAGCACGTCAGAAACAGGTAGACCGGGTCAGAGCACGTCAGATACAGGTAGACCGGGTCAGAGCACGTCAGAAACAGGTAGACCGGGTCAGAGCACGTCAGATACAGGTAGACCGGGTCAGAGCACATCAGAAACAGGTAGACCGGGTCAGAGCACGTCAGAAACAGGTAGACCGGGTCAGAGCACATCAGAAACAGGTAGACCGGGTCAGAGCACGTCAGATACAGGTAGACCGGGTCAGAGCACGTCAGAAACAGGTAGACCGGGTCAGAGCACGTCAGATACAGGTAGACCGGGTCAGAGCACGTCAGAAACAGGTAGACCGGGTCAGAGCACGTCAGATACAGGTAGACCGGGTCAGAGCACGTCAGAAACAGGTAGACCGGGTCAGAGCACGTCAGATACAGGTAGACCGGGTCAGAACACGTCAGATACAGGTAGACCGGGTCAGAACACGTCAGATACAGGTAGACCGGGTCAGAGCACGTCAGAAACAGGTAGACCGGGTCAGAGCACGTCAGATACAGGTAGACCGGGTCAGAACACGTCAGATACAGGTAGACCGGGTCAGAACACGTCAGATACAGGTAGACCGGGTCAGAGCACGTCAGAAACAGGTAGACCGGGTCAGAACACGTCAGATACAGGTAGACCGGGTCAGAACACGTCAGATACAGGTAGACCGGGTCAGAGCACGTCAGATACAGGTAGACCGGGTCAGAACACGTCAGATACAGGTAGACCGGGTCAGAACACATCCCTTCAAAATAAGCTTTGTGTCTTCGTTTGAAAGTCTTGTGTCTTGTTTCCAGTTTCCAGCTGGACGGCGAATTTCAGGGACTCTGGAGGGACGGCAGCGTCTCAGACTCCAGCAGCGTGGGACAGCTCAGCAGGGATGCAGCAGACCGGCTGGGCCAACTTCACCGAGTTCCAGCCGTTCTCCGGGTGAGGAGCGGACCTGGTGGTCACTATTCTA